>NC_064645.1:402463564-402766594 GCF_023864345.2 Schistocerca serialis cubense
TGTACGCGCCAGATGTCTCGTGCCCCAGGGGCCAGTAAACCTGAGCTGTATTCATGGATAGATAGTGGAGGTCTTTTGTATCAAACCTCTTTTGAAGACGAACTCTAGTCGTAACTCACTAATATTGTATCCAATGGATACGCAAGCCTTTTTAGATATTCCTACGTATTTTCCTTATACGGCGGCGATGCCGTGCTGGATCAAAAGCTGTTTGAAAGTCTTACGAACACCGAATCAACCTCGTTCATATATGCATAGTACTGGGGATAACATCCCGTCGATATGGAGATCATTGTGGATGCGGTACAAGCTGAACTGGCAAAGTTGTAGGACTTTCGTTGTTGCCTAATTGCACGAACCAACTTAGTGGTTTACGAAAACCACTAAGTCAGGATTTCCGCTCGCGTATTTGAACACCGACTGTCTCGAATATGACACTCGTTGTCTGAGCTACAGCCTCGATTCGCAAAGTACGCGCCGTCAACACTACCACAATTGCGGAGTGGGTCATGCACTCTAAAAGAGAGGAGTTTCGCATCACAATGTGGTTCCGAGAATGTACGTGTCTGGAAGTCAGTAGAGTGATCGTTCTGTTCGTGGCGTAAACAGTTACGCGCTTGAGAATATTTCAAAGCTGAGAAGAAGCAGGTTGTGCGAGTAAAATTACAACTTCGTTGGCGACTGAAATGTTTCATTAGAAGCATCTTGCAGTCAGCAGCTGCGGAAGTTCGGCCATTGGGGAAGTGAAAACTCAACCACTTTCACATGAACAAAACAATAGGGTCATCTTGATGAGTATCTCAGTGAATTTCCGAACAAGTTCAGTCATCTGGAATTCGAAAAGCTTTGTGCTCATTACGATGTTGGTGGAAACTACGTCAGTATCATACAGTTTAATTAACCAAACTAAGACTCCTATTTTAATTAAAGAACGATAAATGCATTTATAACCAATTTATATTAGGATGTCCGAATGAGCCTACCAGAAAACATTTCCACAAAAGCTTTATTTGGAGCACAGGTACTTACGCCTCAGAAATCGGAGGGCAGACTTGGAAAAGCTGTAAATTTTCGAAGCTAACGTGAGTGACACGAGTAAGCACCGCGGCAATACTGAGAAGACCGGAAGAAAGGAGATCCATACTTAATAGTATTGGTTTATTAAGCAATTTATACCTGTTCTATACCTTTTAAATGTTACACGGGCTCTAGAGAGTTGGTAATTTTGCAGAGTTATCAAATCTGGCGGTCAACATCAGATGTGGTCAGTTCGGCAGGTCAATGTCCATCAGTGAATGAAGATAGGTGGCGCACATTTCTCATTCTGTCAGCTGAAACTACACGTTTACTGTCACCAGTTACAATTTATTTCCACTGCGCGTTTCAGAGGTTTAAACCATCAGCAGGTGAGTTTGTATCAATTAATAAGACGTGTATAGGTTGTGCGCACGACGCTGGAGGTAACCTGTAGTGCAGTCTAGTAGCATAAGACCAAAGCAATACAGTATCTTACTTAGTACAAGTCTCAAGTTTTGCGACTACGCTCAATGTAAATATTTACATTTATATTTCTGTTCATCTTTACAACAGAAGATCTCTACAGAACTTTGAAACTTGTACTGAAGCAGAGTTTTGTTTTCGTCTTTAACTACGAGACAGCGCCACAGGTTACTCCAATGTCGAACACACAACCCATACATGTCTTATTAACTATCATAAATTTACCTGATGATGAAGGTTTAAATCTCTTAAAAGGTGTAACGCAAATAAAATAAATTGTGGCTGCTAAAGGTAAAGTTATAGTTTCAATTAAAATTAATAAGCCATAGTAAACCATAACCTTAAATGTACGCATTTGAAGTTCCTTATTTTTAGTGTACTAAGTATCTGGATGCACAGGAAGCGGAATTGAATAGTTCTGGTGGTGACTAAAACTAGCCAAAAACGGTAATCCTGCAAAATGAATGATGATGATCGAGACTGTATAAAAATTATAAAAAAGGCTTAGTGAATAGTACTATCACTTACTTAATACACAAGCCAATGTATTACGGGAATGATGGAGGAACGAAGTATCGTCGAAGTCTGAAGTCGCTACAAGAGGACGTGGATGGCGTCGGAAGATGGGAGCGAGTGTAAGGGCGTTGAGCGAAGGAGAAGCTGGCATTTCATCAACGTTCAGGAGCGTGAGAACTGGACAGTTTCGAGTTCTTATCCTCGTGTCGCAGTGCTTACTCGAGCGGCGGGTGGTACACGTAACACTTCCAGGACAGCTAATAGTCATATCGCAGCTCAAGAATGCGGCCGAAGGCTTCAGAGAGAAGGCGGCCGCCAAAGTACCCAGAAGCACCGGCGAAGTGTCGGCGACTGGGCAGAGACACTTCGGAGGTCCAGGCAGTAAAGCAGGAAGCGATGCCTACACGCGGTCGCGTAAGCCTGCGGGCCATCCCTGGGAATACCAGGTCTAGCCGCTGAGCAGGTAACAACGCATATGAGGTGGTACCTCGCACTTCCTCTGAGATTTCTGGTCAAGTCCCACACCAGGCTCGTTAGGAATTCCTCAGTCCGTCCCATCTCCCAACGTCACTGCTTACGGGTTGCGTGTTGATACTCACGGCCCTCGACGACCAGTGTATCACTGCTCAGAATCCGTGCACGTATAAATCGGGAAGGCCGTAGTTATAACTTAAAAATAAGGATAGAAGGCGGCTCACACAGAATTTCTAGTTGGTGTGATGAATGGCAGATTACTCTGAATCCAGGAAAATATAAGTTAGTGCGCATGAATACGAAAAACAATGCTGTAATGTTCGAATACAGCATTAGAGGTGTACTGCTTGACACAGTCACATTGATTAAATATCTAGGTGTAGTGTTGCATTAAGATATGAAATGGAACGAACACGTCAGCTTGGTAGTAGGGGAGGCGAATGCTCGACTTAGTTTCATTGCGAGAATTTTGGAAAAGAGTAGCTCATCTGTAAAGGAGACAGTAATATCACAAATTGAGTCCGCCTTGATGCAAAACACCTTGTTATTCGTTTATTTCTTTATTCTCCCAAAATAGTTTCGGCGACAAATATCACCCTCATCAGTGGTTTTTTAAAACCTTATTTATTGTATAAAACCCACTGATGATGGTGATATTTGTCGCCGAAATTGGTTTGGGAAAATAAAGAAATAAACGAATAGCAAGGTGTTTTGCATCAAGGCGGACTCAATTTTTGATATTACTGTTTTTCTATGCAAACACGAACCAAATGGAAGAGTTCCAAGATAAAAATATTGTAAAGGAGACGGCGTGTAGAAGGCTAATACGACCCATTCTTGAATACAGCTCGAGTGTTTGGGGTACCCAGCAGGTCGGATTAAAGAACGACATCGAAGCACTTTAGAGGTGTCCTGACAGAATATGTTACCGTTAGGGACTGTCAGAACGCAGTTATTACGGAGAGGCTTCGGGAACTCAAATGGGAATTCGTGGAGGGAAGACGACTCTCTTTTTGCGAGACACTACTGCGAAAATTTAGAGAACCGGCAATTGAGGCCGACTGCAGATCGACTCTACTGCCGCCACAGTACATTTCGCGTAAGAGGCACGAAGATGAGAGACGTTCTATTTGCGAGTGGAATTAGACAGGAAACGACTATAATAGCAGTGGTACGTAGTACCCTCCCCCATGGCTTGCGCAGTATGTGTACGGATGTAGATGAAATAAGATGAGCAAAGAATATCGACTGATTATGAATTGCTGGCCGCGGTGGCCGTGCGGTTCTAGCGCTGCAGTCCGGAACCGCGGGGCTGCTACGGTCGCAGGTTCGAATCCTGCCTCGGGCACGGATGTGTGTGATGTCCTTAGGTTAGTTAGGTTTAAGTAGTTCTAAGTTCTAGGGGACTGATGACCTAAGATGTTAAGTCCCATAGTGTTCAGAGCCATTTGAACCATTTGATTATGAATTAGAACTGAGACACGCCGCCTGTATCAAATTATTAAATGACGTTATGTTTCCTTAATTAGTCTATCACGGTCAGTTGCGTGATCTGATTGTGACTCGTCAATATATATACGTGTGTGTGTGTGTGTGTGTGTGTGTGTTTGTGTGTTGTGTATGTGTTAAGTTACTGATTACAGAAATGCACTGTTTACATGTAAATTTCATAACATACGAAAGTATCTGATACATTTGTGTACAGAGACTGATGTAATACTGAATTTTTAAGTCTGTACTTACAGATCGTATGAGGTCGAAATCAGCTGATCGTGATACACTAATAAAAAGGACTAATAAGCAAAAATTATGTGCGGTAATAATATGGACCGAGACTGAACCGACGGGAGGCAACAGTATTAAGGTGCAGCAGAAATAAAAGTAGCGACAAACTTAATATAAAGATTGTAAACCACGTAGCAGATGAAATAATTTTATCTGCTACCGGGGAACCCATGTGTGCATCCAGGGTTCGGTTCTAGACGGAGTCAGATATTCTCACTGTCCTCCCCACCCCCCACCCACGCAATTTAATTTGCCGTCACCCCCACATTTAACGTATTGCAGATGCCTACGATTTTAATAATAATCACAATAAAATATATAAAACATTTTAATATAATCATAATAATTTGCTTACGTCGGTGCTTGCTACAGTGGTTTTTCTTTTCTTGAATCCGCACCATTGGAAGCAACATAATCCGTAACGGACTAAGATTGACATAAAAGAAAACAGAAGAGCACACACAGAGACTGCACTCTTCGCCAAAAGAATTTAAACGGTTCAGAGCACTATGGGACTTAACATCTGAGGTCCCGTCTCTAATGACCTCGTTGTCGACGGGACGTTAATTAAACACTAATATCCTCCATCCTCCTCCATCTGAGGTCAACAGTCCCCTAGAACTTAGAACTACTTAAACCTAACTAACCTGAGGACATCACATACATTCATGCCCGAGGCAGGATTCGAACCTGCGACCGTAGCAGTCGTGCGGTTCCGGACCGAAGCGCCTGCAACCGCTCGGCCACCGCGGCTGGCCAAAAGAATTCCATTGATATCAAGTGAAATAATTAATCTGAAAAAAAATATTTCTGAGGACCTACACCTGGAGCACAATACTCTATGGATGTGGTGAATCACGACCTGAGGGGGAACTGGAAACGAAAAGAATCGAAGAGTCTTAGATGTGATGTTATTTTATAGAATGATGATGAAAATAGTGTGGACTGATAATATACGAAAGTACGAGGTTCCCTGCGGAATCGGCGAGGGGAATAATATGTGAGAAACAATGGCTAAAAACGAGGAACAGGATGACAGAGCATCTGTTAAGACATCAGGAAATAACTTCTGTGGTACAAGTGCTACAGAGACGTAAAGAGGAGAGGAAATCTTGCGGGGTAACACTTTTTTAACAAGTCAGAAGAGTGGTGACAAATAAAATTTGTTTCCAACTCTAGATGCGAACATTAGACATTAGGTCAAATATAAGTTAAAATAGTAATTCCAAAGAATTTTATTTTCATTAGCAGATGGATTAATTTAAATCAAACTATTTTTCTCAGCAATCTGTGACACTGTCTGTCAGTGCTCACATACAATTTTTCCGATCGGTATTTACATGAGACCCACTGTTTTCACTTTCTTATATAAAAGCATCTACGCTTATTGCGATAGTTCGTTACGGAGACAGTTGGTGAGAATGCCGAGTTTTATATTACGTGGGAGAAGGCTTTGCATTTCGTGACGTGGCGTCCGGTGTGAATCGATCTTTGGACTTCAACGTCCCGCCGGTATTGAGGTCATCAGAATACTGGTTGAGTTACATAAGGATGAGAGAAGGAATCAGGTGCGGCTTGTTGGAGAAATTATACTGGCGTTCGCATCAAGAGACTGAGGAAAACTGACGAAAAAGTAAATCAAGAGGGCCGAGCGGAAATTTTCTATAGTGTCTTGTCATTAAAATTTGAAAGCTGTATCTCTTGAATATGAAACCAGGCTTTTATCTACCGCATTTCTGTCCTTTATGGGGTTCATGAATACTGCGTCACAATGGAAAGATAGCCATTAAGAAGTTCACCACTAGACAATAACATGTAGAAAAAATGGTTCAAATGGCTCTGAGCACTATGGGACTTAACTTCTGAGGTCATCAGTTCCCTAGAACTTAGAACTACTTAAACCTAACTAACCTAAGGACATCACACACATCCATGCCCGAGGCAGGATTCGAACCTGCGACCGTAGCGGCGCGCTCTTCCAGACTGTAGCGCCAAGAACCGCTCGGCCACTCCGGCCGGCTAACTCGTAGACAGTCGGTTCCCTGCCACTGATGATGATAACAACAAAGGCGGTTCAAGTTTTATCCAGATATGATAGGACAACATAAGCCCGTGTTGTACACGGCACTTGCAACCGACCGAGCGAGGTGGCGCCGTGGTTAGCACACTGGACTCGCATTCGGAAGGACGACGGTTCAATCCCGCGTCCGGCCATCCTGATTTAGGTTTTCCGTGACTTCCCTAAATCGCTCCAGGCAAATGCCGGGATGGTTCCTTTGAAAGGGCACGGCCGACTTCCTTCTCCATCCTTCTCTAACCCTATGAGACCGATAACCTCGCTGTCTGGTCTCTTCCCCCAAACAACCGACCAACCAACTTGCAACCGAGTGATCGCTTTGCAGCCACTATAAGATATCAGTAGTCGATCGAAACCGGTAATCAGAGCAAAAGAAGTGCAACATTAGGCTGCAACAAAAGCTACCCGAAAAATTGACTTGTACGTTTCTTCATTTGACGGTGAGCCAAGCCTTCATTTAGACTGTTCCGGTAACCTTAAAGAAGAGCAGCGACATTTTCGCTAAGAATTCCACATGTTTTCACTTCCTCAAACACTGCGGGTTTTGCATGAATACGCTCCAGAGAAATCCTTTCTTGTATCTCTTAGCCACAGGCAATTGAGATAGTATTAAAAGCGGTTTCTGTTTATTAATTAATCATCATCAGACAGTTCTCATCAGTTTGAGTGTTAGCTTCAGGAAATTGTGCACAGATCCTAGGTCGCTCTATGCACAAACATACACATACCAAGTGGGATTTCTACCTAAGCGCAATGTAATGGTTGTCGTATATCGAAATTGGCCTCGAGTCACACAAACAGTATCGGCGTCCACAGCAGAAGCTTTTAATTGGTTTCCAATTACAAAGCCGCTCATACTGTCGCAGTATGCGACATAATTCATTTTTCGATACAACTCGCCGTGTAAATTACTCATTGCGATGTATTACAGTCTTTTTATCTATCTTCTTGTGACAAAACCAGTATCCAGCATTACGCTATGGAAATAAACATGTAACTTAGATATGCACCATCTGACGATGAGCCTGAAAAGGTTCGAAAGCTGTAACACAGGAGTATTTCAAAGGAGTGTCTGATTGCAAAGTACCGGGTGATCAAAAAGTCAGTATAAATTTGAAAACTTAGTAAACCACGGAATAATGTAGATAGAGAGATGAAAATTGACACACATGCTTGGAATGATAGGGGGTTTTATTACAACAAAAAAGCAAAGTTCACAAAATGTCCGACAGATGGCGCTGGACAGCAAAACGTCATGACAATCGTGTATAAAAGGAGCTGTAATGAGAGGGAGAATCAGATGCGCCAGCAGTCGCAGTATGTAGACGTTACCTAAAAAGGCGCTTTTCGTGAAGCTGTATTATCAGAATGGGGAATGTGCTAGTTCAATGTTACGATCCTATCGCCATAAGAAGGGGATTCAAACAGGTAAAGGTCCGATGACAAATGCAGCTGTGGCGAGAATGATGGTGTGGACCGACGAAGCTCATTTCACGCTCCGAGGGTCTGTCAATGCCACAACTGCAGAATTTGGGCTACCGAAAATCCTAGAACTTTCGTGGAAACTCCATTGCACGACGAGAAAGTCACGGTATGGGTTGGATTTACCACATCTACTGTTATCGGGCCTTTTTTCGTCAAGGAAATGCATGATTCTGGTTTCGTAACTGCTACCGTAACGGGTGAGAGGTACGTCGATATGTTACAGAATCGCATCATCCCCAGCCTGGCTGATAAACACCTGCTGGAACGTACGATGTTTATGCAGGATGGCGCTCCACCCCATATTGCTAGACGCGTGAAAGATCTCTTGCGAGCGTCGTTTGGTGACGATCGTGTGCTCAGCCGCCACTTTCGTCATGCTTGGCCTCCCAGGTCCCCAGACCTCAGTCCGTGCAATTATTGGCTTTGGAGTTACCTGAAGTCGCAAGTGTATCGTGATCGACCGACATCTCTAGGGACGCTGAAAGACAACATCCGACGCCAATGCCTCACCATAACTCCGGACATGCTTTACAGTGCTGTTCACAACATTATTCCTCGACTACACCTATTGTTGAGGAATGATGGTGGACATATTGAGTATTTCCTGTAAAGAACATCATCTTTGCTTTGTCTTACTTTGTTACGCTAATTATTGCTATTCTGACCAGATGAAGCGCCATCTGTCGGACATTTTTTGAACTTTTGTATTTTTTTGGTTCTAAGAAAACCCCATGTCATTCCAAGCATGTGTATCAATTTGTACCTCTCTATCTACATTATTCCGTGATTTATTCAGTTTTCAAATTTATACTGACTTTTTGATCACCCTGTTTATTAATGAACGAGCATCTGATGATGATTTACTAAGAAGTCGAAACAGGTCGTACAGTTTGTGTGTCCAGAGGCTGAGAGATGCAATAAATTAATTTCGTTATAAGATGGACATGATGTTCCCACAGATAGTAGCCGTAGGCCTACCCAATCCTCGCAACTTTCCAAGAGCAAATCTAGGGCCTGGCGAGCTTACTGGTTAAGGCAGAGAGAGAGAGTGAGAGAGAGAGAGGGAGGGAGAGAGAGAGGGAGAGAGAGAGAGGGAGGGACGCCAGCGGTTTCCCGATGCTGGCGGGGGCCAGGTGAGGGGCCGATAAAATAATCATCATCGCGGCAGACCGTTGGGGTCGGCGTGAGGCAGGGCCTGGAGAGAGGGACACCCTGCAGTCAATAAGCACACAGCCTGGGGGGACGCAGCACGCGTGCTGCGCTGCGCCGGGCTGTGCGGAGCAGCAAATTGGCGCGTGATGAGATTGGGGCTGCCGGAAGCGGCGGGGGTTGCGGGAGCGCGTGCGTGGGCCGTACCACCCCACCCCCACAGCTGGGGAGGGCGGTCCGGCGGGAAACGCACGCGCTGTGTGCCAAGCAGCGTGTAACGAAGTGGGTCCCCCTGAAGCCACAGGGACCTTCCGTTGTCACATCTTTAATCTAAAATAGGCTAGGCCGTAGTTACCATAGAAAAGGACACATCCCATCATACGCAACCCACACCGCCAAAACAAAGATTTAGGGGGGGGGGGGGGGGGGGTAGGACGTCAAACGGGCCGACTTGGAGCAAGAGAGATACCACAGGACATTTCAATTTCCACTGTCTATACTTTTACAAATAAATTCATAAAACTTTGTCAGCATCACCAGGCAGGATTCAGAATTCACACTCATAGCAGTGGAAGTTCTAAAACATAACGAAGTAAATTTTTTTTACGTGTGAAATTTCATCATTTGTTTCACTTACTAATGGCAGCATTTGTTGCTATAGGTACACTTTTCTTCGTAAGTAAGAGAGATTCTTCGATGAATTTTGCGCAGCATGCAAACCATACTTGAAGGTGTATGAAACTCTAAAAATTTCCAAATCTATTAAAAATTGAGGTAATTAACTATAAAATTTATGTTTTTTCTAAACATGAAGTTTAAAATATAAGAGTTCATTCGTTTTTTCATAAATAAAATAAATTCTAGAGTTTCATACACCTGTGAGTATGGTATGTATGCTGTGCAAAATTCATCGAAGAATCTCTTTAACTTATGAAGAAAAGTGTACCTATAGCAACAAATGCAGCCATTAGTAAGTGAAAAAATGATGAAATTTGGCATGTAAAAAAAATATTTTGTTATGTTTTCGAACGTCCACTGCCATGGGTTTGAATCCTGAATCCTTCCTGGTGATGCTGATAAAGTTTTATGAATTTTGTTTGTAAAAGTATAGACACTAGAAATTGAAATGTCCTGTGATGCCTCTCCTGCTCCAAGTCGGCCCGTTTGACGTCCTACCCCCCTTAATATCGCTTGGCGATAACGTACGTGGGGCGTTCAATAAGTAATGTAACACTTTTTTCTGAAAGCAGGTTGGCTTTATTCAGGAATCCAGTCCACCATATTATTCTCCACTCTTCCGACTACAAAACTCTATTTTCTCAACATACGAGGGGCGTTTGAAAAGTCCTTGCAAAAATAAAAACCACTTACGTGTTTGGGGTAAACCTTTTTTATTTTTCGACATACTCTCCT
The DNA here is from genome assembly GCF_023864345.2 of Schistocerca serialis cubense. NCBI lineage: Eukaryota > Metazoa > Arthropoda > Insecta > Orthoptera > Acrididae > Schistocerca > Schistocerca serialis. The sequence continues at coordinate 402,473,964 of NC_064645.1, forward strand.
TTTAGACTTATACACTTCGTCCAACACTGTTCTAATTTGTTGATCCCTTCCGAATAATAGGAATTGTCTGCAAAATAGCTATTAGTTGCTGCAATCAGCTCCTCGTTTGAATAGAATCTTTGTCCCGCCAGCCATTTCTTCAAATTGGGGAACAAATAGTAGTCCGAGGGAGCCAAGTCTTGAAAATAGGGGGGGGGGGGGGGGGGAGGGATGTGAATAGAGTTAGAATCCTATTTCCATTAATTTTAGGACCACAACTGCTGAGGTATGTGCTGGTGCATTGTCGTAATGGAAAATGACTTTTTTGCGGTTCTATCGCCGGCGTTTTTCTTGCAGATCGGTTTTCAAACGGTCCAGTAACGATGAATAATATGCACCTGTAATAGTTCTACCCTTTTCCAGATAGTCGATGAGGATTATCCCTTGCGAATCCCAAAAGACAGTTGCCATAACCTCTCCGGCCGAAGGATTAGTCTTCGCCTTTTTTGGTGCAGATTCTCCCTTGGTAAGACATTGTTTAGATTGTTATTTGGTCTCAGGAGTATAGTAATGTATCCATGTTTCATCCACAGTGACGAAACGACGCTTAAAGTCCTGCGGATTCTTCCTGAACAGCTGCAAACAATCCTTGCGACACTTCACACGATTCCGTTTTTGATCAAGCGTGACCAATCGCAGAACCCATCTTGAGGATAGCTTTCACATGTCCAAATGTTTATGCAAAATATGATGTACCCATTCATTCGAGATGCCCACAGCACTAGCAATCTCACGCACCTTAACTCTTCTGTCATCCATCACCATATCATGGATTTTCTCCATGATTTCTGGAGTCGTAGCCGCCACACGGCGTCCAGAACGTTCAGCATCACTTGTGCCCATATTGTCACTCCGAAAATCTTGAAACCACTTATAAACTGTTCTAATTTAAGGTGCAGAGTCACCGTAATGTTTATAAAGCTTCTCTTTAGTCTCCTGAGTCGTTTTGCCTGTCATAAAGTAATGTTTAATCATCACACGAAATTCTTTTTCGTCCATTTTTGACAGTCTCTTGACTCCCTTGATTCACACGAATGCCAACACAAAGAAATAGACCAATATGGCTGAAACTTGGTGTGCGTTCTTTGCAAAGATGCTACTAACTAAACATGATCTCGATACGGGCCGGTGGTGCCATCTCTCGGACTCTGCACGGACTTTTCAAACGCCCCTCGTAATCTCCGTTCAGTCTTACTGGTAGCGCCTGTATGTCCTCAAGGTACCACTCTACTTTTCGACGCCGGAGCCAATGTCTTACTGCATCAATAACTTCCCCGTCATCCACGTACTACTTCTCTGGAGTGCATCCTTCGTAGGGCCAAAAGATGGAGGGTGCGAGATCGGAGCTGTTGGGTGGATGAGGAAGAGCAGTCCAACGAAGTTTTGTGCGCGTTGTCATGGAGAAGGAGAAGTTCTTTGTACACTGCTGGCCATTAAAATTGCTACACCAAGAACAAATGCAGATGATGAACGGGTATTCATTGGACAAATATATTATACTAGAATTGACATGTGATTACATTTTCACGCAATTTGGGTGCAATAGATCCTGAAAAATCAGTACCCGGAACAACCACCTCTGGCCGTAATAACGGCTTTGATACGCCTGGGCATAGAGTCAAACAGAGCTTGGATGGCGTGTACAGGTACAGCTGCCCATGCAGCTTCAACACGATACCACAGTTCATCAAGAGTAGTGACTGGCGTATTGTGACGAGCCAGTTGCTCGGCCACCATTGACCAGACGTTTTCAGTTGGTGAGAGATCTGGAGAATGTGCTGGCCAGGGCAGCAGTCGAACATTTTCTGTATCCAGAAAGGCCCGTACAGGACCTGCAATCATGCGGTCTTGCATTATCCTGCTGAAATGTAGGGTTTCGCAGGGATCGAATGAATGGTAGAGCCAAGGGTCGTAAAACATCCGAAATGTAACGTCCACTGTTCAAAGTGGCGTCAATGCTAACAGTCATTGGCTCTCGACCAACGCGAGCAGCAATGTCGCGATACGATAAACCGCAATCGCGATAGGCTACAATCCGACCTTTATCAAAGTCGGAAACGTAATGGTACGCGTTTCTCCTCCTTACACGAGGAGGCAACGCCGGTCAAGTGCTGTTTGTGTGTGAGAAATCGGTTGGAAACTTAGTTCATGTCAGCACGTTGTAGGTGTCGCCACCGGCGCCAACCTTGTGTGAATGCTCTGAAAAGCTAATCATTTACATATCACAGCACCTTGTTCCTGTCGGTTAAATTTCGCGTCTGTAGCACACTTCGTGGTGTAGCAATTTTAATGGCCAGTAGTGTATTTGCGTAGATACTCCGTATGCTCTACCTTGGTTTGTAATCTTCTATATGGTACAGCGTCGAACGGGATAGGAAGACATCAGACCGTTCGTTGGCAGTGCCCTGCGCCTGTTCGCGCCGTGTGCTCGCGAGGAGCAGTATGGTGTATCGGCTGAGCGGCGTGAATCATGGCGCTATCTCCCCTTCCCCACGTGCCGGCCACTCCATTAGGCCGCAGCCTGCAGGTAATGTTTAATGCACGCCGGCCCGGCCGGTCACCTGCCTCTGGCTCCCCGCCCCCGCCCTCCCCTCCACCGCCCACCCTCTGGAGCCGATTATTGATTCGCGCTGGGGCGCTGCAGCCGCCGCCCGGTCGCCATGGCGACGGCTCCACCTGCGCGCCACACGACCGCCTCGACAGCGCAGTCCCAGGCACGGCCAGGGAAAACTCTGTACGCGCCACTTCCAGACATGTGTAAAACACAGTTTTCCGTAGAAATTGCTAAGAGTCTCCACTACGTAACAGCAGATGCGAAGGGGGCGCGTGTGGTCGGAGAAGTTCCTACCTAAATCTACACCTCTACTCCGCAAGCAAAGTGGTGGGAACTCATGGTACCACTATTCATTCCACCCCTCTGTCCCCCCACTGGCCCCACTTTCTTCCCACAAAAACTGTATATAAGATCCATTATGAGCACAAAATTCTCTGATTTTACCACCATGGTCATATTGCGTGGTACATCTACATCTACATGATCACTCTGCAATTCACATTTAAGTGTTTGGCAGAGGGTTCATCGAACCACAATCATACTATCTCTCTACCATTCCACTCCCGAAGAGCGCGCGGGAAAAACGAACACCTAAACCTTTCTGCTCGAGCTCTGATTTCTCTTATTTTATTTTGATGGTCATTCCTACCTATGCAGGTTGGGCTCAACAAAATATTTTCGCATTCGGAAGAGAAAGTCGGTGACTGAAATTTCTTAAATAGATCTCGCCGCGACGAAAAACGTCTTTGCTTTAATGACTTCCATCCCAACTCGCGTATCGTATCTGCCACACTCATTCCCCTATTACGTGATAATACAAAAAGAGCTCCCCTTTTTTTGCACCCTTTCGATGTCCTCCGTCAATCCCACCTGGTAAGGATCCCACAGCGCGCAGCAATATTCTAACAGAGGACGAACGAGTGTAGTGTAAGCTGTCTCTTTAGTGGACTTGTTGCATCTTCTAAGTGAAACGAAACCTTTGGCTCGCCTTCCTCACAATATTATCCATGTGGTCTTTTCAACTGAAGTTGTTCGTAATTTTGACACCCAGGTACTTAGTTGAATTGACAGCCTTGAGAATTGTACTATTTATCGAGTAATCGAATTCCAACGGATTTCTTTTCGAACTCATGTGGATCACCTCACACTTTTCGTTATTTAGCGTCAACTGCCACCTGCCACACCATACAGCAATCTTTTCTAAATCGCTTTGCAACTGATACTGGTCTTCGGATGACCTTACTAGACGGTAAATTACAGCATCATCTGCGAACAACCTAAGAGAACTGCTCAGATTGTCACCCAGGTCATTTATATAGATCAGGAACAGAAGAGGTCCCAGGACGCTTCCCTGGGGAATACCTGATATCACTTCAGTACATGTAGGAGCAACTAGTACGAGAGGTAGTCACATAAAGTTTTAATTGTCACCTAAAAATGAAGTTACGTAATTAATTTTCCGTTTGTTTGCAGGTGCTTCTCTGTCCAAATACCGAAACCCTTGCCCCACAGTATCGTACCATTGATAATTTGACGACAGGGATGTACCACTTCCTTTTGTCTCTTCTAGCGGCGTGGTTCGATACTGAGTCACAAGATTTCCAATGCGTACAGCTTCTCCACGGTAATGTGCGCAGTGGCTGTTGGGAATAGCAGGAGGCGTGCATTGCCCCCTTAAATGACTGTCAATGGCAGAGCAGCGGTGAGGGGAAGGCAGCGTCGGTTGCTTCCCGCAGTACTGGCACCATTACCCTAAAATGTATACAGTAATACTTCGAGTCTTGGAGCAACTTTACGTTGGCAGCGCTCTGAGACAAATGAATATCCTTTATCATTGAGCTACAATATAGCAGGTCAGCAACTGGAAGCAGTTAATTCCATAAATCACCTGGGAGTACGCATTAGGAGTGATTTAAAATGGAATGATCATATAAAGTTGATCGTCGGTAAAGCAGATGCCAGACTGAAATTCGTTGGAAATGCAATCCAAAAACAAAGGAAGTAGGTTACAGTACACTTGTTCGCCCACTGCTCGAATATTGCTCGCCAGTGTGGGATCCGTACCAGATAGCGTTGATAGAAGAGATAGAGAAGATCCAACGGAGAGCAGCGCGCTTCGTTGCAGGATCATTTAGTAACCGCGAAAGCGTTACGGAGATGATAGATAAACTCCAGTGGAAGACTATTCAGGAGAGACGCTCAGTAGCTCGGTACAGGCTTTGGTGAAGTTTCGAGAACATACCTTCACCGTGGAGTCAAGCAGTATATTGCTCCCTCTTATGTATATTTCGCGAAGATACCCTGAGGATAAAATCAGAGAGATTAGAGCCCACACAGAGGCATACCGACAATCTTTCTTTCCACGAACAATAAGAGATTGGAATTGAAGGGAGAACCGATAGAGGTACTCAAAGTACCCTCTGCCACACACCGTCAGGTGGCTTGCGGAGTATGGATGTAGATGTAGAATATATCTCAACTAGTGCGAATTTTCTCCGCTCCTGGCAGCACAAGTAAAATCGTCAACGTCCTGCGGACAAGCTGTACCAGGACTGGAGATACGTAACGGTAAGAAAAAATAAAAAAATTAATTACCTAATTTCTCTTTTGTTTCGAGGTGAAACTTAAAAACTTTATGACTGCACCCCTCATATAATATATGACCCTTCTTGGGCTGCATTCTCTAGAAATTTTAGCAGTAAGTCTCTCTGTGATGCACAACACCTCACTTACAGCATATTTGAGCAACTCCGTAACCTTCTTGCGCTTACTTGAGGAAAACGTGACGAAAGAGCGTCACTTCTCTTTGGATCTTCTGCATCTCCTCCTCTAATACTACCTGATAATTGTTGCAGTCTGACAAACAGTAGTGGCCGAGCGGTTCTAGGCGCTACAGTCTTGAACCGGGTGGCCGCTACGGCCGCAGGTTCGAATCATGCCTCGGGCATGGATGTGTGTGATGTCCTTAGGTTAGTTAGGTTTAAGTTGTTCTAAGTTCTAGGGGACTGATGACCTTAGAAGTTAAGTCCCATAGTGCTCAGAGCCATTTGAACCATTTTTTGACAAACAGTGTTTATGAATCGAGTATTTTGCAAGCGGCTTTTTCCATGGATGAGTTACATTTCCTTGGGTTTTTCCCGGCAAACCTCAGCCTAGTTTGTGCTCTTCGTATAATTAATTTTATGTGGTCGTCCCCTGTTACGTTACTTACATGTATTTTACTACTCCTGTTGCTTCGACTTACTCATGGCCAGTAGCGTAACAGAAAAATGTGATCTGGTGCAATCTTCTTTCTCACCCTCTGGCGTTCAGGTTGCTCGTCTCGTAATTTCTGCAAATGCTTCACTCGTCAGACACCGATGATCACAATATCGATCTCTATACCATTGTACTGTATTTCTTTGCACAGCATTTCTAGGACAGTCACCGTATGTAAGTATCAAGTCTAGCTTCTTCTCATTGATATATATGTCCGGAGGGAAGGGGGGGGGGTGGAGACGAGGCAAGGAATATTGATTACGAAATAAACTACCCACACAAGACACATTTCCTGCTAGTTTTGCAGTGCAAAGGAGTAAAAAGTCGAAAAACTTGATAAGAAGACTGGCACTTGGCGGTGTTTACACCTTAATAGCCGTCACCGACCGCTTGCCAACCAATTTTAACTCGTTTTCAGGGATCTTTGCACAAAGTTTCAACGCTAACATTAACCAGCGTTACGTCGCTTTTCAATTTCGAATGGTAGCGTAATAATAAACAACACTATGAAATCACGTCCAAAGGTTTTAGTATGATGTTCCGTCGGTACTTGCTTCGATACGGCCTTGATTCAAACGTCCGTCTGGTGATTCACTTATTAATGTTTTCCTTGGAGTCCCTAGCCACTCAGAAACGGATGCTGGGAAGTTTTTTTTCTGCGTCTCTCTATTTCCTCTATCAGTCCCATACTGACGAGCAATATTCAAATCCTGGTCCAACGAGTATTTTGTAAGCTAGTTCCTTTATTGGTGGAGTACATTTGCTAAGGATTCTTACAACCGATCTCAGTCTGGCATCTGCCTTATTCGCAATTATTTTTATGTGGTCGTTCCATTTCAAATCGTTCCGTATGGAAACTCCTAAGTATTTTGTATATGGAAAATTTCTGTCACGGACCGTGGCCTAAGTAGTATAACTTTCGCCCAGGGGAGAACTTCCACGTTGCGCCCCACTCGCATCCCCTCCTGCTCTCTCCTGCCGATTTATCCCCATTTTTATGTTTATACCCCTACGTTGCTTAGCCTGTTTATTCGTTTATTGAGTTCAATGCTTTTCAATGAATTTTAAGATACTCATTTCAATAACACTTTTTCTAGCATTGGACGATTCAAATCGTGTAACTACAAACAATTCGAATTTTCAGTGCGATAGGGTACGCAGCTGTTATGAATTTTTTGAATGATTTCTTGAAGCCTTCAGCTGCCATTTTCTTTATTTCCTATACGATTGTACAATTTCGGCCTTATGTCATTTTCAAATATCTAAAACGGAAGAACATTGGGCCCTTTAGTGACACTTGTGAATTTGATGTAGGAACAAATCATATCTGTAGATATACTAGGCGCATTATAACTTACTTTAGGGGTGATTTTTTGGTAACAGATTATGTCATATACGTCCTATGACATCATATCATGCTCATAGATTAGTTCGAGGTGTTCACGCTATTTTAGGAGCACCTTACTTTCGAGCAGTTGTTGCAAAGCTCTTATACAGTATATAACGTACTTCACACAAGGAATATTATAATTATTTTACAGAATTTTGCTACTTAACTTTCATATGCTTTTGTTCTCAGTTATATTTAATTATCGTTCATCATTGGTGTAAATATGACTGTATGTAATTTCTTTAAAGTAACTAGAAAATATTTGTTCTGTTATTGTAGGAGCACGTCATTTTTGAACAGTTGGTACAAAGATCTTATACATCACATTTATCACACTATTCTAATGAGATAGTATTGGGAACCATGAGAGTCTAGTAAAAACTGCTTTATGGTTATTTGATGTTTCGCATTACAGTCATATTTACCAATGAGTGTAGCGATAATTTTACATTTATGCTTCTGTAACGCTTCGCCCTAAAACTGCAAGAAAGTTGTCTAGGAATTTCCCATTTCGCAGGTCTTTTTGCTCATTTAATACTCTGTCTGGCTGATCTTTTAACGCACCTACAGTATCTACAGATACGACTCGTTCCTACGTCAAAATCACAAGTGTCACTAATGTATCCAATGTATGAAACTTTCGTTTTCGGGCTAAGGCCGAAATTGTACAATCGTACAGGAAATAAAGAAAATGGCACTAAAGGCTTCAAGAAAAATTCGAAGTTGCATTGTTTGCAACAATATCGGGATCCTTTTTTGTTTTTTTCATTGCCGATGAATGAAAATCCGTAAAAAAACCGCAAAATACTCTCTTCATGCTTTCGATGGCTCACTTGGCATAACGAGAGTGGTTTATGCTTTTGTTGTTGTTGTTGTGGTCTTCAGTCCTGAGACTGGTTTGATGCAGCTCTCGATGCTACCCTATCCTGTGCAAGCTTCTTCATCTCCCAGTACTTACTGCAACCTACATCCTTCTGAATCTGCTTATTGTATTCATCTCTTAGTCTCCCTCTACGATTTTTACCCTCCACGCTGCCCTCCAATGATAAATTTGTGATCGTTTGATGCCTCAGAACATGTCCAACTAACCGGTCCCTTCTTCTAGTCAAGTTGTGCCACAAACTCCTCTTCTCCCCAATTCTATTCAATACTTCATCATTAGTTATGTGATCTACCCATCTAATCTTCAGCATTCTTCTGTAGCACCACATTTCGAAAGCTTCTCTTCTTGTCCAAACTATTTATCGTCCATGTTTCACTTCCATACATGGCTACACTCCACACAGATACTTTCAGGAAAGGCTTCCTGACACTTAAATCTATACTCGATGTTAACAAATTTCTCTTCTTCAGAAACGCTTTCCTTGCCATTGCCAGTCTACATTTTATATTCTTTCTACTTTGACCATCATGAGTTATTTTGCTCCCCACTACTACTTTACGTGTCTCATTTCCTAATCTAATTCCCTCAGCATCACCCGACTTAATTCGACTATATTCCATTATCCTCGTTTTGCTTTTGTTGATTTTCATCTTATACCCTCCTTTCAAGACACTGTCCATTCCCTTCAACTGCTCTTCCAGGTCCTTTGCTGTCTCTGACAGAATTACAATGTCATCGGCGGACCTCAAAGTTTTTATTTCTTCTCTCTATGGATTTTAATCCCTACTCCGAATTTTTCTTTTGTTTCCTTTACTGGTTGCTCAATATACAGATTGAATAACATCGGGGAGAGGCTACAACCCTGTCTCACTCCCTTCCCAACCACTGCTTCTCTGTTATGCCCCTCAACTCTTATAACTGCCATCTGGTTTCTGTACAAATTGTAAATAGCCTTTCGCTCCCTGTATTTTATCCCTGCCATCCTCAGAATTTGAAAGAGAGTATTCCAGTCAACATTTTCATAAGCTTTCTCTAAGTCTCCAAATGCTACAAACGTAGGTTTGCCTTTCGTTGATCTTTCTTCTAAGATAAGTCGTAAGGTCAGTATTGCCTCACGTGTTCCAATATTTCTACGGAATCCAAACTTGTCACTTACTTTTATAAGTCGCTGCCCCTTCCCATTCTAGTAGCCCCTGATCAATTCCCTTCTTCTTCTTCTTCTTCTTCTTCTTCTTCTTCTTCTCCTTCTCCCTTCTTTCGTTTTTCTTTCACTCTCCTTCGTTTTTCCGCCAGTCACAAAATTGCGCCCCCCCCCCCTCTACACACACACACACACACACACACACACACACACACACACACACACACACGGAATTTGCGCCCAGCACACGCTCCCCAGCTGCCACAATGACGAAACGGCGCGCAGAGCAGCTGATGACTGGGACGGAAATGCGACTGCAGCAGTGAGGCCTTCCTCGGGCGAAGTGTGCGCGTGCGGCGGGTAGCGGAGCAGCGCGCTGCAGGCGCTGCGTGCCGGCGAGCCCTCCGTCAGCGGCGGCCGCGTCCCCCGGGCGCCGTTGGCTGGTCGGCGCGCCGCCACCCGCTAACGACGACGCCATCAGGGAGAGACGGCCACGCTAATGGCTGAGAGGCCAGGGAGCCGAGCTCAGCCGCAGTCTGAGGCTATCACCTCCAGCTCGTGTACATTGACTACATCCAAACTTTTCTTCCTACTTACGGTTTGTGGCGGAAGGCACTTCTTGTTTAACTTCCATTTCTCCCTTTCCTGTTTCATTCGGAATGCGAGGATCCAAGAGGGGGGGAGGTGTCATGACCTTCGCCTCTCAAAAGTGTGTACATTTTTACGTATCTCTTCAAATTTCTCGACCTATTACAAGGTTTATAATTTAAAACAGTAACCAGCCACAAGTATGCTTTTAAAAAATTTTACTGGAATTAAAAAAATCACCAGTTTTCCATTTATTACAAATCCGAGTCCAGTTCTACATCTACATCTACATTTATAATCCGCAAGCCGCCCAAAGGTGTGTGGCGGAGGGCACTTTACGTGCCACTGTCATTACCTCCCATTCCCGTTCCAGTCGCGTATGGTTCGAGGGAAGAACGACTGCCGGAAAGCCTCCGTCCGCCATCGAATCTCTCTAATTTTACATTCGTGATCTCCTCGGGAGGTATAAGTAGCGGGAAGCAATATATTCGATACCTCATCCAGAAACGCACCCTCTCGAAACCTGGACAGCAAGCTACACTGCGATGCAGAGCGCCTCTCTTGCAGCAGAGTCTGAGACTTGAGTTTGCTAAACATCTCCCTAACGCTATCACGTTTACCAAATAACCCTGTGACGAAACGCGCGGCTCTTCCTTGGATCTTCTCTATCCCCTCTGTCAACCCGACCTGGTACGGATCCCACACTGATGAGCAATACTCAAGTATAGGTCGAACGAGTGTTTTGTAAGCCACCTCCTTTGTTGATGGACTACATTTTCTAAGGACTCTCCCAATGTATCTCAACCTGGCACCCGCCTTACCAACAATTAATATTATATGATCATTCCACTTCAAATCGTTCCGTACGCATACTCCCAGATATTTTACAGAAGTAACTGCTACCATTGTTTGTTCCGCTATCATATAATCATACAATAAAGGATCCTTCTTTCTATGTATTCGCAAATCATTACATTTGTCTATGTTAAGGGTCAGTTGCCACTCCCTGCACCAAGTGCCTCTCCGCTGCAGATCTTCCTACATTTCGCTGCAATTTGCTAATGCTGCAACTTCTCTGTATACTACAGCATCATCCGCGAAAAGCTGCATGGAACTTCCGACCCTATCTACTGGGTCATTTATATATATTGTGAAAAGCAATGGTCCCATAACACTCCCCTGTGGCACGCCAGAGGTTACTTTAACGTCTGTAGACGTCTCTCCATTGAGAACAACATGCTGTGTTCTGTTTGCTAAAAGCTCTTCAATCCAGCCACACAGCTGGTCTGATATTCCGTAGGCTCTTACTTTGTTTATCAGGCGACAGTGCGGAACTGTATCGAACGCCTTCCGAAAGTCAAGGAAAATGTTATCTACCTCGGAGTTTGTATCTAATATTTTCTGGGTCTCGTGAACAAATAAAGCGAGTTGGGTCTCACACGATCGCTGTTTCCGGAATCCATGTTGATTCCTACAGAGTAGATTCTGGCTTTCCAGAAGTGACATGATACGCGAGCAAAAAACATGTTCTAAAATTCTACAACAGATCGATGTCAGAGATATAGGCCTATAGTTTTGCGCATCTGCTCGACTACCCTTCTTGAAAACTGGGACTACCTGTGCTCTTTTCCAATCTTTTGGAACCTTCCGTTCCTCTAGAGACTTGCGGTACACGGCTGTTAGAATGGGGCAAGTTCTTTCGCGTACTCTGTGTAGAATCGAATTGGTATCCCGTCAGGTCCAGTGGACTTTCCTCTGTTGAGTGATTTCAGTTGCTTTTCTATTCCTTGGACACTTATTTCGATGTCAGCCGCACAGGTTTTGTGCGACGAATTCGTCGTGCATTTGTGTTATACGACATTTTAAAGTTACCATATTTTGACAAATGCTGTTAAATTCTCCGGAAAGTACTTGAACATAGGTTTCTACGTTTATGGGAGAACACTGGCTCGAAATTCAGACAACGTCGTTCAGCCTTCGTGTATTGCAAAAACACTAGACCCTGCAAAGTGGTGCGTTCCTTTGAGAAAGCCACAGACTAATTCCTAGCTCATCCTTTCAAACAAGAGTTGCTATTTCTCTAACAAGCTCGTCGAAAGCTAGTCTTTAACCTCAAATTTTTTTCCAGGTGAGTTGGCGCTGTCAGTAGCAAAGTACTGTCGGGAGCACTACAGCGAAATTATGTTACAGCACCCGTCAAACATCTAAGAGCATTCGCGTTAGTTCAAGATCATCCTTTTAAAGAAAATCCTTAGAATGTGCATGATATTCACGTCCTCAAGGAGGAAATAACCTAGAAAATCCTCCCTTGTCCGACCACTCCCGGGTGACGGCTGTCAGGTTACGACTCTTACCTATCGTAGCAGATTAGATAGCGAGCATTCAGGGAGTAGCGCGACTGGTCACTGCCTTGCCACTTGGGCGAGAGGATGTCACAGAAATAACCCACAAATTAGGAGGGCAAACATCAATACAAAGACAATGTGCAGCATTTGGTGCGTTGTGGGTGTGGGGGGAGGGTGGATGGAGGTGTTACTTTCGCCTTCGAGAGGCAGTTACCTAATTCATTTTTTGATTGTTTCCAGATATATATACTCTCTACATTCATTTCCATTCTCTGCAAACCATCGTGAGGTGCACAGCACACGGTGCGCCCCATTCGATTCACGCAAGGTACGTAGGAAGAACGGGTGTTTAAATGCTTCCATGTCTGGCGTAATTAATCTAATTTTCTCGGCATCCCAGTGGGAACGATATGTATGGGGTTGCTGTGTATTCCTAGAGTCGTTATTTAAAGACGGGTCTTGAAATTTTGTAATAGGTTTTCTCGGAACAGTTTATGCCTGTCTTCGAGAGTCTGCCCATCCACTTGCTCCATCACCTCGTAGGGGGGGGGGGGGGGGGGGGGAGCCTGTGATATGCACTTCCTCGAGGCGGAAACTGCCTAGAAAATCCTCGTTTGTCCGAACATTCTTTAGTGATGACCATCTGGTTAGGACAATATCCCCTCTTAGTCGTATCTGGTACGTATCCCACTCGTTTGGGATATATTCTCGAATGGGTCGCAGAAGTTATCTGTGAACAATCTCTTTTGTAGACTGATTGCATTTCCCTCGTATTCCACGTATAAACCGAAGTCTGCTACCTGCTTTACCCACGACTGGGCCTATGTGATTGCTCCATGTCATGTCCCCACAAAGTGTCACGTCCACGTATTTGTAAGAGTTTACCTATCCCAACTGTAAATTTCTGATACAGTCACCGGATACTACGTTTGTTCGTTTTAAAAGTGCGTAGTTTCACATTTCTGAACATTTGAAGGAAGTTGACAACTTTTAAATCAGTTTGAAATCAAGATCTGACTGAATATTTGTGAAGCTTGTTTCAGACATGTGTCTATAGAATACAGTCCGTGTCGCTCACTTCATACACTACTGGCCATTAAATTGCTACACCACGAAGATGACGTGCTACAGATGCGAAATTTAACCGACAGGTACAAGATGCTGTGACATGCAAATGATTAGCTTTTCAGAGCATTCACACAAGGTTGGCGCCGGTGGCGACACCTACAACGTGCTGACGTGAGGAAAGTTTCCATCCGACTTCTCATACACAAACAGCAGTTGACCGGCGTTGCCTGGAGAAACGTTGTTGTGATGCTTCGTGTAGGTAGGAGAAATACGTACCATCACGTTTCCGACTTTGATAAAGATCGGATTGTAGCCTATCGCGATTGCGGTTTATCGTATCGCGACATAGCTGCTCCCGTTGGTCGAGATCCAATGACTGTTAGCAGGATATGGAATCGGTGGGTTCCGGAGGGTAATACGGAACGCCGTGCTGGATCCCAACGGCCTCGTGTCACTAGGAGTCGAGATGACAGGCATCTTATCCGCATGGCTGTAATGGATCGTGGAGCCACGTCTCGATCCCTGAGTCAACAGACGGGGACGTTAGCAAGACAACAACCATCTGCACGAACAGTTCGACGACGTTTGCAGCAGCATGGACTATCAGCTCGTAGACCATGATTGCGGCTACCCTTGACGCTGCATCACAGACAGGAGCGCCTGCGATGGTGTACTCAACGACGAACCTGGGTGCACGAATGGCAAAGCATCATTTTTTCGGATGAATCCAGGTTCTGTTTACAGCATCATGATGGTCGCATCCGTGTTTGGCGACATCGCGGTGAACGCACATTGGAAGCGTGTATTCGTCATCGCCATACTGGCGTATCACCCAGCGTGATGGTATGGGGTGCCATTGGTTACACGTCTCTGTCACCTCTTGCTCGCATTGACGGCACTATGAACAGTGGACGCTACATATCAGATGTGTTACGACCCGTGACTCTACCCTTCATTCGATCCCTGCGAAACCCTACATTTCAGCTTGATAATGCACGACCGTATGTTGCAGGTCCTGTACGGGCCTTTCTGGATACAGAAAATGTTCGACTGCTGCCCTGGTCAGCACCTTCTCCAGATCTTTCATCAACTGAAAACGTCTGGTCAATGGTGGCCGAGCAACTGGCTCGTCACAATACGCCAGTCACTACTCTTGATGAACTGTGGTATCGTGTTGAAGCTGCATGGGCAGCTGTACCTGTACACGCCATCCTAGCTCTGACTCAATGCCCAGGCGTATGGAGGCCGTTATTACGGCCAGAGGTGGTTGTCCTGGGTACTGATTTCTAACAATCTATGCACCCAAATTGCGTGAAAATGTAATCACATGTCAGTTCTAGTATAATATATTTGTCCAATGAATACCCGTTTATCATTTTCATTTCTTCTTGGTGTAGCGATTTTAATGGCCAGTAGTGTACATAGAAAGTACGAAGTGTAAATATTCACATTTGTATGAAATGACAGCAAAAATGCTAATAATTATCAGGAACAATAATCAGAAGGACGACATATTGGAAGACTGAAGTACTCGTTTGTCAGCCTGGAAGGGCATATCCTAAGCGACCACGACTAAATTTCTACTTTGCAACGTAGCTGCCACAGGAGTGTAAGAGGCAAGGGCGAGAAGCTCGGGCTGGCGGGCAGGTGTGGCGTAGTCGGCCGCAACAAAGGGAGAGGGCGCCGCCTGGCGCCGAGATGAAAGCCGCCGCCGGGGCGCTGCATTGATCCAATCCCCGGGCGGCGGCGGCGCGGCCAGCCAATGGCGCGGCGGCCGAGGGCGCGGCGGCGCCTGCGTGAGCAACAAGTCCCATTACCACCCCCGCGGTCGCTGGCGCCGTGGCGACGCCGCCAATCCCGTGGGCCCGCGTCCGCCAAGTGCCCGCCGCTGACGTCATCACGCGCCAGATCAATGGGCGCGAGTCTCGGTGCAACAAGTCCCCCACCCCCTCCACCCCCCACACGTCTACATACACTCTCCGCAAGCCATTGTACAGTGCACGGCGGTAAGTACACAACTGGCCACTAAAATTGCTACACCAAGAAGAAATGCAGATAATAAACAGGTATTAATTGGACAAATATATTACACTAGAACTGACATGTGATGACATTTGCACGCAATTTGGGTGCATAGATCCTGAGAAATAAGTACCCGAACAAACACCGCTGGCCGTAATAACGGCCTTGATACGCCTGGGCATTGAGTCAGACAGAGCTTGGATGGCGTGTACAGGTACAGCTGCCCATGCAGCTTCAACACGATACCACAGTTCATCAAGAGTAGTGACTGGCGTATCGTGACGTGCCAGTTGCTCGGTCACCATTGACCAGACGTTTTCAATTGGCGAGAGATCTGCAGAACGTGCTGGCCAGGGCAGCAGTCTAACACTTTCTGTATCCAGAAAGGCCCGTACGGGACCTGCAACATGCGGTCGTGCATCATCCTGCTGAAATCGATCGAATGAAGGGTAGAGCCACGGGTCGTAACATATCTGAAAAGTAACGTCCACTGTTCAAAGTGCCGTCAATGCGAACAAGTGGTGACCGAGACGTGTAACCAATGGCACCCCATACCATTACGCAGGCTGATACGCCAGTATTGCGACGACGAATACACGCTTCCAATGTGCGTTCACCGCGATATCGCCAAACACGGATGCGACCATCATGATGCTGCAAACAGAACCTGGATTCATCAGAAAAAATGACGTTTTGCCATTCGTGCACCCAGGTTCGTCGTTGAGTACACCATCGCAGGCGCTCCTGTCTGTGATGCAGCGTCTAAGGTAACCGCAGCCACGGTCTCCGACCTGATAGTCCATGCTGCTGCAAACTTCGTCGAACCGTTCGTGCAGATGGTTGTTGTCCTGCAAACGTCCCCATCTGTTGACTCAGGGATCGAGACGTGGCTGCACGATCCGTTACAGCCGTGCGGATAAGATGCCTGTCATCTCGACTGCTACTGATACGAGGCCGTTGGCATCCAGCACGGCGTTCCGTATTACCCTCCTGAACCCACCGATTCCATATTATTCAAACAGTCATTGGATCTCGACCAACGCGAGCAGCAATGTCGTGATACGATAAACCTCAATCGCGAGAGGCGACAATCCCACGTTTAGCAAAGTCCGAAACGTGATGTTACACATTTTTCCTCCTTACACGAGGCATCACAATAACGTTTGACCAGGTAACGCCGGTCAACTGCTGTTTGTGTATGAGAAATCGGTTGGAAACTTTCCTCATGTCAGCACGTTGTAGGTGTCGCCCCCAGCGCCAACCTTGTGTGAATCTTCTTCCTGACGGTTAAATTTCGCGTCCGTAGCACGTCATCTCTGTGGTGTAGCAATTTTAATGGCCAGTAGTGTTTTATATCCAACATTTCGCGTATGAATGAAGCAAGCTGTTTCTCACCCGAGCGGTTATTCCTGAAACTGTGCTGATTCTTTGAGAAAAGGTTGTTATTCTCCATGATACTGCTGCTATGCGGCCTCGAAATATGGGGACGCTGCTACTAAAATAAAATGACAGAAAATGCAATCTTATGGAGCAAGAGCGACGACAGATCTGCTGGGACGCAGAAACTAAGATTGTGGTCAACGACGAGTACGGATTGGCGAAGCTAGAAGAAGAAATTTGGCTGAGTCGTTTTTAAAGGAGACATCTTGGCACAAGTCTGGACCGGGACTGGATTGCCGTCGTCAAGGCTATAAGCTTTTGTCTTAATCACTTCGACACTTTGCTCCTAAGATCTGCTCAAGAATTTCCGTGGACGCAGAGAGGCAAAGTACGGCAAATCCCTCGCAACACTGGACCGTGACGTACTGGAACTACCACAGTGAGAGCTTTTCGCACACAACTCTAAAAGCAGAGAAGTATTTTGGAGCCACCGCACTATCACTTCCTTGCCGTGGGAATAACTATGGCCGAGTCAGGAGGGCACGTGAGAACAAGTGGTTGATCCTGTCCATAGTGCTACCATCCTATACTATCATCGAAATCCACTTGTAGCGTTAAAACCTGATGACCTACTAGGTCTAACCATTTCATTAGGAATCAACATGGGTTCACAAAACGTCGATCATGAGAACTCAACTCACACTCATCAACATGAAATCCTCAGTGCCAGGAGCGATTCATCTGATCTTTGTAGACTCTCGAAAGTCTTTAGATGTAGTAATACATCGACTACCTCTAAAGAAAATACGTCATACTGGCTATCAAACCGGGTTTGCTGCTGCATTGTAAATTTCTTGACAGCAGCATGCAGCACATTATTGTGCGTGCCGAGTTACCTACAGACATACTTCGTATGCCCAGGGAAGTATAATAGGACCTAACGGGTATTTAGGCATTAACACATAGTGTTAGTTGCAACTTCATACGTTTCGCAGATGGTGCATTTATCTGTGTGAAGATTCTACCAGATAATCGTAGGATAACAATGTTGTTGTTGTGCTTTTCAGTCCTGAGACGTCGGCCGGTGTGGCCGTGCGGTTCTAGGCGCATCAGTCTGGAACCGCGTGACCGCTACGGTCGCAGGTTCGAATCATACCTCGGGCATGGATGTGTGTGATGTCCTTAGGTTAGTTAGGTTTAATTAGTTCTACGTTCTAGGCGACTGATGACCTCAGAAGTTAAGTCGCATAGTGCTCAGAGCCATTTCAACCATTTTGAACCCATAGTGCTCAGAGTCATTTGAACCATTTTGAAGTCCTGAGACTGGTTTGATGCAAACTTCCTGGCAGATTAAAACTGTGTCCCGGACCGAGACTCGACCTCGGGACCTTTGCCTTTCGCGGGCAAGTGCTCTATCAACTGAGCTACCCGAGCACGACTCACACTCCCTCCTCACAGCTTTACTTCTGCCAGTACCTCGTCTCCTATTTTCATTTAGATTCATATCAGCGCACACTCCGCTGCAGAGTGAAAATCTCATTCTGGTTTGATGCAGCTCTCCATGCTACTCTATCCTGTGCAAGCTTCTTCATCTACCAGTACCTACTGCAACCTACATCCTTCTGAAACTGCTTTGTGTATTCATCTCTTGGTCTCCCTCTACGATTTTTACCCTCCAAACTGCCCTCCAATACTAAATTGGTGATCCCTTGATGCCTCAGAACATGTCCTATTAACCGATCCCTTCTTCTAGTCAAGTTGTCCCACAAACTCCTCCCCAATTCTATTCAATACCTCCTAATTAGTTATGTGATCTACCCATCTAATCTTCAGCATTCTTCTGTAGCACCACATTTCAAAAGCTTCTATTCTCTTCTTGTCCAAACTATTTATCGTCCAGGTTTAACTTCCGTTCATGGCTACACTCCATACAAATACTTTCAGAAACGACTTCCTGACACTTTTAATCTATATTCGATGTTAACAAATTTCTCTTCTTCAGAAACGCTTTCCTTGCCATTGCCAGTCTACATTTTATATCCTCTCTACTTCGACCATCGCCGGCCGCCGTGGTCTCGCGGTTCTAGGCGCGCAGTCCGGAGCCGTGGGACTGCTACGGTCGCAGGTTCGAATCCTGCCTCGGGCATGGATGTGTGTGAGGTCCTTAGGTTAGTTAGGTTTAAGTAGTTCTAAGTTCTAGGGGACTGATAACCACAGCAGTTGAGTCCCATAGTGCTCAGAGCCATTTGAACCAACTTCGACCATCATCAGTTATTTTGCTCCCCAAGAAGCAAAACTCGTTTACTCCTTTAAGTGTCTCATTTCCTAACCTAATTCCCTCAGCATCACCCGACTTAATTCGACTACATCCCATTATCCTCGTTTTGTTTTTGTTGATGTTCATCTTATATCCTCCTTTCAAGACACTGTCCATTCCGTTCAACTGCTCTTCTAAATCCATCGGCGAACCTCAAAGTTTTTATTTCTTCTCCACGGATTTTAGTACCTAATCCGAATTTTTCTTTTGTTTCCTTTACTGCTTGCTCAATATACAGACTGAATAACATCGGGGAGAAGCTACAACCCTGTCTCACCCCTTTCCCAACCACTGCTTCCCTTTCATGTCCCTCAACTCTTATAACTGCCATCAGGTTTCTGCACAAATTGTAAATAGCCTTTCGCTCCCTGCATTTTACCCCTGCCACCTTCAGAATTTGAAAGATAGTATTCCAGTCAACAATAATAATAAATCATTTAGCGTAATATTGTGTTGATGTATCAAGCTGAATGAGAACATAGGCACAGATGTGGTATGAGTATTTTCGACACTGGATGTGAGCACTGTCAGAACACGGAACACAAGCATCGACTGGGAAAGGAACCATCCCAGCATTCACCGCACGCAATTTAGTGAAATAACGGAAAAACTAGGTAGGGACAGCATGACGGGACGGGGTCTGAACCGCCGCCCTCCACCCCATTTAAAAAAAAGTTCCACTGTTATTCCACAGCAGCGCCTCATTCGGAAGGAAACGACGAGATAAGCGGTCGAACTATTGAGAATAGTCAACTCTGTATACAGCTCGAAAATGTGTCATCAGTCAGTCCGTTCGAGAAAACCTTAGTAGTGGTGGGTTCTGAGAGGTGATCAGCAGAACGCCGGTCCTGCGATGCCACGCCATGCCGAGGGGTCGTCGTCGCGGACACCTGCAGGCCAGTTCCCCGAACTGCGACCGCAGTGACGTCACAGCGCAGAGCAGTCGATCCGCGCATGCGCCTTGCGTCCCGCCGCGCTGCACGCTCACGCGCAGCAGCCGGCTCTGCGGCCGTCATCGGACCAAAGCGCTCCCAGCTACGCAGAACTTTACGCGGGTAATCTACTGCAATCATAAGCCCCAAACTTCACCTCCGTACTATCTATACTTGCAGCGAAAGTAATAATTCATTATCCTCCGTCTGACCCCTTATACCTGGTACGGAATGGAGGAAGGAGGAAAGAAAGATTAGGGACTAAATGTCGTTAGGGACCGAGCACTGGCTCGAACATGTGAAGAATGGGGAAATTAGACTAATGATTACGGCGCCGGGTTCGTACTCGCAATGAACATGATTCAAATCGGCGTCTGGTTAGGATTTTATAGCACTCCGTCTTCAGGCCACAAGTCGCCCACCGGGACCATCCGACCGCCGTGTCATCCTCAGGTCAGGATGCGCATGGGGGGGCGTGTGGTCAGCAGTCGTTATGATGATTTTCTTTGACCGGAGCCGCTACTATTCGGTCGAGTAGCTCCTCAATTGGCATAATGAGGCTGAGTGCACCCCGAAAAATGGCAACAGCGCATGGCTGCCCAGATGGTCACCCATCCAAGTGCCGGCCACGCCTGACAGCGCTTAACTTCGGTGATATGGCGGGAATCGGTGTATCCACTGCGGCAAGGCCGTTGCCTTATTAGGATTTTAGCTATCCTTGATTTTTCCAGAAAACTAAAGGCGAATGGTGGGATATTTCGTAAATCGAAATCAAAGCCACTTCACCCCACATCCTTCTCCAAATGTGCCGGAGCCTGTGGTCCGTCTCTGATAAGCCCACCATTAACACAACTTTACGGCATATCGTTTCTTCTCCAAACAGCTTCGCTGTCGGGTGGATATTAAATACACGAACAGTTCCTTCTGGATTAAATTGTCTTCAAAGAACTATTAGTCACTTTATTATGCCAACTATTCCTTCTTATCCTCAAGTATGCCTTTCAAAGGATAGTTATCTAAATGAAAAACCGTAAACAGTGCTATTTAATAGTTTTAATCATTCATGGCATAGTAAACTGTCACCATCGTTTGGTTTTGAAGCTCTAATGGCAGCGATGTTTGTACATTAAATTACGCGAATGCGGGTCCGTCGATTATGCAACAAATTATTCTTTTTTAGTGCCCACACATGTTTCAGCCCCTTTTTTGCCAGCATCAGTGAGTACTTAAACCTTATTCTCAAGAACGATTGGTACTGTAAAACCATCTCTTCATTATTCTGTATCTTGCCCTAGCTATTTTCATGATACCAGTTTTTATCTGCATGTTCACCTGTTGTAGAAATACATAAAGAAACACTCTACATGCTTTTCTAAACCACACTCACAAGTTAGAACTTCGAACATTACAAACAGTCATCCCACACCACGAGAAATGGAATTTGTTTACTTTATGTTTGTATCTCTTACTCAGCCAACGACAGTGTTATTTAACATGCATTTTGAGTCATAAATAACTACGCAGATAGTGCTGTTTATATAATAGTCCCACTTCAGAGAAAATGAGCAATGTTGCTAAGCTCTTTCACGAATCAAATGTGTATTTGATGTCGCCGTCTGTTGAATAATGTTTCATTGGAATCTCAGTTTGGCAACATCTTAGCCATGTCGACTTGTAAGCAAATGGATGCTTGTTTAGTTACAAAAATAACTACGCACTAGGTTGAGTTGTTTTTCTTTAAATTAATGAGGTGATACACAAAAAATTACTGAGACCCAGCCCTGTGGACTTTCAAAATGGTTCAAATGGCTCTGAGCACTATGGGACTCAACTGCTGTGGTCGTAAGTCCCCTAGAACTTAGAACTACTTAAACCTAACTAACCTAAGGACATCACACACAGCCATGCCAGAGGCAGGATTCGAACCTGCGACCGTAGCGTGTGGACTTTCAGTCATGGGTTACACAGTCGATTGCAACGATAAGAAAGTTCAACTCTTGCCCAGGCAGACACTCCTCAGATCTGTGACGTATGCCAGATATATTTCGAAGAACTCCTAAAAAAGCTGTTCTCTTAAGGGACATCAAAACGACCAGTAAGTCTCGAATTCTCACTCTTCGCCATATTTCACCAGCAGCACGTGTGCTAAACTTGGAAGAATCTTACAAGTTTTGGCACTTAGAATTTTGTTCAGTAAGATCTGAGGGAAGCTGTATACAGGGTGGTCCATTGACCGTAACCGGGCCAAATATCTCACGAAATAAGCGTCAAACGAAAAAACTACAAAGAACGAAACTTGTCTAGCTTGAAAGGGGAAACCAGATGGCGCTATGGTTGGCCCGCTAGATGGCGCTGCCATAGGTCAAACGGATATCAACTGCGTTTTTTTTTAAATAGGAACCCCCATTTTTTATTACATATTCGTGTAATACGTAAAGAAATATGTATGTGATTGCTATTACAGCGCCATCTATCACAAAGCGAAAAAAGTGGTCCAACTAAAACATTCCTATTTCTTTACGTACTACACGAATATGTAATAAAAATGGCGGTTCCTATTTTAAAAAAACGCAGTAGATATCCGTTTGACCTATGGCATCGCCATCTAGCGGGGCAACCATAGCGCCATCTGGTTTCCCCCTTCAAGCTAGACAAGTTTCGTTCTTTGTAGTTTTTTCATTTGATGCTCATTTCGTGAGATATTTGGCCCGGTCACGACCAATGGACCACCCTTTATAGGCCACGAAGTGTGAAGCTCGTAACAGCATGGATTTTCACCAGTGTAAGGGCTGTTGTTGGGCTTGTTACAACAACGTCAGAGCCTTCTGTAAAACGACTAGTCGTACTTGGAGGCTGTCATTCCGCAGTAAAAAGAATGCGGCAACTTGAAAAGCGCTGCAGGCGGAGCGGCTGAATCACGTGCAGCGGTTAAAAGTGTTCCGAGAAACGCCAGGCGGCTGCGTGTTGCTGGAAGCGGCTGCATACCTCCTGGAAAAGTGACTACTGTTTCGCGTAGAGTTCTCGGTAATCTACATTTTCTGATAGCTCCAGACATTCTCCTCACTCCATTCGATGCCTGCAAGCACTTCCATTCTCCGTCAACAGGTAGTCCACCATTGTCCAGTAATATAATGAACGCTTAAATGGTCTCCTCAGTACATCAGGGTGCGCGCAGAGGCATATAGACTATCACTTTTTTCTCTCGGTCAGTGCACGAATGAGACGGGACAAACAATTACTGATACTGGTACGTTGTACCCTCTGCCACGAAGTGTACTGTGAGTTGCGGAGCATATACATAGATGTAGATTTAGGAAAGCTGTATTGAGGATTGTCAGATGGGTAATGAGGCTCTACGCCTCCATAAATGAGACCACTGTCATTCCTTCACTGCCGTTCTCAGTAGCTTAAATCAAATTCACGTCCATCGCGAGTGGACACGTACGTACTGCATTGTAGCAGGTCTAGACAGCCATGGCAGTACCTGCCGAGACTTTTACGATCTGTGAGTGTATATTTGCTAATGTATGCGAATTCGAGCAATAGGTACAAGTGTAAATGTTCTCAGCACACTTCGAAACGGTATGGTGATTTCTTACATAATTAAAAATATAAACTCTTGGTAATGAGGATAATTACTTTGAGTTTAAGCTAAGAACGTGTCTGCTGTACAGGAAGTTTCTCGAGTAGTTCCTAGTTTATGGTTGGCTCCCGTCTTTAGCTAATTGACAAATGGCTTCCTAGCACCCGTGAACAAGTCTAACGAGTTGCAACGTCCCACACTGTATTCTTGTTGGAGTGCTGAATTGTAATCGAAACTTATGTAAATGCCGTCATGGCACTGTTTGTGAAATCGTCAAAGCAGTGGTGCTGGATGTGTATTTAAAAAGTGCTGGCCCGAAAAACTCTGCGATGCTGCAAATAATACAAGTAAGAAACTTCATGTCGTAAATGCAGCATTAAATAAGATGAATCTGTCGTATTTCGATAACCTATACCAAATTTTGACGCATGGGTAAGCGTTTTTAAAAACTTTTTAGATATCCATGAGCATACATTTGAAGCTTCAAGGAATAGTTTTGGCCGCCCAATAAATCTCTTTTAACAGTGCTGTGTCAATGAAGTACAGTGAGAAGCATAAGCGATTATCCGGGAAAGAATGCAGCACAAATAGCGTTCATCTTGCACTTTCGAGGCGCAACCTGGCCTCACGGCCACTCTGCAAGCTGCTGCACGGTATCACCGATACTTGTCACTATCTGTTGCTGAGCAACGGCTGGAACATCGTTAAAGTTGTATTTGTTTCGTGAAAAGTCGTATTTGTTTTGTGAATAAAACAGTCGTGATAGCTAAAAAAATTACTCATTACACCGTTTCGGTTGCTGCCATCATTAGACATCAGAAAACTTTGAACTTGAGAAACAAGATTCAGTGTTGGTATTGTTAGCTGCCGGCCAGAGTGGCCGAGCGGGTTCTATTCGCTTCAGTCTGGAACCGCGCGACCGCTGCGGTCGCAGGTTCCAATCCTGCCTCGGGCATGGATGTGTGTGATGTCCTTAGGTTAGTTACGTTTAAGTAGTTGTAAGTTCTAGGGGACTGATGACCTCAGATGTTGAGTCCCACTTGAACCATATTGTTAGCTGACGCCTCGATTAGGCATATGTTTAATACTGACACTGAACTTTGCTTTTAAGTTTTTTGATATCCAATGGTGGTAACAGCTGAAACAGACTAATAGATAATTTATCTACGTCTACAGCTACATCCATACTCTGCAAGCCACCTGACGGTGTGTGGTGGAGGCTACTTTGAGTACCTCTTTCGGTTCTCCCTTCTATTCCAGTCTCGTATTGTTCGTGGAAAGAAAGATGTCAGTATGCCTCTGTGTGGGCTCTGATATCTCTGATTTTATCCTCATGGTCTCTTCGCGAGATATACGTAGGAGGGAGCAATATACTGCTTGACTCCTCGGTGAAGGTATGTTCTCAAGCTTCAACAAAAGCCCGTACCGAGCTACTGAGCGTCTCTCCTGCAGAGTCTTCCACTGGAGTTTACCTATCATCCCCGCAACGGTTTCGCGATTACTAAATGATCCTGTAACGAAGCGCGCCGCCCTCCGTTGGATCTTCTCTATCTCTTATATCAACCCTATCCGGCACGGATCCCACACCGGTGAGCAGTATTCAAGCAGTGGGCGAACAAGTGTACTGTAACCTACTTCCTTTGTTTTCGGACTGCATTTCCTTAGGATTCTTCCAATGGATCTCCGTCTGGCATCTGCTTTACCGACGATTAATTTTATATGTTCATACCATTTCAAATCAATGCTAATGCCTACTCCCAGATAATTTATGAAATTAATTTAGTGAGCAACACGGTTTTATTCACATATAACCCACAATGACCGCGGACTCATATAGGAAATATATTTCCTTCATATGTAAGCTATCTCCTAGAGAAAGGACCTGAAATATCCAAACATGTCTCTGTACCATTCCGCCCAGTAGCCCACATTATTCACTCAAAATTTTATACAGCCGCCTGAGTTGCACCGGGAAGCTCAGTACATGAGGGTGCCTTGCATTCACACTCTTACTGCTTGGGCTGTTCGTAAGGTGCAGAAGGCTCCAACGGCTTCTCTCCAGGGAGCGGAGCCCGGAGAGCTCTGGAACTACTGTGCTGCCGCCGCGCCGGGCAGTGCTACGGTTTCCGACCGCTCCGGCCCGGCGCGGCGCATCTATCGAACGGCCCGGGCCGACAGCGGCGTGCGTGTTGTCCTCGCGTTGCCATGGCAACAGCCCTCACCTGCCGCCGCGACACTCGGCCCCTCCCACGCCGCTCTGCGGGCGACGCCACTACCTCTCCCCCACCCCCGCCCGCATCCGTCACCCCCTCATATAACGTCGGACCAGCTCTGTGGGTGAAAAAGGAAGGCGGGAAAAGATCTACATCTAAATCTACATTTATACTCTGCAAGCCAACCAACGGTGTGTGGCGGAGGGCACTTTACGAGCCACTGTCATTACCTCCCTTTCCTGTTCCAGTCGCGTATGGTTCGCGGGAAGAGCGACTGCCGGAAAGCCTCCGTGCGCGCTCGAATCTCTCTAATTTTACATTCGTGATCTCCTCGTTAGGTATAATATAGGGGGAAGCAACATATTCGATATCTCATCCAGAAACGCACCCTCTCGAAACCTGGACAGCAAGCTACACCGCGATGCAGAGCTCCTCTCTTGCAGAGTCTGCCACTTGAGTTTGCTAAACATCTCCGTAACGCTATCACGCTAACCAAATAACACTGTGACGAAACGCGCCGCACTTTTTTGGATCTTCTCTATCTCCTCTGTCGACCCGACTTGGTACGCATCCCACACTGATGAGCAATACTCAAGTATAGGTCGAACGAGTATTTTGTAAGCCACCTCCTTTGTTGATGGACTACATTTTCTAAGGACTCTCCCAATGAATCTCAACCTGGCACCCGCCTTACCAACAATCAATTTTATATGATCATTCCACTTCAATTCGTTCCGTACGCATACTCCCAGATATTTTACACAAGCAACTGCTACCAGTGTTTGTTCCGATATCATATAATCATACAATAAAGGATCCTTCCTTCTATGTATTCAGAATACATTACTTTTGTCTATGTTAAGGATCAGTTGCCACTCCCTGCACCAAGTACCTATCCGCTGCAGATCTTCCTGCATTTCGCTGCAATTTTCTAATGCTGCAACATCTCTATATACTACGTGATCTACCCATCTAATCTTCAGAATTCTTCTGTAGCACCACTTTTCAAAAGCTTCTATTCTCTTCTTATCCAAACTATTTATCGTCCATGTTTCACTCCCATACATGGCTAAACTCCATACAAATACTTTGAGAAACGACTTCCTGACACTTAAATCTATACTCGATGTTAACAAATTTCTCTTCTTCAGAAACGCTTTGCTTGCCATTGCCAGTCTACATTTTATATCCTCTCTACTTCGACCATCATGTTATTTTGCTCCCCAAATAGCAAAACTCCTTTACTACTTTGCAAAACTCCTTTACTACTTTAAGTGTCTCATTTCCTAATCTAATTCCCTCAGCATCACCCGATTTAATTCGACTACATTCCATTATCGTCGTTTTGCTTTTGTTGATGTTCATCTTATATCCTCCTTTCAAGACACTGTCCATTCCGTTCAACTGCTCTTCCCAAATCCTTTGCTGTCTCTGACAGAATTACAATGTCATCCGCAAACCTAAAAAGGTTTTATTTCTTCGCCATGGATTTTAATACCTACTCCAAATTTTTCTTTTGTTTCCTTTACTACTTGCTCAATATACAGATTGAATAACATCGGGGAGAGGCTACAACCCTGTCCCACTCCCTTCCCAACCACTGCTTCCCTTTCATGGCCTTCGACTCTTATAACTGCCATCTGGTTTCTGTACAAATTGTAAATAGCCTTTCGCTCCCTGTATTTTACCCCTGCCACCTTTAGAATTTGAAAGAGAGTATTCCAGTCAACATTGTCAAAAGCTTTCTCTAAGTCTAGTACAAATTGTAAATAGCCTTTCGCTCCCTGTATTTTACCCCTGCCACCTTTAGAATTTGAAAGAGAGTATTCCAGTCAACATTGTCAAAAGCTTTCTCTAAGTCTACAAATGCTAGAAATGTAGGTTTGCCTTTCCTTAATCTTTCTTCTAAGATAAGTCGTAAGGTCAGTATTGCCTCACGTGTTCCAACTTTTCTACGGAATCCAAACTGATCTTACCCGAGGTCGGCTTCTACCAGTTTTTCCATTCGTCTGTAAACAATTCGCGTTAGTATTTTGCAGCTGTGACTTATTAAACTGATAGTTCGGTAATTTTCACACCTGTCAGCACTTGCCTTCTATGGGATTGGAATTCTTCTTGAAGTCTGAGGGTATTTCGCGTGTCTCATACATCTTGCTCACCAGATGGTAGAGTTTTGTCAGGACTGGCTCTCCCAAGGCTGTCAGTAGTTCTAATGGAATGTTGTCTACTCCCAGAGCCTTGTTTCGACTCAGGTCTTTCAGTGCTCTGTCAAACTCTTCACGCAGTATCGTATCTCCCATTTCATCTTCATCTACATCCTCTTCCATTTCCATAATATTGTCCTCAAGTACATCGCCCTTGTATAGACCCTCTATATACTCCTTCCACCTTTCTGCTTTCCCCTCTTTGCTTAGAACTGGTTTTCCATCTGAGCACTTGATATTCATACAAGTGGTTCTCTTCTCTCCAAAGGTCTCTTTAATTTTTCTGCAGGCAGTATCTATCTTACCCATAGTGAGATAAGCCTCTACATCCTTACATTTGTCCTCTAGCCATCCCTGCTTAGCTATTTTGTACTTCCTGTCGATCTCATTTTTGAGACGTTTGTATTCCTTTTTGCCTGCTTCATTTACTGCATTTTTATATTTTCTCCTTTCATCAATTAAATTCAATATTTCTTCTGTTACCCAAGGATTTCTACTAGCCCTCGTCTTTTTACCTACTTGATCCTCTGCTGCCTTCACTACGTCATCCCTTAGAGCTACCCATTCGTCTTCTACTGTATTTCTTTCCCCCATTCCTGTCAATTGTTCCCTTATGCTGTCCCTGAAATTCTGTACAACCTCTGGTTTAGTCAGTTTATCCAGGTCCCATCTCCTTAAATTCCCACCTTTTTGCAATTTCTTCACTTTTAATCTTCAGTTCATAACCAATAGATTGTGGTCAGAGTCTACATCTGCCCCTGGAAATGTTCTACAATTTAAAACCTGGTTCCTAAATCTCTGTCTTACCATTATATAATCTATCTGATACCTTTTAGTATCTCCAGGATTCTTCCATGTATACAACCTTCTTTTATGATTCTTGAACCAAGTGTTAGCTGTGATTAAGTTATGCTCTGTGCAAAATTCTAACAGACGGTTTCCTCTTTCATTTCTTAGCCCCAATCCATATTCACCTACTATGTTTCCTTCTCTCCCTTTTCCTACTGTCGAATTCCAGTCACCCATGACTACTAAATTTTCGTATCCCTTCACTACCTGAATAATTTCTTTTATCTCACCATACATTTCTTCAATTTCTTCATCATCTGCAGAGCTAGTTGGCATATAAACTTGTACTATTGTAGTAGGCATGGGCTTCGTGTCTATCTTGGCCACTATAATACGTTCACTATGCTGTTTGTAGTAGCTTACCCGGACTCCTATTTTTTCATTCATTATTAAACCTACTCCTGCATTGCCCCTATTTGATTTTGTATTTATAACCCTGTATTCACCTGACCAGAAGTCTTGTTCCTCCTGCCACCGAACTTCACTAATTCCCACTATATCTAACTTTGACCTATCCATTTCCCTTTTTAAAATTTCTAACCTATCTGCCCGATTAAGGGATCTGACATTCCACGCTCCGATCCGTAGAATGCCAGTTTTCTTTCTCCTGATAACGACGTCCTTTTGAGTAGTCCCCGCCCGGAGATCCGAATGGGGATCTATTTTATCTCCGGAATATTTCACCCAAGAGGACGCCATCATCATTTAACCATACAGTAAAGCTGCATGCCCTCGGGAAAAATTACGGCCGTAGTTTCCCCTTGCTTACAGCCGTTCGCAGTACCAGCACAGCAAGGCCGTTTTGGTTAATGTTGCAAGGCCAGGTCAGCCAATCATCCAGACTGTTGCCCCTGCAACTACTGAAAAGGCTGCTGCCCCAATTCAGGAACCACACGTTTGTCTGGCCTCTCAACAGATACCCCTCCGTTGTGGTTGCACCTACGGTACGGCTATCTGTATCGTTGAGGCACGCAAGCCTCCCCACCAACGGCAAGGTCCATGGTTCATGGGGGGGAAATGAGGAGGTATTGAATGGAATTGGGGAGAAGAGGAGCTTGTGGCATAACTTGACTAGAAGAAGGGATCGGTTGGTAGGACATGTTCTGAGACATCAAGGGATCACCAATTTAGTATTGGAGGGCAGCGTGGAGGGTAAAAATCGCAGAGAGAGACGAAGAGATGAATACACTAAGCAGATTCAGAATGATGTAGGCTGCAGTAGGTACTGGGAGATGAAGAAGCTTGCACAGGATAGAGTAGCATGGAGAGCTGCGTCAAACCAGTCTCAGGACTGAAGACCACAACAACAACAACAATAACAACATACAAATAGCCAACTTCCCTTTTTCTCAACACATACTAAACCTACAGGAATAAAACGTATCGTTATTCACTTATTGACTAATAAGCCTTTTAACTATTCTAGCCAAAAGTGCATCATGGATGCCCAGCTTTAAACCTGTATTTTACGAAGCTACTTATTAATCACGAATAAGAAACTTCCTTTTCGTATTACCTTATTGCAGATACCATTGTATTTGTTGTAGGGTACTTACTAACTGGTTAGTTTGTATACACCATTGTCATAGATAACAACCGATACCACTACGGTAGTCTGTTATCTCTGCCCGTCATACAAGCTGACTTTTCTAAGCGAATATACTTTACGAAACGACAAACATATTTTTCACTGTCACCTTGAATTCTGATTTACCTATTGCTACTACGGGCTAACGTGCTTACTGTAACTGAAAATATTTGTGGAGTTAAAGTTATAGGTTATGTGGCCCTATCGACAGTCCCTGACCTCTGCCCGTCGTACAAGCCGGGACAAACATTTCCAATGAAATACACATTTTTGGACAAATGGATATCTATGTACAAGGATGTATCATAAATTCATGATTA
Source organism: Schistocerca serialis cubense (assembly GCF_023864345.2). NCBI lineage: Eukaryota > Metazoa > Arthropoda > Insecta > Orthoptera > Acrididae > Schistocerca > Schistocerca serialis. Next base: position 402,504,638 of record NC_064645.1, read on the forward strand.
TTACTTCAAGCCGTTCGGTTCATTTTGAAAGAACCCAACAACTACACTTATTGCGGATAGTATCATTATTTAAAAATATAAAAGTGCAAAAGGTTCGCACGGTTCCCCTGGTTCATTGTAGGACGTGCCCTATCATCCGAATCCTCTTTCAGTTAAAGTGTGACATAATTTTCATTCCTCCCCAGTTCATTTCCGTGCCTCCACATTTGTCATCCGACCTACTCACATACTCTCCAAAATTCACTACATTTCAAAAGCTTATATTTTCTTGACGATTCCTTGATCACATCTACACGATACAGGGTAAAAATATTCTCTTGTTGCTGATATTTCTTTTATGGGCATAAGACCGAGCTTCAACGCACACTTCCCTGCCTAACGTTTCGTCTTACAGTACCTACCGTGAAACTCTAACGTAGAATGCTACTCTCCAGAGAAAAACCTTCGGGAGAGACTACCTTAAATTTATATTTGATGTTAACAGTTTCTCTTTTCCAAAAACGCTTTTCTTCCTATCACCAGCGTACAGTTAATGTCTACAACCACGTCTACATGATCACTCTACCATTCACAAATAAGTGTCTGGCAGGTTTAAGTAGTTCTAAGTTCTGGGGGACTGATGACCTCAGATGTTAAGTCCCATAATCCTCAGAGCCATTTGAACCATTCTGAACCTTACAACCTTGTGGTCAATATGAGAGCATATTGCGGAGCACACATTGGTGGTCATGATAATCGCGGTGACTTCGATGAAATTATTCTCTTTAAATAAAAGTGTCATTTCTGTTCGTCTCAGTGCGTATTTCTTTCAGTTACGATCTGTATCATACTGTAGCATTTCTTTCTATGTATGGTCCAAGCTTCCTCGAGCTACATTACTTGGCAGTGACACGTCACGCTATAATAACTTTCCTCCTCCAGTTCTGCACACCACTGTATTACAGGAAGTCATGTGAAAATTGGCTCTTTCCGGGGAAGGGCTAGTAGCGAGAGATGGTTCAAATGGCTCTGAGCACTATGGGACTCAACTGCTGTGGTCATAAGTCCCCTAGAACTTAGAACTACTTCAACCTAACTAACCTAAGGACATCACACACATCCATGCCCGCGGCAGGATTCGAACCTGCGACCGTAGCGAGTAGCGAGAGAATGTGACGGCCACTGAGACTAACCGCATTTGAGTGAAAAGCCAGTCATTCTACTCGTGAGGCTTGATTGGCTAAAAGGTCCCGATTTTTAGACAATTTTGGGATCTGCTTGAAGCTCACGTAGTCTAGGAATCACCAAGTGTCCCTCCTGAGTGCAACAGGCAGCTCTTGGGCTCTGGGACGGAGGTAATGTTTGATTGAGCTGTTGGTTTTCCATGTCGGAAGTTAGCGATTTATAGTGAACGATAAAGTTTTTATTCCAACTTGGAAAGCTTAGAAAAATTCAAAAGTGCGCTTTTGTGTGTAGGCATAGAGCCCTAACTACACTACTGGCCATTAAAATTGCTACACCACGAAGATGACGTGCTACAGACGCGAAATTTAACTGACAGGAAGAAGATGCTGTGATATGCAAATGATTAGCTTTTCAGAGCATTCACACAACGTTGGCGCCGGTGGCGACACCTACAACGTGCTGACATGAGGAAAGTTTCCAACCGATTTTTCATACACAAACAGCAGTTGACCGGCGTTGCCTGGTGAAGCGTTGTTGTGATGCCTCGTCTAAGGAGGAGAAATGCGTACCATCACGTTTCCGACTTTGATAAAGGTCGGATTGTAGCCTATCGCAATTGTGGTTTATCGTATCGCGACATTGCTGCTCGGAATGGTCGAGATCCTATGACTGTTAGCAGAATATGGAATCAGTGGATTCAGGAGGGTAATACGGAACGCCGTGCTGGATCCCAACGGCCTCGCATCACTAGCAGTCGAGATGACAGGCATCTTATCCGCATGGCTGTAACGGATCGTGCAGCCACGTCTCGATCCCTGAGTCAACAGATGGGGGCATTTGCAAGACAACAACGAACAGTTCGACGACGTTTGCAGCAGCACGGACTATCAGCTCGAAGACCATGGCTGCGGTTACCCTTGACGCTGCATCACAGACACGAGCGCCTGCGATGGTGTACTCAACGAAGAACCTGGGTGCACGAAAACGGCATTTTGTCGGATGAATCCAGGTTCTGTTTACAGCATCATGATGGTCGCATCCGTCTTTGGCGATATCGCGGTAAACACACATTGGAAGCGCGTATTCGTCATCGCCATACTGGCGTATCACCCGGCGTCATGGTATGGGGTGCCATTGGTTACACGTCTTGGTCACCTCTTGTTCGCATTGACGGCACTTTGAACAATGGACGTTACATTTCATATGTGTTACGACCCGTGGCTCGATCCCTGCGAAACCCTACATTTCAGCAGGATAATGCACGACCGCATGTTGCAGGTCCTGTACGGGCCTTTCTGGATACAGAAAATGTTCGACTGCTGCCGTGGCCAGCACATTCTCCAGATCTCTCACCAATTGAAAATGTCTGATCAATGGTGTCCGAGCAACTGGCTCATCACAATACTCCAGTCACTACTCTTGATGAACTGTGGTATTGTGTTGAAGCTGCACAGGCAGCTGTACCTGTACACGCCATCCAAGCTCTAGTTGATTCAATGCCCACTCGTATCAAGGCCGTTATTACGGCCAGAGGTTCTTGTTCTGGATTTTGATTTCTCAGGATCTACGCACCCAAATTACGTGAAAATGTAATCACATGTCAGTTCAGGTATAATATATTTGTCCAATGAATACCCGTTTATCATCTGCATTCCTTCCTGGTGTAGCAATTTCAATGTCCAGTAGTGTAGTTCTATTTTCTGTGGCATTCTTCTCATTCTTTTGTTACGGCCTCTATGGGAATTCGGGTAGCCCCTTCCCCTCCAAGAACCTCATCATCCTTTATCTACTTCTCTCCCGCTCCTCTTCCGAGATTTTCAGTATCCTAATCTCTTGTCTACGCCACCATTGCCTCTGTAACCTTTTCCTATATCTTTCTCTGTCATTGACCTCTGGCACATCGGTCGGTGTGGAGTTGCTGCTCCAATTTTCCTTCCCTATCATATTGATTTCCAATTGCGACCAATCCTTCCTGGGCTCAGCACCCCATCTGGTGCGTGCCTTTTCTAACCACTTTTCCCAAACTCTTCTAGTCTTTCTGTCCATATTCATTTTGTTCATATCGAGCGCATACGTTGTTCTTTTAGTTTAATTTCCCTCGAAATGGTCCTCATGGTCTGGTTCAGTAATTCCCTAGACTTCGCATCCGTCTCTCACATCTTCTTTTAGAGCGCAGCATTTTCCTCTGCATGTTTCCCTCATCTTCCTGTACTTGTTTTGCATCACGTCTTTCTATTGTAACTAGCTGAGTACCCAGCGTTGCCCGGGAATGTATTTATTCCAAACGTCTATTACACCATCTCATCTGCCCTCTCTCCGTCTATTTCCCCCTCCCCTGCCCCTGTCTATTTCCTCCTTCTCCTCTTCCTTCTATTTGTGCCTACCTCCTACTTTCCCCTCGCTGTCTGTACTTCTCCTCCCCCTTCTCTCTTCACTTTATCTCGTTTATCCCAATAGGAAGCTGGTGATTCTTACCCCTTCAGCATTTCTTTCTAGATTGTAACTATTTTCACGAAACTCCATGTTTATGACGTCGTGTCTCCTGACCTATGAGCTTTTGGAGGTGCATCCAGTGTTATATGTGGCTACTGTCCGTGAAATGTGCTGTAAATAGAATCGGCAGTAAAAAAATAATAAATTACGACGTCATGCATGATGCGGCAACTTTTCACGCATTTCATTATTTGACGTCATATATCCTGAACTATGTGTCCTACAATGGCATATTTTCGTACGTACATTCAGTGCAGATATGGATGCCGTATGCGAAAATTGTTGCAAATAGAGTGAGTACCGTTGTTGTAGTTGTTATGGTCTTCAGTCCTGAGACTGCTTTGATGCAGCTCTCCATGCTACTCTATCCTGTGCAAGCTTCTTCATCTCCCAGTACCTGCTGCAACCTACATCCTTCTGAATCTGTTTAGTGTATTCATCTCTTGGTCTCCCTCTACGATTTTTACCCTCCATGCTGCCCTCTAATAATAAATTGGTGATCCCCTGATGCCTCAGAACATGTCCTACCAACCGATCCCTTCTTCTAGTCAAGTTGTGCCACAAACTCTTCTTCTCCTCAATTCTATTCAATACCTCCTCATTAGTTATGTGATCTACCCATCTAATCTTCAGCATTCTTCTGTAGCACCACATTTCGAAAGCTTCTATTCTCTTCTTGTCCAAACTATTTATCGTCCATGTTTCACTTCCACACATGGCTACGCTCCATACAAATACTTTCAGAAACGACTTCCTGACACTTAAATCTATACTCGATGTTAACAAATTTCTCTTCTCCAGAAACGCTTTCCTTACCATTGCCAGTCTACATTTTATATCCTCCATACTTCGACCATCATCAGTTATTTTGCTCTCCAAATAGCAAAACTCCTTTACTATTTTAAGTGTCTCATTTCCTAATCTAATTCCATCAGCATCACCCGATTTAATTCGACTACATTCCATGATCCTCATTTTGCTTTTGTCGATGTTCATATTATATCCTCCTTTCAAGACACTGTCCATTCCATTCAACTGCTCTTCCAAGTCCTTTGCTGTCTCAGACAGAATTACAATGTCATCGTCGAACCTCTACGAAGTAATAATTTAAACTTCTTGTATGATACGGTCACGCATCTTAGTGTTTATGATGTCATGTCTCCTGAACTAAATGTCGTACAACGACGTAATTTTCCTAGCACATTTAGTGGTACATGTGAATACTATCTGCAAAATATGTTACTGATTGAGTAAATAGTACAGAAGTAATATATTAAAACGTCATGATGCATGCGGCAGTTTTACTGCATGAGCAGCGAAAATTCAGTAAGCGATAAACATTTTTCCTTTTACCTTTTTGTGCAGCACGTCAGCGAAAAAGGGTTTGTATTTACGTGCAAAGATTGCTGCAAGTCACTCGGTAATCTCATTCTTAAATGCTGGATGCCTAAAGTATTGACATTCGTGCGTCGTGGTGTATAATGCTTTTTCACCTCTTCCCCACCCCTTTGATAGATAGGTAGTTCTTACACCCACATAGAGTCTTTCCACACAGTAAGTGATACATGTACCAAGTTTGGTTGAAATCTATCTATTGCTTTAGGAGGGGATGTGGAACGTACACACGTAAATATATGGATACATTTATATGTACGTTCATTTTTATAATACCTATAGTGGTCATACAGAAGATTTTCACATAGTTCATCTTGTAATATTATATGGAGCAGTCAACCTCGAGAACGATTTGAAATAAAACTATTATACAATACTTACTTCAGGTAGCGATGCACGCTAAGATACAGGGTGTATCAAAAAGAATCATGCTATTTGGCACGTCTATATTTCTGAAACTAACAAACATATACAATTTTGTTTTTGATGAACGGGAAACTCAAAAAGTTTTTTTCATATCTTTTCATAAGTGTTCAATATGCCCCCCTTGAGATGCACGGCTTATGTCAATGCGGTATTTAAATTGTTCCCGCACTGCAGCGAGCATCTCTTGAGTTACAGCTTCCACAGTTGCTGTTATGCGAAGTCTCAGTTCAGTCATAGTTGTTGGTTAACGGAGGCACATAAACAGAGTCTTTTATAAACCCCCACGAGAAATAATCACATACAGTAGGTCCAGTGACCTTAGAGGCCAGTAATGTAGGGCTGAATCATTTGGTCCAGTGCGACCTATCCATCGTTCAGTAATCCTTTGATTTACAACTTCCCGCACTTCCAGATGCCACAGTGTGGCGGTGCCCCATCCTGTTATTAAATGAAGTCGATCGAATCAGTCTCCAACTTTGTGAAAAGAAAGTTCTCAAGCATATCGACATATGGGCTTTCTGTAACAGTGTTCTCGGCAAAGGAAAATGGACCATGCACCTTCTCCCGTGAAGCTGAACAAAACATAATAAATTTTGGAGTCTCTCTCCTATGTTGTACAACTTCATGTGGTTGTTCTGTACCCCATATTCTCACCTTATGTCGGTTCACCTTCCCATTTAAATGGAATATTGCCTCGTCACTAAACATTAAGCGTGGAAGAAAACTTTCATCCTCCATCTTACCAAGAACGAAATCACAGAACTCCGTACACATAACGGGTCAGATCGTTGTTGCAGAAGCAACGAAAAAAGCATGCTAAATTTAAAAGAACGCAAAATCCCGAAGATTGGCAAGTTTTACAGAAGTTCGAAATATGGCGCGTACATCAATGCGAGATGCTTTTAATAATTTCCACAACGAAATTCTGTCTCGAAATCTGGCAGAAAACCCAAAGAGATTCTGGTCATCCATAACGTACACCAGTGGCAATACACAATCAATATCGTTACTGCGCGATAACAACGGTGAAGTCACTGATGACATTGCCACTAAAGCAGAGTTATTAAACACGGTTTTTCGAAACTCCGTCACCAAAGAAGACGAAGTAAATATTCCTGAATTCCAATCAAGAACAACTGCCAAGATAAGAAACATCGAAGTAGATATCCTCGGTGTAACAAAGCAGCTTAAATCACTTAGTAAAGGCAAGGCCTCCGGCCCAGATTGTATACCAGTCAGGTTCCTCTCAGAGTATGCTGATAAAATAGCTCCATATTTAGCAATTATATACAACCACTCGCTCACAGAAAGATACGTACCTAAAGACTGGAAAATTGCTCAAGTCGCACCAATACCCAAAAAGGGAAGTAGGAGTAATCCACTGAATTACAGGCCTATATCACTAGCGTCGATTTGCAGTAGGGTTTTAGAACTTACACTGTACTCTAACATTGTGAAGTACCTCGAAGAAAACAATTTATTGACATATAGTCAGCACAGATTCAGAAAATATCGTTCTTGTGAAACACAACTAGCTCTTTATACTCGTGAAGTAAAAAGTGCTATCGACAGGGGATGTCAAATTGATTCCATACTTTTAGATTTCCAGAAGGCTTTCGACACCTTTCCTAACAAGCGTCTTCCAATCAAACTGTTTGTCTACGGAGTATCGCTTCAGTTGTGCGACTGGATTCGTGATTTCCTGTCAGAAAGGTCACAGTTCGTAGTAATAGACGGAAAGTCATCGAGTAAAATCCGACGTTCCCCAAGGAAGTGTTATAGGCCCTCTATTGTTCTTGATCTATATTAACGACATAGGAGATAATCTGAGTAGCCGTCTTAGATTGTTTGCAGATGATGCTGTCATTTACCGTCTTGTAAAGTCATCAGATGGTCATAACGGCTTGCAAAATGATTTAGATATCTGTATGGTGCGAAAATTGGCAACTGACTCTGAATAAGTTATTCACATGAGTACTAAAAGAAATCACCTAAATTTCGATTACGCGATAAGTCACACAAATCTGAGGGCTGCAAATTCAACTAGATACTTAGGGATTACAATTACAAATAACCTAAATTGGAACGATCACATAGATAATATTGTGGGTAGAGCAAACCAAAGACTGCGATTCATTGGCAGAACACTTAGAAGGTGCAACAGGTCAACCAAAGAGACTGCTTACACTACGCTTGTCCGCCCTATTCTGGAGTACTGCTGTGCGGTGTGGGATCCGCATCAGGTAGGACTGACGGATGACATTGAAAAAGTACGAAGAAGGGCAGCTCGTTTTGTATTATCGCGAAATAGGTGAGATAGTGTCACAGACATGATACGTGAATTAGAGTGGCAATCATTAAAACAAAGACGTTTTTCGTTGCGACGGGATCTCCTCATGAAATTTCAATCACCAGTTTTCTCCTCCGCTTGCGAAAAAATTCTGTTGGGACCTACCTACATAGGGAGAATTATCATCACGATAAAATAAGAGAAATCCGGGCTCGCACGGAAAAATTTAAGTGCTCGTTTTTCCCGCGTGCCGTTCGAGAGTGGAACGGTAGAGAGACAGCATGAAGGTGGTTCATTGAACCCTCTGCCAGGCACTTTATTGTGAATAGCAGAGTAATCACGTAGATATAGATGTTGTTTGTCACCTTCACGAAGAGCTTGCAGTAGCTGAATTTTGTATGGTCTCACGCGTAAACGTCGACGCAACACACGCCAGACGGACATCACGGCATGTCGTGCTGCACGCTGAACGAATTTATGAGGACTCCTTGTGAAACTGTGGCGGATGCGTTCGACTTCTGTATCAGACACTCGGAGACGGTAGTTCTTACTAGAACTGAAGTGGGCGCATACTGCTGCTACCTAGTGGGAACCATGTAAAACTCGAGAGTTTGCTCTTTCCAACAGTACGTTGTTCACTGACGTATCTCAAATAACATAATAGTGACGATTTTTTTAATCGGATGATTCTTTTTGATGCACCCTGTATATGTCGGTGTAGAGCGAGGTGGGATGGTAGGCCGACGGCCGTGAGCTTTGCGTGACGTCACGGAAGGCCGGGTGCGGAATGTAGAGGCAGAGCAGAGCGCAGCCTGGTAACAGGGATGCAGCGAAAGTGGGGACTCGAGAGGCTGCACCGCGGGCCGACAGGCGTAGACGTTAACGATGGCTATCGGCAGGCGAGGAGCGCAGAAAGCGAGAACTGGACAAGCCTCCAGGGCCAACTAGCTACACGCTCCCACAATTTGCCCATCTGGAGTTCGCCGTAAAAGGATGGAGAAGATGCGTCTATGCGAGTACAGAACAGCCACTGCTGGTACTCTTGGAAAAAATTGTGCAAGAATAATCAAGAGCTCAGATGGACACCCAGTTCTAAGCAAAGAAGGGAAAGCAGAAAGGTGGAAGCAGTATGTAGAGGATCTATACAGGGGCGATGTTCTTGAGGACAATATTATGGAAACGGAAGAGGAGGTAGAAGAAGATGAAATGGGAGACATGATACTGCGTGAAGAGTTTGACAGAGCACTGAAAGAACTGAGTCGAAACAAGGCTCTGGGAGTAGACAACATTCCATTAGAACTACTGACAGCCTTGGGAGAGCCACGCCTAACAAAACTCTACCATCTCGTGAGCAAGATGTATGAGACAGGCGACATTCCCTCAGACTTCAAGAAGAATATAGTAATTCCAATCCCAAAGAAAGCAGATGTTGAAAGATGTGAAAATTACCGAACTAATCAGTTTAATAAGTCACACCTGCAAAATACTAACGCGAATTCTTTACATACGAATGGAAAAATTGGTAGAAGCTGACCTCGGGGAAGATCAGTTTGGATTCCGTAGAAATGTTGGAACACGTGAGGGAATACTGACCCTACGACTTATCTTAGAAGAAAGATTAAGGAAAGGCAAACCTACGTTTCTAGCATTTGTAGACTTAGAGAAAGCTTTTGACAATGTTGACTGGAATACTCTCTTTCAAATTCTAAAGGTGGCAGGGGTAAAATACAGGGAGCGAAAGGCTATTTACAATTTGTACAGAAACCAGATGGCAGTTATAAGAGTCGAAGGCCATGAAAGGGAAGCAGTGGTTGGGAAGGGAGTGAGACAGGGTTGTAGCCTCTCCCCGATGTTATTCAATCTGTATATTGAGCAAGAGATAAAGGAAACAAAAGAAAATTTCGGAGTAGGTATTAAAGTCCATGGAGAAGAAATAAAAACTTTGAGGTTTACCGATGACATTGTAATTCTGTCAGTGAAAGCAAAGGACTTGGAAGAGCAGTTGAACGGAATGGACAGTGTCTTGAAAGGAGGGTATAAGATGAACATCAACAAAAGCAAAACGAGGATCATGGAATGTAGTCGAATGAAGTCGGGTGATGCTGAGGGAATCAGATTAGGAAATGAGACACTTAAAGTAGTAAAAGAGTTTTGCTATTTGGGGAGTAAAATAAGTGATGATGGTCGAAGTAGAGAGGATATAAAATGTAGACTGGCAATGGCAAGGAAAGCGTTTCCGAAGAAGAGAAATTTGTTAACATCGAGTATAGATTTAAGTGTCAGGAAGTCGTTTCTGAAAGTATTTGTATAGAGTGTAGCCATGTATGGAAGTGAAACATGGACGATAAATAGTTTAGACAAGAAGAGAATAGAAGCTTTCGAAATGTGGTGCTACCGAAGAATGCTGAAGATTAGATGGGTAGATCACATAACTAATGAGGAGGTATTGAATAGAATTGGGGAGAAGAGGAGTTTGTGGCACAACTTGACTAGAAGAGGGGATCGGTTGGTAGGACATTTTCTGAGGCATCAAGGGATCACCAATTTGGTACTGGAGGGCAGCGTGGAGGGTAAAAATCGTAGAGGGAGACCAAGAGATGAATACACTAAGCAGATTCAGAAGGATGTTGGCTGCAGTAGGTACTGGGAGATGAAGAAGCTTGCGCAGGATAGAGTAGCATGGAGAGCTGCATCAAACCAGTCTCAGGACTGAAGACCACAACAACAACAACAACAATTATATTTTTAACTGAGTAATATGTCATTTTCGATTTGTTACAGATCATTCGCTGGCAAGTTCTGTAGTGCATAACAGCAGTCTGGCCAGTAAAACTGAACTTAATGGGGATAGGACGTCAAACGGGCCGACATGGAGCAGGAGAGGCACCACAGGACACTTCAATTTCCAGTGTCTATACTTTTACAAATAAATTCATAAAACTTTGTCAGCATGACCAGGAAGGATTCAGAATTCACAATCATAACAGTGGAATTTCGAAAACATAACGCAGTAATTATTTTTACGTGTGAAATTTCATAATTTTTTTCACTTACTAATGGCAGCATTTGTTGCTATAGGTACACTTTTCTGCATAAGTAAGAGAGATTATTCGATGAATTTTGCACAGCATACAAACCATACTTAAAGGTGTATGAAACACTAGAATTTTCCAAATCTATTAAAAACTGTGGTAAAAATTGAGGTAATTAACTATAAAATTTGTGTTTTTTCTAAACATGAAGTTTAAAATATAACAGTTCATTCGTTTTTTCATAAATTAAATAAATTCTAGAGTTTCATATACCTGTGGGTGTGGTAAGTATGCTGTGCAAAATTCATCGATGAATCTCTCTAACTTATGAAGAAAAGTGTACCTATACCAACAAATGCTGCCATTAGTAAGTGAAAAAATGATGTAATTTCGCAAGTAAAAAAATTTATTTTGTTATGTTTACGAACTTCCACTGCAGTGAGTGTGAATCCTGAATCCTTCGTGGTGATGCTGACAAAGTTTTATGAATTTATTTGTAAAAGTATAGACACTGGAAATTAAACTGTCCTGAGATGCCTCTCCTGCTCCAAGTCGGCCCGTTTGACGTCCTACCCCCCCCTTAAACTAATACACTATCAGGTAAGATGAAATCAGAGTATGTGTAATTCGGAAGCCTGGTGCAAGACTTTTTAATTGGCGCCACTTCGGCGATTTGCGCGTCGATGATGATGAAGTGATGATGACAACACACACACACACACACACACACACACACACAGTCCCGAGCGGAGAAAATACCCGACCCGGCCGGGAACTGAAGTCGGGGCCCCGAGATCGAGAGTCAGCAACACTAACCACAGGACTACGTGCTGCTCACCTTCCGTTGAGAAACCACAAGACTACGTGCTGCTCACCTTCAGTTGAGAAACCACAACGGAACAGAGGCATGTGTCACAGTTATAGGAATAAAACAGAAAACCACTCATTTGTGGGATATTTTAACTGAATGAAGAGACACACAGAAGATGACACACAGGTATTTAAATACATAACGACAGACCAAAAACATTTTTAAAAAATTTGTTTTGTAGAAGGCGGAGGCTTTTTGAAACCCTTAATTATTCCAAAATAATTTAGACGAATAACGATTGTGTAAACGAGTCAGAATGTATTGCCCGCCGTGACAGACAACTGGTTTCTGGCTGCTCCTTCCTGTACCCGTATGTTATTAGATGTTGGATGACGATTTTGTCCTTGCTCAGAAACGTTTAACAAGGTCATTAGGTGAAGTTTTTAGGGTACTTTCTTAAATTTCAGAGTCATACCACTCAGTTTTTACTCTCACGTCCCTGTCTAACTAAGTATCAATAAGTGTTACCTACCATGCACCTTCATAGCGACACATGTACATAAACTGCCGTACGGGAGTCAGGAGGTGATGCAAAGAAATGGCTAGACGTAAAGGAATAGCCTAGAAATAGATCCAACTAGAAATGATCTGCTGATGTCCTCGTCAGCAGTAAAGGGAAATGGGGAGAAATTTGGGGAAAGGCATTAAAAACTGAGGATGAGGATTAGAAATAAAATATTGTAAGGTTTGCCGATGGTGCTGTCATTATTTCACACATGGAGTAGGTCTTAGAAGCTCAGTTGAACGGAATGGGTAGTGTCTTTAAACGATTGCTGATTGGGCAGCAAGATAACTGACGAGGAAGTAAAGGAAATAAAGGAAATATAACATGTAGACTGGCAATACTATATAAAATCTTACTGCAGAAGAGAATGTTGTTAACATCGAATATAAAATAACTCATTTCTGGAAATATCCCTCTGAAGTGTACTCTTATATGGTAGAAGAAAAAGATTTGAAAAGTGCTGTTACGGAAGAAATGGGAAGAAAAGTGCTTAGACACCGTAACTAAACGTAGGGATAAGTTGATGAGACACATTCTGAGACATCAGGGAATCATTAACCTCGGAGACGTCAAGGAATCAATATGAAAAAGGAGGGAATTGTGGGTGTAAAAAATTGTAGAAAGATACCAAGGCAGTATGCAGGGTCTCGTGGATGTTATGCAGAGAGAGGAGACTGGCGTGGGGTAGACCTGCGTGGAGAAATGAAGAGGGAGAGATGATGAAGATGGAAATGATGATGATAAAGCAGGCATCTGCGTGGCTGTTTCCCGATTTTGAGATGATCAAGTCATCACTTGTTGTTGTACGTGGTGGAATACCGCAGCCGGAGTACAGATGTACAAAGACGAGTCATAAACTAAAGGAAATTTATAAAAATAAACTTTTTATTGCGAATACAACATTGCCACTAACATCATTTCTCTACGCGATTCTCCTCCCACCTCTAGCATTTGGTTCACCTCTTGACAAGCTCCCTAACATCCGTCCTGGCATCATGTGCGTCCACTTTAGCACTGCCTCCACAACTTCAACATCCGTTTCACGAAGGTGCTCCTCCATCGGACCACTTGGAGCTAGATCAGTGGGGACTCCAGCAACTCAAAACCATTTTAACGCACTGGATTGTTTTCCTAGCTGTAACGCACTGATTTGTTTTACAAGCTGTATGAGGGCGGGGGTTATCTAATAAAAATCACGCCTAAGAATGCTACCCTCCCCTCCTAGTTTTGAATTTTTGGGTTTCAGATGTCATATTACCTCACAGTAGTTGTCACTATTTCGTGTTTGACCTTTAGGAGTGTAATGATAATCAGCACTGACCCTTGATGTTCCAAACACTGCCATCAGCAACTTTCGTTTAGAAGCTTTGGTTTTGAACTTTCTTGCTGTATGTATAGCACGGTTTGCAGTTTACTGTGTGGTTCATAGCGGTGGACTCGCGCCTTGTCAACAGTTACTTTGCGACTACGAAAGTCTTCCATTCCTCTTCAGAAAGCCTTAAATGTGATTGTGACGTTTGGAAACGTTCATATTTGTGTTTGTCTGTCAGTTGACGTGTTACCCAACGAGCATAAACTGTGGGGTAGTTCAGTGATTCAGGGATGACTGCAAACGCCGACCCGTGGCTAATGTTCAACTCATGAGCAATATCATCAGTTCTGGCAAGACGATCATTACGAATCAGAGACTGCTATCCGTAGACTGCTATCCGTTTTCGAGGTGGATGGCCAACCAGAAGACTCTCCGTCCCAGATACACGTGCACTTTCACAGCGATTTATCCAGTCGTAAATTTTTCGTTCACTTAGATAGCTAGCTATCACTAGACAGCTGCTGCATTCAGTTTAAAATCACTGCATCCTTAGTTGCTTCAGAGTGCAGAAAACTAATTGCTCCCCTCCTTTTTTCTTGGTACGCACGGACAACGACACAATGTAAAGCTTTGAAATCGGTATGAATAAAGCTACTCACTGACGCAACATATATAACGCGTAAGAACAAGAGTGAGGCTAACCCTTTAAGTGACAAAATCTATCTGCTCAATTTATTATGTATTTTAAGTTTACCATGAGGTATGGAGAGGTAAATATTCATACCAATGTATCAGTAGTAAAGCCATTATACAGGTTTATATATCGGGGTACTCGGGAAAGCGTACTATAAAAATCATACTTTTTTTAATAATATGAATATTTATATATGTGTTTGGAGAGAGAGAGAGAGAGAGACAGAGAGAGAGAGATTGATTTTTGATTGAGATTTTTACTTTAAGTCGTAACTGGTACCTGAATTTTGGTTGCTGCCTCCTTGAATGATCAGCTTCTGCACCAGTTGTTGACTTATTGCAATTTGGAGGAAGTTGTTGTTCTTTAAGGTTTAAAATACGACTTTGTTAACTTCCTTCAAACTACACGCCCTGCTACATCAAAATTAGTCAGTGCAGTTCAGCACCATATTATTGTACAAGAACATAATCCAATTACTGTAATTAAGAAATTATGAGAGGTTGTTACTTATTGAGTGAAAACTATGGAGAATGCATTTCTTTTCCTGTATTTTAGTGAACTTTGTACACTTACAATTCTGTCGATTGATAGACGGCAACGACAATGAAGTTCACCTCCTTTTCCAAAAACAAGATATTTCTATTCTTCACTTCCAGAAAATTTGTATACATAAATGTCTGGCAACTCTTACGCGTACTTTTCTCGGTTTTATCACTAAAATATCAATTTTAATTAAACGTAACAATACATTCTGAGCGACGGCCTAGCAACACGTCCTCTTTCCACAAGATACAGATTAACAGTTCTCTTTTTCTTTAATAAATCAATTGTCTTTTTTTTTTTTTTTTTTTTTTTTTTTTTTTTTTTTTTTTTTTTTTAGATTCACAACTACTATCGTTGGGAGGATTGCGCGCTAAAGAGTTTGTTGCTGTCCAGCTGCGCTTCACTTCACTTCAAATACTTTTTGAATCAAATTTACATTTACGGTATTTACACACATTACTGAGCTTCTCAGAATAAAATCAGACACAAATTAGTTTTAAAAAAAGGAGCAGTGAGGCTCACATAACATTACAGTACGCACTTCAATTAAACCTGCCTAACTTTTAACACAAACCTTAAATGTCAATATATGTAAGACACTGCTCGTTCGTACTCTTAGGTGCATCGTCTGGTAAGAGTGCGTGACATTATAGTCAAAGAGTACGCACTAACATAAATCACAAGAAAATTCACCACGCCTTTTCATACACTGTGCATTCTTCATGCCACTCTTGGGAGCTTTCATCACAATCCATTCTTCCGTGATAGATTCCTTGTGCTCTTCGCCTCACCCTGGGCAGTTCAAAACATCAGATCCCTCCTTGGATTTTGACCTGGTTGTTCCTGAAGATGATGGTGCCGTTAAATCCAGATTATCCGTAGAGATCCTGCGTTGTTCGTTACTGATATTTTGTCGCTTCTTGGTTTAGCCTGCTTGTCTAACAGTGCATTTTTGTACGCAGACTCAGACAAAATATCGGATTTTTTTGCCATTTTCTTCTTTGTTGTGGATCGACCACATTTTGGCTGTGGATAAATATTGAATAGACCTGCACCTGTTCGTACATCAGCATTCTGGACTTCGTTTGTGTCCCGTTCTTGGTTTTTTCCTGGTGACTGCACAGATATACCATCTGTCACTGTGGAGCAACATTTTTCTTTGGGCTACTGAACTCCTTTGCCTCATTCTGCTGTTGGAAATTCTGCTCTCTCAGTGATTTGTGATGGAACAAAGTCTTCTGCTGTGAAAGCGTCCGGATTGAACGGGGATTTTCCCTTTGAATCTAAGGATTTTTCAGCTGTTTGGATTGTGGCTACTGAAGAATAAGCAACTCGAAGCAAAGAACTCACGTCTTTCTGCCTAACAGGTCCTCCTGGATCAGCACTTGTTAGAAACAAGGAGGGAGGGAGGGGGGGAGGGTAAGAACCTTTCCCGCCATCTTACAGTGTACCTTAACCGGTGCGCCACGCGGTTCAAAAAAATATCACTGATGGCAGTCACTGCTAGATACCGCTGTTTGTCGTGCCGTGGTTTGCTCTTCACAGAACGGTGATTCCTTTGACAAATAATTTTATTTTCTAGTGAATACCTAGATAGTGCTTAGTGCTTTCGATATACAATTTGAAACGAAAATTTACATTTACCTGCTGTTGCCAATAAATCTGGCAGAGCTCTTCAAGATATAGAAGCGACAACTGAGTGTAGTTCTTCGTTTTGGTCAGTGTTGCCAATGTAGAGAAAATGCCATTGCGAACTCTTAACCAGACGCTTACTCTTATCCGACCTTATCCTACCAGTGGCACATATATTTACCAGTGTCACTCAAAGTTTTAAGGTACGTCGTTGTTGAGTCAGTACTGTCAACCTCTGGAACAGAAAAATGTTGTCTACAAACTTTTCCTCGTAGGAAGTGGGATTACGTGACAAAATCAAGAGGGTTCTCCCATCTCATGTCCTTCGTAAATAAGCCCACTACATGTCATTCGGTCCACGTAGACTTAACATATTTCCCCCACGTTACGCATGCCATGAAGATAATCTCCATTCGAGGAGATTTGTAGTGTTACGATGGGATCAGGTCACACCTCCGTACAGAAGAGAGCGTTCAGACGTCCCACGCCTGCTGGGGGTTTTTCATTTTTATGATCAAAGCAGCCGCTCTGGCTGGTCGTTACGAGGCCATTAAGGAAAAATGAGAGTGTCTTCCGTATCGAGGACCGCGTGCTGGTCGCGCCGTTCCTTTGTTTACATTAGCGCACAGACGGGCGGCAGGGCCGGCCTTATATTTTTAAGAGAATTTCGCTCTCGGCGCGGAGGGGAAATTATACGATGATGAATAGGCAGTAAAACATCCCGTTCCGAATTGGCCACACGCGATGGAGACGGCACCGTTGCGGCTCTCCGGGTGGAAACAGGGGGGAGGAGGGGGGGGGGGGAGAAAACTAGTCTGTGCGCGGTTTTACGGGATTTAGCGAGACGTCTCCCACATAATCTCCCTCTAGTTCTCCACAATTCCGAATCTGTCAGGTTTGGGCTAGTGCCGTGCGGGACTGCCTACCTACGCGACGTTTTAGGACCGATGCAACTACTGTATATGTCCCATCTTCGGAGGACCGAAAGACCGAATAAGTCGTGAAGGAGATGTTTCTGAATACAACAGGCTTGGGAAGTTTAGAATATCTGAGGCGATATGCGATTGGATTAAAGACTAGATACCGAATATTAGTGTCTCATTCTTAACGACGAGGGTAGCGTTCAGCGTATCTCATGGTACTGTGATAGGGCGTTTGCTGTCCACCAAGAATACATAATAGGAGAACTGATGTTTTCAAAATACATATATTTTTTGTCCGACAGGATCTACAGCGCTATAAAATAGTTCATTGCCATGCCGTTATACGCAGTTAAGTATCGTCACTGGACGATACTAAGGGACTGCATAAAGGCTTGGATAAGATTCTCACTTACGAAATGAATGGCAGCTCTCTTTACATATAGATAAGCGCAAACGAATGCCTCTAACAAAGACAAAGAATCTGATACTGTCTGATTGGGAGATCAGTAGTGAACATCTTGGAATGTCACATTGTGGGTTCAAAAATTGAGTACCAAAGAGCTACCAGCGGTCCAGGTAGCGCAGTGACTGTGCACAGGGAGTTAAAAAGAAATTGAGTATTAATGGTAGAGCAGCACCTTGTAAGCCACAAAATGGTTCAAATGGCTCTGAGCACTATGGGACTTAACATCTGAGGTCATCAGTCCCCTAGAACTTAGAACTACTTAAACCTAACTAACCTAAGGACATCACAAACATCCATGCCCGAGGCAGGATTCGAACCTGCGACCGGAGCGGTCGCGAGCGGTTCCAGACTGAAGCGCCTAGAACCTCTCGGCCACAGCGGCCGCCTTGTAAGACACGCATTTCTGTAGTCCAGAGCGATGCCACTGAATAGTGGACGATTGGGTTTGGAGTGATCTATCACACTACATCCTTTACCAATCCCATGGAAGGTTTGGTGTTTGGCAGATCGCTGGAGAATGTTATTGGCCATTATACATAATCGCAACAGTGTATTGTGGAGGAATGGGTATTACGGTATGAGGGAATTGTAGTTCAAATGGCTCTGAGCACTATGGGACTCAACTGCTGTGGTCATAAGTCCCCTAGAACTTAGAACTAATTAAACCTAACTAACCTAAGAACATCACACACATCCATGCCCGAGGCAGGATTCGAACCTGCGACCGTAGCGGTCGTGCGGTTCCGGACTGTAGCGCCTTTAACCGCTCGTCCACTCCGGCCGGCGGAATTTTAGTGTTTGGGGTGTCGTCCCCTTATTGAGTTTACGTAAACGCTAAATGCGGGAGGATATAAACACATTTTACAGCGTTGTGTATTCCGTACAGTAGAGGATTGGTTGATGGAATGAGCATGACAAGGCAGCATTTCAGAAAGTTATCATCTGTTGAGGCAATGGTTTGTGGACAACAACGTTTCTGAAATGGACTGCCCTGATCAGAGTCCCGACCTGAACCCAATGGAATACCTTAGGGATGAGTTGGACAGTCGACTCCGCTCCAAACCCCATCATCATTACCTTCTCTGGGCTCGGCTCTTGAAATATGCGCCGCCACTCCTTCACAGACTTTCAGACTGTTCACTGAAAGTGTCCCCAACAGAGTTCAAAGCGTCATATAAAAGCGAAGGGAACACACAACCCACACCTGTGTCCGCTAATAGGAGTCCGGATACTTTTGATCAGACAGTATATATTTTGCGTAAGTATCATGAAAATAAGATAAGAGAGTTTAGCGTGCGTACATTGGCAAATAGTCATTCCTCCATCGTCCAATATGCGCATGCGATAGAACAGAAAATCGATAGTATTGCTAGCATGCAATGTACAGTGGGTTCCGAGTTGGATAAAATTTTTAGCTCACTGAGGTTCTTCGCAGACGACTCAGATGTTCACAAGGAACTTGAAACAAGATGAAGAAATGCTGTCACATGATTAGCATCTGGCGCAAAGATTGTGAGCCTATCCTTAACGAATAAACGTAATGTAATGCGCCTATATAGGTGTAACGATCCAATGGACCTTGACGATGCAATCGGCATTCATTCACAACCTTCTATTAGAGCACCAAGCCGGGGCAATTTTTAGGGAAACTACTACAAATATATAGCCACGGGAAAGTCACGTGCAGACTCAAAATTACAGAAGGATCGTTGTAGCAATTCTTGAGTACTGTTTATCGACCTGGAGCTTTGCCAAGTTCTATTAGTAGAGAAAATTCAAAGAAGAGCTTCTTCGATTCCTCAAGACTTTGATTAGTCAGCGACAGAGGGATGCGCAACAAACTGCAGTGGGAGACGTTACAGTAAAAACTTTATGTATTACAGAGAGCATTACACACAAACGTCCGAGAGTCTACGCTCCAAACCTAGTCAGTACAGAAACATACCACCCCCTCTAACATCCATCACGCACAATGATCACGTCATTTAAATTAGACGCATTTGAGCTTATGTAGAGGGGTACCATCATGTTTCCCTCATATGTACCATTCACCGACGGAGGAAGAAGGGCAGTAAAGGACATTGGAGCGAATGCACCCTCCACCATGCATCGTACGGTGGTTTGTGGCGTACAGACCTAGATGTGGAATAATACAACTGTCCGATACAAGGTAGTGGAAGGATGAACAAGAAATAGCTGAGCTGCCAGAATGCACATCTACACTGTAACGGAGTGTTCACAAGTTTCAAATTTCCCGGCAGATTAAAACTGTTTGTCGAATACACTAGTTCACACAGACAAGTACTCAATTCACGATCCAAGTTAGGAAATATCTAACAGATACTAGCAACAGCTGTCGATCTGTTATGAGACTATCATAACGCTGTTAAGGTCACTATCAGTTTCTCAGTTGTCCTGAGCACCATCCACATTTAACAACTTTAACGTGCCTCTAAGACAACTTGACAAAACTTGCTCACACTTCTATCTTTGTTCCCACTGCCACATCCCTTGGAGAGTCCGCAGCTCGTGGTCGTGCGGTAGCGTTCTCGCTTCCCACGCCCGGGTTCCCGGGTTCGATTCCCGGCGGGGTCAGGGATTTTCTCTGCCTCGTGATGACTGGGTGTTGTGTGACGTCCTTAGGTTAGTTAGGTTTAAGTAGTTCTAAGTTCTAGGGGACTGATGACCATAGATGTTAAGTCCCATAGTGCTCAGAGCCAGCCATCCCTTGGAGAAATATTTACCACCAAAATCAACTTTTTCATTTACACCTATTTTCTATGCTTTATGGCATTCATCTGTACTTATACATGTTGCTCCTGTACATGTTCTATTGACGATCTCCCACCTTTCATTATTCTGTCGCCTTGCTCTTAGCTCTTGACATCCAGCGAGGATGGTCCACTTACGATCCATTCGCATTATTTCAGATTAAGCAAACTAGGGAGTATCCACCAACACTGTAACTGAAATAAACGCTGATAATTACTTCAGATGTGACGTACGAAGAAGGGAAAACATTTGTGCAAGGCGAAAAGTTCCGTCTTCTATTATGTTCTTTTGGCGAATTAAGTCCTAGTTTCACGGCAAACGCACGTGTGAATGAGTGAATACACACTGCATTTATTGTTATACCTGTGTTCCATATTACTAAATGGCTACCCCAGTTCACAGTGCACAATACCAGATGCGGGTTGTCTGTCTAATGGCTTCCAGGGGCAACTAATATTTTACTTTCAATATTTCATATAATCGCTGCCTGAATTTAAAAATGAGAAATGGTGTCATAATCTGCTCTGTCTAAATACTTCCAGGGGCAACTAATATTTTACTATCAATATTTCATAGAATCTCTGCCTGAATTTAAAAATGGGAAATGGTGTCATAATCTGCTCTGTCTAAAGACTTCCAAGGGGCAACTAATATTTTATTTTCAATATTTCATATAATCACTGCCCGAGTTTAAAAATGAGAAATGGTGTCATAACCTGCTCACTGAGAGATGTAATCTACATTAAAGGTTTCGCACAGGTATTACAGTTAAAAACTGCGTATATGTTGCGACGTAGCGTAACTCACTGCGCGCAAATACCCAGACTATATTCATCCACTGTTTGAGAATGAGTGCACTTAGTGACGTGCTAAAATCTTTACACATAATTTCAAATCTTTACGAAACGTTTACTCGCTGCCTTTCCCCAGAAATGATGAAATAAAAAAGTTCAACGCTTACTACATTTCGACTGTTAATGTAGTAAAACTTTAGCGTCAGATATGACGCTTTAATTTGTTGTAAATCTTGTAAATCTTTGTTACTAACTCTATTAGCAACATATTCTGAAGACAGTATTTACAAATACCACTGAATGTACTTGCAAAATCATACCACTGTGCGGAGCATAGATCAGGCGATACGACGTAATAAACATTACGATGCGTGAAAAAGCAGCTTTTGCTTAAAATGGCGCGCAAATTATGCAGGCTATACTCATCCACTGTGTGACAATGAGAGAACTTAGCGATTTTCGACAAACTTTAAGCATGATTTCAGACATTTCCTAAACTTTTTCTCTCTTACGTGCTCAACGTCAAACATTTAAAACATTTACTTACTTGTAAAGCTGCCAGACGTTTGAAGCTATGTTATCCATGGCAGTTAGATTCCTTAAAAGATCAGGGGATTACTGGTAAAAACTAAACAAAATACACGCAAATACTGAAGAGCCAAGCATAATATTCTGTTAAAAGATCCAGTTCTCCTTCACTGTACGAGACCATTAGTAGCATATCTAACCTAGTGATGTTATCGACGAGGTGAAAGCTGCTGTGTCTATAATAGATAACCCACTTCCAATGACTCCTATGTGCCGTTGACGCTAATGGAACACTCGTTTCATCTTATATCGTCATTGGCAACGTGTTCAAAATAGAGTGGCCCATCAGTTTCGACGTGACGTAGTGTCACCGTTACAGTGTATCACCATTTAGCGAAAGAATAGTTCACCGACTTCGTTCGTAACGTTTATTAGTGAGATCACCAAATCCTTGCAGTACCTTTAAAAAACACTAGAATTTAATAATTGTCAATTATCTTATGGAGCAAATAGTATACACCAACAGAGACCAGTAAAAACTGTTTCCCATGCTGTATCACACTTATAACGAATAAAATACCGAAAACGAGAGTTTATACACATCTTCTACACAAAAATCACACTGTTGTTCTAAGAGTTGAAGGAAATAAAAGGGAGGCAGCTGTTGAGAAGAGCGTTTTGTAACATGGTCCTTAAGTTATTCGATCTGAACATACAGCAACAAATAACGGAGAACAAAGAGAATTTTGGAAGAATGAATTGAAGTTCAGGAAAAAGATACAAATACTTTAAGGATTGCTGATAGCACTGTAATCTCCTCTGAACATGCAAAGAACTCGAAACAGTACTTGAAGAAGCTTACGTCTTGAATAGATGTTATAAAGCGTGAATCAGTAAACGCAGTAAAATAGCTGACGATCACCAAGTAAAGGGTTTATAAAACTAGCAATGGCAACAGGAGCTCTTCCGAGAAAAAGAAATATTTTAACAGTGACCATAAATTTACGTGTTTGGAATTCTTTTTCTGAAAGTATTCGTAAGGGGTGTAGAGTTTATGCAAGTAAAACATGGACGAATAGCAGTACAGACAAGAAGAGAACATCGTCCGCATTCACTTCCGTAGAAGGTTACACTCCACAAGAATACCTTCAATAAATACTTTCTAAGATATAAATTTATAATCAGTGTTAAATAATTCCTCTTTTTTGGAAATGCTTTACTTACTTTCGCCAGTCTGCGTTTTATGTGGGATGTATAGATCGAATAACTTGATTAATAGAAGGGAGATGATACAAACATTGCAATAAATAGTAAATCAAATATAAATTTAGAAAGGGCAGCTAATCAAACTTTTACTGACATTACTAAGTGGTTCATAGCCAGTTCACTGTCATCAAACTTTGAAAAGACCCACTATATGCAGTTCAGAACTTCCAAGAGATTTCCTTCTGGTGTGTGTATAAAATAGGATGACATGGAAATAGGAGAAGTTGAGAGTGTAAAATTCTTGTGATTACAATTTGATAATAAATTCAGTTGGAAGCAACATACTAACGAACTGCTAAAGCGCCTAAACAAGTTGTGTTTGCAATACGAATGATATAAGACATAGGAGATATAAATATAAAAAAACTAGCATATTTTGCTTATTTCACTCCATTATGTCATATGATCATATTTTGGAGTAACTCCACAAACAGGGAAAAACTTTTTAGAGTACAGAAGCGTATAATAAGAGTAATGGGTAGTGTAAATCCAAGAACATCATGTCGAAACCTATTAAAAGACTTGGGCATATTAACCACAGCTTCTCAGTATATTTATTCCTTAATGAAGTTTGTTGTAAATAATACATCTCTTTTTTCCAACTAACTGCTTGGTACACAGTATCAATACCAGGAGTAAGAACAATATACAAAAAGATTTGAAATCACTTACTCTTGCCCAGAAAGGAGTCTAGTATTCAGCAACGCATATTTTCAATAAGTTACCAGCAACCATTAAGAGTTTAGTTTCAGACAAGGCACAATTTAAACATAATTTAAAAGAATTTTTCGTGGCTAACTCCTTCTATTCCATCCATGAGTTTCTCAAGAAGTGCAGTAGACCATTTTAATGAAAATTTATTATACTTTAATTTTTGAAAATACCTGGTTATAACAGCCAAGTATGGAAAGCAAATGCATAATTTTACTGTTTATTGACTGAGGATCATTAAAAGTAATGAAACTAAAGTTTTTCTAATTACATTTTTGTAATGTGTTTATCTGACATGTTCCACACCCCGGAGGATTCCCTCTTTTATGGGTCTATGGAATGAATAATTAATCTAATCTAATCTAATCTAAGAGACGCAAGTGTCAGGGTAGAAACTGTAGAGGGAGATCCAGGCTTGAACAGAACAACTGTAGGTATAGACTAGCACTGTGAGCTGCATAAAGCCAAATGAACGGAAGACTACAAAGCAATTACAACTCCACTGAAAGGGAGGTGTGTTTTAGTTCGAATATGCGATTTCTGTAGAGAAGTATAATTCGTTAAATTCGTTATTCGTTAGATTCTTTATTCAGGTGAAATGGAACTCTTCTGCATCAAGAGCGAAGTCTCAACTGATTCCTTCTCTAGTCCTTACTCAAGCTAATGTCGCGTTGCATTTCTCGCTACTGATTGTCTACAACAGGGCGAATAAAATAACTACGCCAGTACCTGTGCAGACGACGCGGTGAGTAATTGGACAATTGGTGGTTGTGGGGGCTCCATTTGGAACGACCACAACACGATAAGTGAGATGCAGTTCGACGTCTGAAGCCGTCGCATAAACGCATGACTTTCATTACTTACAAGCTACAGCTTACAGGTGGGAGATGGGGGACCGGCGAAAGCGGAACTGTGAGATGGAGGGGGGGGGGGGGCGGGGGGCGTGTTGTGAATCGCGTTTGGATAGCCCAGTCAGCAAAGTACTTGCCCGCTAAAGACAAAGGTCCAAGGTTCGAGTCCCGGTGCAGCACACACTTTCAATCTGCCTGGAAGTTTCTACAGCTGGCGAAACTGCAAGACAGTGGTCAGCAGGAAAGGGAGCCCAGCTTGTCACGCCAGCAAGCGTCTGCAAAGAGCTCGGCCCTGAAACACTACACCCGAATACCTGCAGTTGTGGAGCTTCGGACGACCAGAAGCCGTCGGCTTTGTGCACAGTAGCGACCGCGAGTATCAGGATCTTGTGAGAGGGGAGCGTCACAGTTGTTCCACGATGAATTTAAGGCCCGTGCTATGTGAAAACGCAATCTTATAGCTACTTCATTTCTCAAAAAATTACAGTATAGTCAAGGTAAACTCAAAGATAGGAATTCGTAGCGGGCGGCAAAAGAAAAGTTACTTCACCATTAGGCATTATTATTATGAACTTCTTGTCCAGCCGGCAGCTGTGGCCGAGCGGTTCTAGGCGCTTCAGTCCGGAACCGCGCTGCAGCTACGGTCGCAGGTTCGAATCCTGCCATCCACTGGTATACGTAAGGCATCCTGAGAGAAGATAGAACGAGTTGTTCAGATATAACACCAACAGGTAATGGCCTTGGGTGCGAAAACCGTTCGTGGCTTTTAAAATTGAAAGAAAAATGTCTATTCGAGGAATGCTGCCACGGAATGGTAGGTCAACAGCTGTTCGGTACTGAGGAAACTGGACACAAAGGCTAATTATTAATGAGGGTACTTGTTGCCCACAGTATACGTTTCTGTACAGAAGTTATTCGTGCCTTTTGGCACCATATTGTAGGAATAGATACGGTTAATAACAAGGTGAGTGGTTTGAGAATAGGCTCGTAGGCCCGAAACCCGTAACCATTGCAGCACAAATTTTATATCAATGCAATTGAGACAGACGAAATAAAAAAAAAATTATTATCCAATTTCCTCAGTAAAAGAAAACTGCAATGGGAGCTGGCATTTTATTTAAAATAATAATAAAAATAGTGATTATTATTATTTCATTGAACAAGCGGTGAAGGAAACCAAGCAGAAATTTGGAAAGGAAATTGAAGTTCAGGTAGAAGAAACATACACTCTGAGGCTTGTTGATTACACTGTTAGTTTATAAGAGATAGCAAAGGATTTGGAAGATCACCTGATCGGAATGGGTAATGTCTTAAAAAGAGGTTACACGAGGAACATCATCAAAAGTAAAACAAGGGTAATGGAATGTAGTTGAAGTGAATCAAGTCATGCTGAGGGAATTAGATTAGAAATGGAGATACTAAAAGTAATCAAGCAGTTTTTTTATTTGGGTAGCAAAATAGCTGACGATTATTGTTTGGAAGTCTTTTCCTGGAGGCATTCGTATGGGGTGTAGCCTTGTACGGGAATGAAACAGTGCAAACAAAACAGTAGAAGGCTTAGAAACGTGATGCAACAGAATAGTGTTGAGTATTAGAATTGTACGTCGAGTAACTAATGAGAAGATGCTGAAATGAGCTGGATAAAAGGAAATTGATGGCACATCTTGGCTAAAGGAAGGGATCAGCTGATAGTTCACATCTCGTGAAATCAAGCAACCTTCAGTTTTGTAATGGGAGGGAGTGTAGGGGTAAAAACTGTGAAGACAGACTAAGATTTGACTAAATCAGGCACAAATGGATGTTGGTTTCAGTAGTTATGCAGAAATGAACAGGTTTGTACAGAGTAGAGTAACGTGAAGAGCTGCATGAAACCTGTCTTAGGACTGAAGGCCACAACAACATATAACATTATTATTATCGTCATAAAAACAACAATAACCACTGCAAACAAGATCACCAGTTGGACATTTATGAAGTTCCTTGGACTACGTAAAGTAACGGCGCTTAATACGAGCAGATCTCGTAAAAGTTGGCAGATGGATATTTTATCGGAGCCAATGGTCTCCAAGAGCTCACTGGGAACTTTCGGCATTGTACCGAACATGCCAGAACCACTAGGACCACTTTTACTGGTTTATGTCAGCATTGCTGAAGTTCGAAGGTCTTCGTATCTCGTAAGCTTTTGCAATCATTTTTCGTCAATACTCCTGTCGCCTAGACCAGCAGTGTTGACGATTCATACCTCTTTTTTCTATGATTACTATCTCCGGCATTCGATCATTCTGATGTCTCAAGTCTCTAAGTAATTTGGCTTTTTCAATTTTCTCTTGTATCTGGTGCCACCAGTCCGTTGGCATGGGCAGACGATATTTCCGGAATTCATTTCTGTGTAACATTTGTATCACAAAGTTGTGCTTTTACTTGTAATTCGCACGAGCGATTTTCTTACAATAGCTCGGTGTGTGATCGATACTTTCACCAGCTTCCCTGCGAAGCCCACACAACGGGTCTACTGCTGATTTCTAAGTTCCGAAGTTGATCATCTTCTGTGCTGCAAGAATCGGTCATTCTGTTACATTTTTGAGGATTTCAATGGTTAGCCACAACAGCCATGTCTTTTCCTTTCTACTTTGCGTTACCGTGCTATTACAACTGTTTTATTTTTTAATTTCCAAACTAAGAAAATCAAGTTATTAGACATAATAGATTTAAAGATAATATAAATTGCAAAAAGAAGGCAAAAATATTATCAGATACAGACAAAAGTGTAAGATGACGGGCAAAGAAATTAGTAAAAATATTAGCACAACGTTACTTAGGCAACGACACTTAAATGCAAAATTGTAACTTCCATCGACAGCGATATGCAGTGGGTCAGATAAAGCTTTTGTGGCTATCTTTTTATGTTGCCGGTGCTTGAACTGTTTATGGAAAGGGTTTAACCGTGAACTAACTCCCACTGACCGTGTGGATTGACCGTCTGGATGGAATTCCAAATTTGCAAATTTTCTGGTTAATTGTCATTTTTTTCGGAGAGGAAGCGGGACTTTTAAACTAATGTGACAAGATCGGTCGAATGAAACAGTTAGTAGCAAAAAAGTGTCACTGAAAAATTATTACCTTAAAGAGTAATATACATGACTGCTCAGATATTTTTCTCCCTGTGATACATCGAGTCCATTCTTACGTAAAACATATATCATGGCTAGAAAATCTTTATGAAGAATGAACTTAAGTATTAAACATCACTCAAAGAATAAACTCGTGCAAACTCAATTCGTAAAAGGAGACGCATAAAATTTAAGAATCGCAGATAGATAATTTTTCACTTTAATTATTTATCACAATTTCTGTTTTTGAACTCTTCTTACAAGCTGATAATTCAATGGGAAGCATCGCCGCCATGGGCGCCTTTGGGCTCGTGTGGGCTTCGTAAATTCAATCATGTGTAACTTAGAAGGCAAAAATTGTTTCATATTTAGCTTATTGTCTTAACATGATACAGAATTTTCCCATTTCATGAGTGTGCGTTCCTCAACCACTTACGAAAATACATAATAAGATTTAAATAATACCACGGGGGAGTGTTAGACACACTGCAGGTAGTGAAACATTGCGGTGCGTTTCTGCCAAAGGAATAGGCCGAGGAGAAAAGAAGTATCTTTTGTTTGACTGAAAGCACATGGATTTGGTTTTATGCCTCCTAGTGTGAATAGAGTAGTTCAAACCATATTCATGAGGGCACAGCTGAAGACCATTGGCATGGGGTGGCCAACTTCGATCACATGCGGCGATATTGCGTTTTGTTAGCGAAATGTGAAACAGATTCCACTCTCGGTACAGTGAATATTTCATTCCGAACTGTTGTGAACAAATGGAGTGCTGTACCTGCACAATTAAGTGTTCAGTGTATTCGTTCCACGCCATCGTTAGCTGGTTGATACAACAACCGTTTTTCATGGATATATTTAAAAAAACAGCCGTGGTTGCGAAGTTACTTTTATTTAAAAATAACGCGTTTCGCCGTGGCTTGCGTAATCTGATGATGACTAACCACGGGCGAAACGCGTTATTTTTAAATAAAAATAGCTTTGCAACCGTGACTTTTTTTTAATGTAAAGTGTTGGGTGGGTAATTTACAATACTTTGGGGATCACAATGAACTGTAGGACAGGTCACCAGTTCCGCAAAAATGCTAAATCACTAAAAGCCATTTCTAACGTCTGTGGGCCAGAAAAACGGAAATAATAGACTTTTAAGAGAAAATACCACAACGAATTCGCAGAAGGTGATTTCGCTTTCTGCCCCCTACCAACGTTTACGCTCTGTTTTAACTGAACAAATGCTGGTGACGAGTGAGAGAAAACTATTATTCGCATCATGGGATTGTTTTTACCTAAAATACGAGTTGTATTCCGGAGCACTTACCGGTGGGAATAAAATATGCGGAGTAGAACTTAGAAATATTATTCTGGTATTCGACGCAGTAGATTCTTTACGGTTTGAGGTAAGGTAATGCAGACAAGCAAGAGGCAAGGCGAATGCGCATAAAATGACGAAGGTGCCATCGTAATGATCGAAGACAAGAACGTATTACAGTAGATGATATCACGATACCCAGCACGGTCTTCACCGAAAAGAAGCATGTTTTACAACTGTCGGCTAGTGACGTGGGAACTGAGTATTTTGAATTATCTCTACATGGATTGTGTGTTGCTGACAATTAGACGTTCAGAGAAGAGTGTAGAAACGGCAGCAGCAGATACTAAAGAAATATTTGTTACTTAATGACAGGAATAAAAGAAAGTAGGCTGACAGACTCCCGCTGAAATCGTTAACAACAATTGCAAATTAGGAGCATGTTACCATTCTCTAGTGATTTTTCGTTACTGAACTTATATCTTGTCAAACAAGATTAACCCTCCAAGCAGGAACGGGCTCGTTCGTAAGGGCCAGAGGAGCGCGGCCCCACCAGATTTGTGGTGTAGTTTTATTCTGCGTTTTTGAGTATATCAAACATCTTGAGTATGATATGATTTTGGGGTAAAGAGGTAATGAGGTGCAGTTTCCAATGCTCTTCTGCAAAAATGGTTCAAATGGCTCTGACAAGGGAACCTCCCCATCGCACCCCCCTCAGATTTAGTTGTAAGTTGGCACAGTGGATCGGCCTTGAAAAACTGAACACACATCATTCAGCCGAGGACCGAAGCCCAAATCCTGGTGGCCCGTACTCCCCCAGTATCGCGGCTCCGTAAACTGCAGTCTCGTGACCACACCGTTCTTCTTTCTTCACCTCGACCATCGCCGTAGCACAGCTTGGAACCACCGGGCCCAGAGGACGGACAGACTCACGCATTCCCCTTCTTCCCGCACCTCGGCGAAACCTGCTGTCTCCTATCCGCACCTCTACACAGTGGCCGGAGCCTGCCGGTTTGGACCAGTAGCCTGGATTTTCTTCTACATCACTTAACGCACCTTCCTGTAGGTCAACGGGAAATGTCGTAACCAGCAAAAGTGGCTGTCTCTCATTAGTGTTTCGTATTCTGGTACTGTGTGGTCGAAATTCAAATATTCTTGTTGTTGTTGCTGTGGTCTTCATTCCTGAGACTGGTTTGATGCAGCTCTCCATACTACTCTATCCTGTGCAAGCCTCTTCATCTCACACTACTTACTGCAACCTACATCCTTCTGAATCTGCTTAGTGTATTCATCTCTTGGCCTCCCTCTAAGATTTTTACCCTCCACGCTGCCCTCCAATGCTAAATTTGTGATTCCTTGATGCCTCAGAACATGTTCTACCAACCGGCCCCTTCTTCTTGTCAAGTTGTGCCACAAACTCCTCTTCTCCCCAATGCTATTCAATACCTCCTCATTAGTTACGTGATCTACCCATCAAATCTTCAGCATTCTTCTGTAGCACCACATTTCGAAAGCTTCTATTCTCTTATTCTCTAAAGTATTTGTCGTCCACGTTTCACTTCCATACGTGGTTACACCCCATACAAATACTTTCAGAAACGACTTCCTGACACTTAAATCTATACTCGATGTTAACAAATTTCTCTGCTTCAGAAACGCTTTCCTTGTCATAGCCAGTCTACATTTTATATTTTCCCTACTTCGACCATCATCAGTTATTTTGCTCCCCAAATAGCAAAACTCCTTTACTAATTCCTAATCTAATTCCCTCAGCATCACCCGACTTAATTCAACTACATTCCATTATCCTCGTTTTGCTTTTGTTGATGTTCATCTTATATCCTCCTTTCAAGACACTGTCCATTCGGTTCAACTGCTCTTCCAAGTCCTTCGCTGTCTCTGACAGAATTACAGTGTCATCGGCGAACCTCAAAGCTTTTATTTCTTATCCATCGATTTTAATACCTACTCCAAATTTTTCTTTTGTTTCCTTTACTGCTTGCTCAATATACAGATTGAATAACATCGGGGAGAGGATACAACCCTGTCTCACTCCCTTCCCAACCACTCCTTCCCTTTCATGCCCCTCGATTCTTACAGTGACTGTAAAATTAATAACGTAAATTGTTTGCAACAAAACCTTTTAACTTATGAAGTATGGAAGAAAAGCTAGAAATCAAGCGGTGAGGTGCGTATCAACCAAATGTTTCTTAATGTAGCAGATCGATGGAAAGGGAACGCAATTTTCTGCAATACATGACTCTGCAAAGAGTCGTGGTTAACAGTGAGAAAAGAGAAACAAAAGTAATTTGATTGTGTTGTGTGTTATTTGATGGTGAAGGATTGTGGACAACACTCGGCTGTAAGGATATAAAGCGTCTGAAGTGATCGAATTAAGAAATATGAGTGAAGCGGACTGTTGTTATTGTTGTCTTCAGTCCTGAGACTGGTTTGATGCACCTCTCCATGCTACTCTGTTCTGTGCAAGCTTCTTCATCTCCCAGTACCTACTGTAGCCTAATGCAGCAGTGGACTACGTTTAGAAAATGATTGTAAATAAAAAATGTTTGCGCCGTTTACAATGCTGCTCAGATTGTTGCAGCGTATAAAACATCAATTCTGAAATATAATGAATTAGGTACAAGGTGAGCAAGATGTATGAGACAGCGAAATACCCTCAGACTTCAAAAAGAATATAATAATTCCAATCCCAAAGAAAGCAGGTGTTGACAGATGTGAAAATTACCGAACTACCAGTTTAGTAAGTCACGGCTCCAAAATACTAACGCGAATTCTTTACAGACGAATGGAAAAACTGGTAGAAGCCGACCTCGGGGAAGATCAGTTTGGATTCCGTAGAAATATTCGAACAAGTGAGGCAATGCTGACCCTACGATTCATCTTAGAAGATACATTAAGGAAAGGCAAACCTACGTTTCTAGCATTTGTAGACTTAGAGAAAGCTTTTGACAATGTTGACTGGAATACTCTCTTTCAAATTCTGAATGTGGCAGGGGTAAAATGCAGGGAGCGAAAGGCTATTTACAATTTGTACAGAAACCAGATGGCAGTTATAAGAGTCGAGGGGCATGAGAAGCAAGCAGTGGTTGGGAAGGGAGTGAGACAGGGTTGTAGCCTCTCCCCGATGTTATTCAATCTGTATATTGAACAAGCAGTAAAGGAAACAAAAGAAAAATTTGGAGTAGGTATTAAAATCGATGGAGAAGAAATAAAAGCTTTGAGGTTCGCCGATGACACTGTAATTCTGTCAGAGACAGCAAAGGACTTGGAAGAGCAGTTGAATGGAATGGACAGTGTCTTGAAAGGAGGATATAAGATGAACATCAACAAAAGCAAAACAAGGATAATGGAATGTAGTCGAATTCACTCGGGTGATGCTGAGGGAATTAGATTAGGAAATGAGACACGTAAAGTAGTATTGGGGAGCAAAATAACTCATGATGGTCAAAGTAGAAAGAATATAAAATGTAGACTGGCAATGGCAAGGAAAGCGTTTCTGAAGAAGAGAAATTTGTTAACATCGAGTATTGATTTAAGTGTCAGGAAGTCGTTTCTGAAAGTATTTGTATGGAGTGTAGCCACGTGTGGAAGTGAAACATGGACGATAAATAGTTTAGACAAGAAGAGAATAGAAGCTTTCGAAATGTGATGCTACAGATGAATGCTGAAGATTAGATGGGTAGATTACATAACTAATGAGGAGGTATCGAATAGAATTGGGGATAAGAGGAGTTTGTGGCACAACTTGACTAGGAGAAGGGATCGGTTGGTAGGACATCTTCTGAGGCATCAAGGGATCACCAATTTAGTATTTGAGGGCAGCGTGGAGGGTAAAAATCGCAGAGGGAGAACAAAAGATGAATACTCTAAGCAGATTCAGAAGGATGTAGGTTGCAGTAGGTACTGGGAGATGAAGAAGCTTGCACAGGATAGAGTAGCATGGAGAGCTGCATCAAACCAGTCTCAGGACTGAAGACAACAACAACAACAACAACAACAAGGTACAAACAACAGACACGTATTAAACAGAGTAGTAGAGTGCTTAATGTTTTGGGGAATTCATGAGTTAAGCACTAAGGGCTCAGCTAATTGTGGCAATTTCTTAGATATGTTATATCATCTAGGAAATCTTGACAGTGTGTGACCACTTATACAGCTCTAGTACTTCTATCTGTAAACGGACGTGACGCATTGTACAAAATGAAGCATTTAGACTGTATGTATTAAGTTTATATTGAAGAACTGACTAGAGACATTAATGCTGCCACTTTTATGTCAGTGCAGGCAGATGAAGCAACAGATATTACATGCAAAAGTTAGTGTGTTCTTATATCGCACTGCATGAAGGGGAAGAACCCTGTTGAAAGATTCCTTTTCTCTGATACAAATAACAAAAATTAAGGTTGTACAACGACACTGCGGAACAACTCCATTACAATTCTGGCTGACTATTTACCCGGGCCCCACCAACGAAAATGAGCAAGAGCCACCGCTGCTTCCACTTACGGATACTCACTTGCATATCTACATTTACCAAATCTACAGACGACTGCCAATAGCTAAGTTGTATAATTTTGCTGGAAACGTAATTAACCAAATCATTTACTGATCTCTGTCCAACGTACTTATTTACCATGTTTACGTCAATAATAATCAAAACTATCCCCGCTTAATGGATACAAGCAGTAGCATAATATAATTGCTAGAAGAAAAGTGGAGCCATTGTCGAGGCCAGTGATAAGTCATTAGTAATCTGTTCTTATTATGATGGAGATTAATATTTTTTGTGAGCCCATGGAGCTATCTAACGCAACACCTTGCGTCCTACTAATGTCAGATAAACCAATTATTTGTACTTTAGTGCCGTAGAATCTTGGGAAAGACTGTTTCGTAGTCATGCATTTTAGACACTCGAATGAAGACAATAACCAGCCACAAGTCTGCACTTTTTAAGATTTCTACTTCATCTGGAGACGACGTTGCTGGGTGACACAATATCTAAAGACGATCCTTTGTGCATATAATCCAGCAATGGCTCGATGCAAACAACCATCCTACTATCGGCTTCTCAGTGTACAAGCAGCCCAGGGTCTCACATTACAGATCAAGTGTCTATCCGCTATCTGACGAAAGCAGTCTGCAAGATGAACTTTCCCACTTACAAAGAGTGTTTGAAGACAATGGGTACTCCCCACAGCAAATACAGAAGGCACTGAAAATGAAACCGAAAGAGGCCACAAAGAAAGCAGAAGAAGACGAAGAAACCTTTAAATCGATGACCTTCCTGCCATATGTGGGTAGCCTCTCATCAAAAATAGGACGGATTCTCAGCAGACACAAAGTAAAAGTGATTTTCCGTCCTTCACCCAAGGCCAAGGCAGCTGCACTCGTGGGCTCCGTCAAAGATGATTTGCTGCTCCGAAAATCTGGAGTTAACAAAATTCCATGTGACTGTGGCTTTTCTTACATTGGACAAACAACTCGTACTGTCCAAGAAAGATGTACAGAACACCGGAGGTACACACGACTTTTACAACCTAACAAGTCGGCAGTTGCAGAGCACTGTGTTGACACTGGTCACAGAATGTTGTATGACAACGTCGAAATTTTGGCAACTACGTCATCTTTTTGGGACTCGATAGTGAAGGAGGCAATTGAAATTCGCTTGACGACGAATTTAATTAATAGAGATAGTGTTGTTTCAACCTTGTTAAATCATGGAATCCGGCACTTGCTGTAATAAACTCAGAAAGACATCGTCACAGTGCAGCTCACAGTGATATATAGACATGCCAACACAGATCGACTGCGGAGTCAAAGATGTAACTCGCGCATTGTGCACGTCTCTGCCGCCGACCAACGTCTCTGGCGCATTTGCATCTCTGGCCGCATGCGCAGTTGTGCAATATACGAGTATAAAGGGACAAAGCGAGCACTGGAGCGGCAGTCTTGCGGCTCACTCTGAAGATGGCTGACAGCCGAAATATTAGAAGAAGAAGGAGTATTCTTGCGGCCGCACTCCCGAAACTTAATGGAACAGTCTTTGCGCCGCCGAAACCTGAAGATTCACATCAAGTGTCTATCATCTCATCATAATCGTAACACCAGTTCTCATATTCCAAATATATTCGCAAATTCTGTCTCTATTGCTGCTGCTCGCCTCTGGAAGACGCTGCTAGCCTCATAACTTTTCCCTCAAATACATGCTTCTACTTCTCCCAGTTATTTCTCTTCTTTTCTCTTTCCTTCATTCTGTTCGAGCACGCGCCTCCCTCTTTGCTACCACTCCTCGCATGCTGATTGCAACCAGTCTAAATCTGCCTGTCTGTAATTTATCTTTACCGTGTTATTTATTCACAAACGAATATTACTTGTGATTCCTCTCTACTAAACCTATTACTGTTTTCATTAGTTATGTCATAATTATTTCTGTGTGCTAGATTTCAAATGAGGTGTAAAAAGTCATTATGCACCATAATGAATATAATGTACGAGGGTAATCCCAAAAGTAAGGTCTTCTATATTTTTGTAAGTACATAGACCTGTTTATTTCTACAATGGTTTACATCAGTTTACAGCTTGAACATTTAGCTATTTTTCGACATAATCACCATTTCTGTCGATGAATTTTTGTAGACGCTGTGGCAGTTTTTGTATGCCCATGTCATACCAGCTCGCCGCCACGCTGTTCAGAAAGTTATGAACCTCTTCTTTCACCTCGTCGTCGGAGCGCAACCACTGGGACCACAATTAACGCTGACAGGTACTGCGAGACTCTGAAAAAACTCAAAACGGGTAATTCAGAACCGGACAAGAGGAATGATGAGCAAGGGCGTACACATTCTCCATGACAACGCTCGCCCAGACATCGCTCGGCAAACCGTTGCTCTCCTGCAACAGTTTCAGTGGAACATAATCACCCACCCACCGTATAGTCCTGACTTGGGGCCCAGTGACTATCACCTGTTCCCTAGGTTAAAAGAACATTTGGCCGGAAAGAGATTCAGCTCCGACGACAGCATGGCGGCGAGCTGGTATGACATGGGCATACAAAAACTGCCACAGCGTCTACAAAAATGCATCGACAGAAATGGTGATTATGTCGAAAAATAGCTAAATATTCAAGCTGTAAACTGATGTAAACAATTGTAGCAATAAACAGGTCTATGTGCTTGGAGACCTTACTTTTGGGATTACTCTCGTAAAATATGGAGGAATATGAATGGTTGGATGTAAGAGAGAACCTTGTTGTTGTTGTTGTGGTGGTCTTCAGTCCTGAGACTGGTTTGATGCAGCTCTCCATGCTACTCTATCCTGTGCAAGCTTCTTCATCTCCCAGTACCTACTGCAACGTACATCCTTCTGAATCTGCTTAGTGTATTCACCTCTTGGTCTCCCTCTACGATTTTTACCCTCCACGCTGCCCTCCAATGCTAAATTTGTGATCCCTTGATGCCTCAAAACATGTCCTACCAACCGATCCCTTCTTCTAGTCAAGTTGTGCCAAAAACTTCTCCCCAATCCTATTCAATACCTCCTCATTAGTTACAAGATCTACCCACCCTATCTTCAGCATTCTTCTGTAGCACCACATTTCAAAAGCTTCTATTCTCTTCTTGTCCATACTAGTTATCGTCCATGTTTCACTTCCATACATGGCTACACTCCATACAAATACTTTCAGAAACGACTTCCTGACACTTAAAGCTATACTCGATGTTAACAAATTTCTCTTCTTCAGAAACGATTTCCTTGCCATTGCCAGTCTACATTTTATATCCTCTGTACTACGACCATCATCAGTTATTTTACTCCCTAAATAGCAAAACTCCTTTACTACTTTAAGTGTCTGATTTCCTAATCTAACTCCCTCAGCATCACCCGATTTAATTTGACTACATTCCATTATCCTCGTTTTGCTTTTGTTGATGTTCATCTTATATTCTCCTTTCAAGACACTGTCCATTCCGTTTAACTGCTCTTCCAAGTCCTTTGCTGTCTCTGACAGAGTTACAATGTCATCGGCGAACCTCAAAGTTTTTACTTCTTCTCCATGAATTTTAATACCTACTCCGAATTTTTCTTTTGTTTCCTTTACTGCTTGCTCAGAGGCTACAACCCTGTCTCACTCCCTTCCCAACCACTCCTTCCCTTTCATGCCCCTCGACTCTTATAACTGCCATCTGGTTTCTGTACAAATTGTAAATAGCCTTTCGCTCCCTGTATTTTACCTTGTGGCCCCAAATAAGTACAAAAATAATGTTAATTTTGGACAAAGTACCAAAAACCGTCAAAATGTAGTTTGGTGGCGTTACGGCATGTAGATATTTTTACATTTCTGAGTAAGCTGATAAATGATATGTTGTGTGAAAATACCTGACCGGGCATATTTTGTGAGTCGACCAGTCGGTTTGTACGTGATTATCGGAGGCGCGTCAGCAGGCAGCATGCACGCAGACAGCTTATCTGGCCGTGCCACTTGCGCGTGTTGGCCCGTTGGGAGTGTGTTATTCTTCCCGTGGCCTGCGCGCCGTACTCTGGCCGTGTGGGTCTCATATCCCCAGCGCGTGAATGGCGGCGGTTATCGGCACGCAGTGCTGTGACCGGCCGGAAGTTTCTCGTTACGGAGACCATATGCGGCTATTTTGGCAGGCTCTGTCACTGAACACGCGGTTGATTGCGTTTCCTGGTGCTAAAATAAGATGGGTTGAACTGTTCACTTCCTTCTTCCCTGTGTCGAAACGGAAGTGGTACAAAGTAAAATGAAGTCTTGTTAATGTGTCATCCGGCGACTAGATCACACGACCTAGACTAGACCTTCAGCTGTCTCGTCATCACCTATGCGTGGATTTTCGCTCCTCCCAAGTTTTACTGCTCCCTCCAAATCCTTCAACGCCATACATAGCGTCTCGCTTTCCATTCCCCACCCATATCCTATTCCAGCCCAGACAGTTCACGCTGCTCCTCTAATACTACATCAGTCCCGTGTCTCTTGCAACATGGAGCTCTCTACTGTTATCACCTATCCTTGAAAATTCTGGCCAGTTTCTGCGGCTCCATCATCAGGACCCAGTTTTCTTACATCTCCACACACTCTATGTCCTGTCCCAGGATAACCGCCTTCACAAACCACGAAATTATTTCCGATATTTACCCTTCCCATAAACTATAGCTTATCCTAGTTCTCCCACTCCAAATGAAGATTCCAACCCCTCCCTTTCCCTGCATAACCACAGTCCTCTTTGTCTCCTGTCACGTACACCTCATTTTTCACCCTTCCCAAGACTCATATCATAACCCTCTTCAAATCTCTCCCGCTCCAATCCTATCTATATGCAGATCTGTTACCTAGAAGATGCTACCAAGACCCCACCGAGCAACACCTCATAGAATGACGAACTAAACACATCGCCAATATCTCATCAAGATACAGATCATCGATGTCATTCCTATAAATGTCGTTCTTTTTGTATATCTTCCACTGTTTTTACCAGAAACTGTAGACCGACAACGTGGCTGCTGCCATCCTGGTTGCTAATGGAGTAATGTAAATAACGGAACAATAGAATCACTCAGGACCGTGTTCGAGAAACCATTCCGAGTAACAATGGGTAACCAACTACAAAAAAAAATGTCAAGGTGGCCGAGAGATTTGACTCACGCTTCTCCAGAATATGAGAGTAGCGCCTTCTTCAATACGCCATCCCCTTGACAAAAATATGGATTATAGAGTGCCCATGCAAATAAAGAGTGGGGCTTTGTTCTTGGCGAGACATATTTGGTCAGTTGAATATCTCCTGCCAGAAACTGTCTTCAGTATGTTCACAGTCGAACAGCCCGGCAATAAACGTAGTAACAACTACCACCAGTTCTATACACTTTGCCCCAGAAACTAGCCCATGAAAATTACTCATTAGATATTATGGGTCACGTGACTCTTCAAGCTTTCCTTTAATAGTGCGGATACTAAACAGTGTGGACACGGGCAGTTGCTACTTTCCAGCAGCAATCACCTGACGATGTTGAGCAGTTGCCTGGAGGTAATATTGTGGGATACACAAAACGTGATCTGGAGGCATACCCGAGACCCATAAGTTGTGGTACGATTTCATGCTAGTGATATGTTTACGAATGTCACCGCCATTGTTCAATTACGACTAATTGGGGAGGAGAGGCTACTTGACATAGATGCACCGAGAGTCCGTTGCATTGTGTCAGGTCGTCAATAACGGTATTGAGGACAAGCAACACAACTTGTCTTTAACATTCAATTTAGAAAACCGTGTCATATCTTGATCGATGAAATCTAGGTTTAGAATATTGTGCAATACGCAAATGGGTGAAAACAGACGAAATACGTAGATTTTAAACATCTCCGGAATTTACCGAAATCTTGTAACCATTATGTTAACGAATTTAATCTTTCAAAGTCCTTGACACATACCTTCCAGTTCATACTTTTATGTAGGCAGACGCAAAACTTTTCTAAACTTCACTTAATTTATTAATTTTCCATGTCCACCTTGCCTCTTAAGTGGGGGCTTCTTGCAGCTAAATTCTACTGTCTGTTGTTTTGACAGTATTGACTGGAACAAGTAATTTGAAATTCTGTATCAGGGATAAAACACAGGAAGCGAAAGGTTATAATGAGCTTGTGAATCACCGGACATGAAGTGAGCGTAGTAGTTGAGAAGGAGGTGAGACGGACCCGTAGCGTATGCCCAAGTTATTTGACATCTACATAGTCAGGTGTAAAGAAAACTAAGGAGAAATTTAGAAAGGAAATATTTTCTGAAACAATTTGTTTGCACCCTTAAACAGGGTGATTCTGCGATGCTACAACATTTCAGGTGTGATGGAGAAAAGTACAAGCGAAAATCGACTCAAGTTCCGCCTTAGCCTGGTACAGGGCTCAAACTAAGGGCCCAAACTTACGAACCCTGATCATGACGTACAGAATTCCCGCTAAACATTCCCCAGTCCCCCCAGATGAGTTTCCATGTTGACGCACTAGCAACGGCGCACGTGACTTTACGTCAGAGACACCGAAAACGCTGAGTCTGTGGTACCGTTATAAGGAGTTCCATTTGCCTGAGTAGTCATACAGGCTGCTGCATTTATAACAGCTGTTCAAAAT
The DNA here is from genome assembly GCF_023864345.2 of Schistocerca serialis cubense. NCBI lineage: Eukaryota > Metazoa > Arthropoda > Insecta > Orthoptera > Acrididae > Schistocerca > Schistocerca serialis. The sequence continues at coordinate 402,544,883 of NC_064645.1, forward strand.
GGGAGTCAATGCAGGTATGGCATCATCGCACAAATATCCCCGGTCTCGTTTAAAGTGCGCGCTTACGGTCTATCCAATGACATACACGGTTCGATAGAAAAGTTTTCTAACATTTTACGATTTACATAAACGATCTGGTTGTTGGTATTGACAGCGGCCTTAGACTGTTCGCCGATGATGCTGTAGTCTACAGGAAAGTAGTATCACACGAAAGTTGTGAACAAATCAATGAGAATTTGCAGAAAATAAATGCGTGGTGTAATGACTAGCAGTTATCTCTCAATATTAGTAAGTGTAACCTACTGCGTATAACAAGGCGAAAATCCCCATTCATGTATGAGTACAAAATAAATTATCAGTCTTTGGAAGCGGTAACATCAGTCAAGTATATGGATGTGACTATTCGAAATGATCTCAAATGGAATGATCAGATTACACAAGTAACGGGTAAGGCGAACTCTAGATTGCGGTTTATTGGTAGAATCCTGAAGCGATGCAGTCCTTCAACAAAGGAAATAGCTTACAATACATTAGTTCGTTCAGTCTTAGAGTATTGTTCGTCTGTATGGGACCCTTACCAGTTGGGTCTGATTCAAGGTCCAAAGAAGAGCGGCAAGATTCGTGACTGGTACATTTAGCCATCGCGAGAGCGTTACAAATCTCATAGAAAGTTTGAAGTGGGACACGCTTGCAGATAGACGACGCCCTGAACAGAAGGGGCTGCTCATTAAATTCCGAAATCCAATCTTCACCGAGGATGTAGAGCATATATTATTACCACCAACTTTCAAATCGCGTAATGATCATCATTCAAAGATAAGGGAAATAAGAGCTCGTACTGAGGCGTTCAGACAGTCGTTTTTCCCTAGCGCGATCCGCGAGTGGAACAGGGGGAGGGGGGGGGGGGGGGGGAGGGGGGGGATATGACTTTGGCGCGAATTGTGCCCTCCGCCTCACACCGCTTGGTGGCTAGCGGAGTATATATGTAGATGTAGATGTGGAACAGTGTCGCAGGCAACGACAATTCTTGCCAGGAGATGCTCTTCAATCCCGAATGGCATCTCGTACACAAGACTTTCCACATGGAACCACAAAAATAATTCAAGTGGGGTGGGACCACGTGAACGTGCTAGTCACGAAACTGGACCACATCTGACTATTCACTTTTCAGGGAATGTCTGAACGCTCAGTCCGAAGTAAGGTGGGCCTCCAAAACGTTGGAAACGCATCTGTTGACGAATAATAAGTGAGATATGTTCCTGGAACCTGGGTAGTATATCTCTGATAAACAATGTGTACAATGGTGTATTTAAGCCCAGTACGTAATCAATGGCTATGCCTACCACACGTTGACTGATAATCCGTGTCGATTACTGTTCACAAATGTAGCGTGGGAATTCTCATCAGCCCAAAGATGACTACCACAGTCTCAGCAAGAACAGTAGCGGTATACGTATTCCATAGCCAGAGGTATCAGAACGATTTTTGCTGATAACTTTCGACTCAGTCATTTCCGGAACAGGGTCCCTTGCCTCAAATTTATACGTTTACCCTTCTCCATCATCCCTCAAAGTTTGGATCATCATCACGAAATTACCACGTTCAGAAGTAAATCGTGTACGATACATAGGACAACAAGAGAATAGAAGCTATTAAAATCTGGTGATACGGAAGAATGTTAAAAGTAAGATGAGTAGATTGAGTAAATAACGAAGATATGTTGAATCGAATTGGGAAGAAAAGAACTTTGCGGCGCAATCTGAGTAAAGAAAGGATGGTTTGATGGGACACATCATGAGCCCTCAACCAATAATTGATTTCGTAATGGAAGGCAAATGAGGCAAAAATTATAGAGGTAGATCAAGAGTGAAGTAAACAAGTCCAGACGACTGGAGGGCGCAGTAATTATGCAGACATGAAGAGACTGCAAAAGATAGATTGGTGTGAAGACCTATATGAAATGAATCTTAAGAATAATGACTACACCAACAACAGCAGCAGCATTGTTTTAATTACGTTTAGTTTTGATTCGTTTGGATTGATTTGGGGGAAGAGACCAAACAGCGAGGTCATCGGTCTCGTCGGATTAGGGAAGGATGGGGAAGGAAGTCGGCCGTGCCCTGTGAAAGGAACCATCCCGGCATTTGCCTGAAGCGATTTAGGGAAATCACGGGAAAACCTAAATCAGGATGGCCGGACGCTGGATTGAACCGTCGTCCTCCCGAATGCGAGTCCTTACGTTTAGTATCAACACAATTGTAGAAAATAATTTAGCTGTTCTTTTCATTCAGTACTCCTGGATGTAAAGTAGCTTCATTTGACTTGATTTATACAATTGGCGTTATGGGCGTAGAAAGCGTTTCAGCTTCGTGATTATAGACGGAAGATGGGATTTTAGTCGGAAAACTGGAGGCCAGCTGTTGTGGCGGCCATTGCAGCGGACTGTCACACTAGTCACGCCTATTCAGACGGAAGCCATCAGGTATCAGCAGCCTGAGTTGGAAGACACGTCTGTGTCACAGCGGGCGAGAAAGCTGGCGGGCTACTGTAACTGTGTCCGGGTGTCTGGAGAGAGAGTCAGCCTCCAAATGCGAGAGACGTGTCAGCTAGGATCCCCATAACGGTGTAGCGGTTCGGTTCATCCAGCGGCCACCCCTCTCCGCGCGTTCCGGCAGGGGTGGTCCGTGTGTCCCACTTACCAGCTGCCGGCAGCGGCCGCGTTTGAGGCCCAGCCGCTGTATAACGGCAACCGACGCCACCATCCGCTGCAGGTGCACTGTAATGATGAACAAACTGTGCAAACCCATCACAAAGTCTCGTCGAATGAACGATTTATTTGATCGCAAATGGTTTTTGAGTTAATCCCAATTTAATACGACGGCGTACATTTCTCGCACAAGTAACGTATTGTTTCTCGAAACTTACAACACGTAAATGAACTATTCTTTCCATGAACCTTCCAGCAGTTGCGAAGTTTTACTTTTCGTCTTCTCCTCCTCCTCTTCTTTATTCTTCTCATCATCATCTACGCAATTCCAAATAGCCGTGAATTTTTTGAAACATCATCGATATAAAATCATCTGCATCAATACTCCCAAGTCACCTGACGGTGTGAGGCGGAGGTTACTTCTGATACGTAAGACGTATGTGCTAGCAAGCAATGTGTTGTTCCACCCTTCCTGAAACTTACTCTCTCGAATTTCTCCGTGATGCACAATGCATCTCTTCAGAATGAGATTTTCACTCTGCAGCGGAGTGTGCGTTGATATGAAACTTCCCGGCAGATTAAAACTGTGTGCCGGGCCGAGACTCGAACTCGGGACTTTTGCCTTTCGCGGGCAAGTTCGAATCTCGGCCCGGCACACAGTTTTAATCTGCCAGGAAGTTTCATATCAGCGCACACTCCGCTGCAGAGTGAAAATCTCATTCTGGAAACATCCCCCAGGCTGTGGCTAAGCCATGTCTCCGCAATATCCTTTCTTTCAAGAGTGCTAGTTCTGCAAAGTGCGCAGGAGAGCTTCTGTTAAGTTTGGAAGGTAGGAGACGAGGTACTGGCAGAAGTAAAGCTGTGAGGACGGGGCGTGAGTCGTGCTTGGGTAGCTCAGTTGGTAGAGCACTTGCCCGCGAAAGGCAAAGGTCCCGAGTTCGAATCTCGACCCGACACACAGCTTTAATCTGCCAGGAAGTTTCAACGCATCTCTTGTAGCGCATACCACTGGAGTTTGTTGAACATCTCCCTGTAACGCTCACCCATCGGCTAAGCGATCCTATGACGAAATGCGCCGCTCTTCGTTGGAGCTTTATCTCTTTCGTAAGCCCTACCTGGTAAGAGTCCCAGAGTGATGAAGTATTTAAAATACGGTCGAACAGTGTTTTGTAATCCACTCCTTTCGTGGATGATATACGTTCAAAGATGGTTCAAATGGCTCTGAGCACTATGGGACTTAACATCTGAGGTAATCAGTCCCCTAGAACTTAGAACTACTTAAACCTTACTGACCTAAGACATCACACACGTCCATGCCCGAGGCAGGATTCGAACCTGCGACCGTAGCGGTCGCACGGTTCCAGACTGAAGCGCCTAGAACCTCTCGGCCACAACGGCCGGCGAGATACGTTCCTTAAGATTCTTCCCATATATCTTGGCTTGGAATACAATTTTCTTACTATTTGTTTTATGTGGTCGTTCCACTTACGGTCGCTCCGGTTGGTTATTCCCAGATATTTTACGGTAGATTCTGTTTCCAGCAATTTGCCTTCAATGGTATATAAGTACAGTACTGCGTTTCTTCTCCTAAGCATAACTACAGTAGACCCTCGAAGAAGAGCAGCTGACGACCAACGTTGTGGTAAACACTGAAAAGACATTCCATTGACATCCTTCGGGCCATCACTAGACTGGTACGTGCTAATCTCCTACATCAGACGCCCTCATTCTGTACGAAATAGTCGAATCTTGACCTTTCTATACTAGTTTTCCCCATAGCGTTATCTTTGCCTCAGAGTTTAATGACAACTTGCGACAAAAGCACAGTCCATCTATGCAAGTTATATGTGTAAGCAAAAGAATGTTTCTCTTTTTATTTGAAACATTTACTACGCCGTTTATTATTTCTTTAAGAAGTTAACAGTCGTCTTGATTTTTTGCAGTAAGTAAATAAATATATGTGATACAATGTTTTACACTAAACACAGTGCTTTTTCTTTAGAACTAACTGAACACATTTTCTAAATTATTCTTATTTGTGTACTGATCTTTACTACTTGATAGTTTCTTCAAACAATCTTTTTTCATGGATTTGTTGGTTTTTGCTTCGGTGATCATTTCCAAAACCTAGGGCTGTCTAATAACCAGAACAGGAATTAGTTCTTCCAAAGAGACCATGTGCACACATTTCTTATCTTACTCATTTCGCACTGCTCCGCTTAGTTCTTAAACAACATGTTTATTCCTTGCACGGTACAAGGATTCTGTCACGCCGTATTTGCTAAAATATAACATTTTTCCGATCAAATAGTTATTATTGGTTTAGGGTATTTATATAAACGTGTGTATATTGCGAAGATTATACGAGCATTCCTGCAACCATCCGGAAGCGTGTTGGCTGCAAAGACGATTTGAGTATTCCTAGAACTATGTAATGTGAAATTCATTACTTATCCCCTACGAATATGCGGCGATATGAATTAATGAAACCTCCTCGGGCTTCCGGCCGCGTCAGGTTCTTAAATGTACAGAAGTGTCTCCGAGTACTACTCTATCATTTTCCAATGGTAACGGACTCACTCTGCCTTACTTTCTACAACTATAGAGCGACGTGTTCTAGGTTGAGCAGGACATGGCCAGAGATTCCATTGCTAGACATCTAGGTGTTAGTCACTTATAACTAACAGTTATGTTACAGGTATGATACGAACACTCCGCAGCGAAGACAGCTGATGTCTACGGAGATAAGGAAACCTCCACAATGCGAAAACCGTGACTACCTGTCAGCGGAATCTTAGAAACAAGTACCGAACTATTTTCCTTTCTTTCACTCCATTTCACACCAATAAAAATGAGGTGCCGGCCGTTGTGGCCGAGCGGCTCTAGGCGCTTCAGTCCGGAACCGCGCTGCTGCTACGGTCGCAGGTTCGTATCCTCCCTCGGACATGGATGTGTGTGATTTCCTTAGGTTAGTTAGGTTTAAGAAGTTCTAAGTTCTAGGAGACTGATGACCTCAGATGTTAAGTCCCATAGTGGTTAGAGCCATTTGAACCATTTGAAAAATGAGGTCAGCCTCATTATCAAATATTACTCCGCACATCCGCTCGGAGAGGAGGCTCACGCCGCATCCGTTTTAAGTTCTAACTGTGCCCTGGTGTAATTCCATATAAGAGGGGACTTTTAAAAAATCGTCCCACAGTAAGACAAGTGCGCAACAAGAGTGGTGCATTGTCAGAATAGAGTACGTAATCCGGGTTTCTTGCATACAGTACTGTTGCGGTACTGATAACAAGTGCATCATAGGGTGAGAGTGAAATGAGACGGCAGTTGGGCACGTACTCCAAGGCTGAAGTACGGGAGACAGTACTATTGTAATGGGCAAAACGTTTAAACTGCACACAGATTCACCGTGAAATTCTGGCTGTAGATAGACCAAATGCAATGTTGCGTCGAAGCGCAGCGAAATGATGCCAACAATCTGATCATGGCCGCAGAGACGTGGGTGATGTTGACCGGGAAGGAAGGCCAGCGACATCGACCACAGACGACAATATGCAAGCTATTGAGGAATTGATACGCGGCGTTCCATTGGCTCCGTGACCAAGGAGCAGATTTCGAACTTCGAGGAAGTATACGCCTTGTAGAACGTTCCGACCTTTGTTTACAGACACTTGGCGACTGTGCTGAAAAATAGGACCTGTTTCACTTTGAAGTATAATGCTACATTCAATAAAAGTTACTTGGCCTGTCATAATAATATACACTACTGGCCATTAAAATTTCTACACCAAGAAGAAATGCAGTTGATAAACGGGTATTCATTGGACAAATATATTATGCTAGAACTGACATGTGATTACATTTTCACGCAATTTGGGTGCATAGATCCTGAGACATCAGTACCCAGAACAACCACCTCTGGCCGAAATAACAGCCTTGATACGCCTGGGCATTGAGTCAAACAGAGCTTGGATGGCGTGTACAGGTACAGCTGCCCGTGCAGCTTCAACACGATACCACAGTTCATCAAGAGTAGTGACTGGCGTATTGTGACGAGCCAGTTGCTCGGCCATCATTGACCAGACGTTTTCAATTGGTGAGAGATCTGGAGAATGTGCTGGCCAGGGCAGCAGTCGAACATTTTCTGTATCCAGAAAGGCCGGTACAGGACCTACAACATGCGGTCGTGCATTATCCTGTTGAAACGTAGGGTTTCTAAGGGATCGAATGAAGGGTAGAGCCACGGGTCGTAAGACATCTGAAACGCAACGTTCACTGTTCAAAGTGCCGTCATTGCGAACATGCAGTGACCGGGACGTGTAACCAGTGGCAGCCCATACCACCACGCCGGGTGATACGCCACTATGGCGATGACGAATACACGCTTCCAATATGCTTTCACCGCGATGTCGCCAAACACGGATGCGACCATCATGATGCTGTATACAAAACCTGGATTCATCCGAAAAAATGACATTTTGCCATTCGTGCACCCTAGTTCGTCGTTGAGTACACCATCGCAGGCGCCCCTGTCTGTCATGCAGCGTCAAGGTTAACCGCAGCCACGGTCTCCCAGCTGTAGTCCATGCTTCTGCAAACGTCGTCGAACTGTTCGTGCAGAGGGTTGTTGTCTTGCAAACGTCCCCATCTGTTGACTCAGAGATCAAGACGTGGCTGTCATCTCGACTGCTAGTGATACGAGGCCGTTGGGATCCAGCACGGCGGTCCGTATTACCCTCCTGAACCCACCGATTCCATATTCTGCTAAAAGTCATTTGGATCTCGACCAACGCGAGCAGCAATGTCGCGATACGATAAACCGCAATCGCGATAGGCTACAATCCGACCTTTATCAAAGTCGGAAACGTGATGGTACGCATATCTCCTCCTTACACGAGGCATCACAACAACGTTTCAGCAGGCAACACCGGTCAACTGCTGTTTGTGTATGAGAAATCGGTTGGAAACTTTTCTCATGTCAGCACGTTTCAAGTGTCGCCACCGGCGCCAACCTTGTGTGAATGTTCTGAAAAGCTAATCATTTGCATATCACAGCGTCTTCTTCCTGTCGGTTAAATTTCGCGTCTGTAGCACGTCATCTTCGATGTATAGCAATTTTAATGGCTGGTAGTGTAGAACTGACTTTTTTGAAAGTCTTTTGGTATTAAGAGAGTATTATAGGCAGCCATTTCCTACAGGTCGGGTCCCGCGGGTTCACGCACCGGCGCGTCCGGATGCGTTTCGACGCGCGGAATCGCGAGGCTCCAATAGAAAGTCGCTCCCCACCTGGGCTTTCTCGATTTTCGCCTGGGTTTCGACCGCGGCACTTGGCGCAGGTTCGGCGCTGGCTTCCCGGTTCTGCAGCACACCGTCGAAAAATTTTTTAAATTATTTATCATATTTTTATCCAAGAGCAAAAGTTAATCATAATACCAGAACGTAAAACGGTGGTGGCATCCATCAGTTAATGGCATTCAGGAAGATCGGACTTTTTTTCCCGGCAGATGTCGCCACACTGCTGAATGCACATGTAATGTAAACTAAGTTGAGATAAGAGAATTACGAACATTTTTAAAAAAATTTTCGACGGTGTGCTTCTCATCTATGTTTGTTCCTTCTTACTAATTTGTACAATCGCATTTTGGTGTATATAACTGTACTATGTGGTTGACAAAATATTTGTGAATATATCCATTTCATGTAAATACACTCATGGAAATTGAAATAAGAACACCGTGAATTCATTGTCCCAGGAAGGGGAAACTTTATTGACACATTCCTGGGGTCAGATACATCACATGATCACACTGACAGAACCACAGGCACATAGACACAGGCAACAGAGCATGCACAATGTCGGCACTAGTACAGTGTATATCCACCTTTCGCAGCAATGCAGGCTGCTATTCTCCCATGGAGACGATCGTAGAGATGCTGGATGTAGTCCTGTGGAACGGCTTGCCATGCCATTTCCACCTGGCGCCTCAGTTGGACCAGCGTTCGTGCTGGACGTGCAGACCGCGTGAGACGACGCTTCATCCAGTCCCAAACATGCTCAATGGGGGACAGATCCGGAGATCGTGCTGGCCAGGGTAGTTGACTTACACCTTCTAGAGCACGTTGGATGGCACGGGATACATGCAGACGTGCATTGTCCTGTTGGAACAGCAAGTTCCCTTGCCGGTCTAGGAATGGTAGAACGATGGGTTCGATGACGGTTTGGATGTACCGTGCACTATTCAGTGTCCCCTCGACGATCACCAGCGGTGTACGGCCAGTGTAGGAGATCGCTCCCCACACCATGATACCGGGTGTTGGGCCTGTGCGCCTCGGTCGTATGCAGTCCTGATTGTGGCGCTCACCTGCACGGCGCCAAACACGCATACGACCATCATTGGCACCAAGGCAGAAGCGACTCTCATCGCTGAAGACGACACGTCTCCATTCGTCCCTCCATTCACGCCTGTCGCGACACCACTGGAGGCGGGCTGCTCGATGTTGGGGCGTGAGTGGAAGATGGCCTAACGGTGTGCGGGACCGTAGCCCAGCTTCATGGAGACGGTTGCGAATGGTCCTCGCCGATACCCCAGGAGCAACAGTGTCCCTAATTTGCTGGGAAGTGGCGGTGCGGTCCCCTACGGCACTGCGTAGGATCCTACGGTCTTGGCGTGCATCCGTGCGTCGCTACGGTCCGGTCCCAGGTCGACGGGCACGTGCACCTTCCGCCGACCACTGGCGACAACATCGATGTACTGTGGAGACCTCACGCCCCACGTGTTGAGCAATTCGGCGGTACGTCCACCCGGCCTCCCGCATGCCCACTATACGCCCTCGCTCAAAGTCCGTCAACTGCACATACGGTTCACGTCCACGCTGTCGCGGCATGCTACCAGTGTTAAAGACTGCGATGGAGCTCCGTATGCCACGGCAAACTGGCTGACACTGACGGCGGCGGTGCACAAATGCTGCGCAGCTAGCGCCATTTGACGGCCAACACCGCGGTTCCTGGTGTGTCCGCTGTGCCGTGCGTGTGATCATTGCTTGTACAGCCCTCTCGCAGTGTCCGGAGCAAGTATGGTGGGTCTGACACACCGGTGTCAATGTGTTCTTTTTTCCATTTCCAGGAGTGTATTTTAGTATTATATCATTATATTTTACCTCACTTTGTATGGCATACCTCTTTCTTCGTCTTCTCATTTTTATTTTAGATGTAACTTTTCGCATAGAGGGCGGGTTTGCTTTGCAGCGCCCCCTTATGGTTTCTCGTAGTCATAGTCAATTCTCGATGTATCACTTTATGTTTGACCTCTGCTTAAGACAGTATTACTACTCAGGGCACGTAGTGGTTGAAAGGTAAATTTGTATGTTCATTTCAAATGGTTTAATGCGTCTATATGCATTTAATTGGTTTCCGTTGCTTCATGAACATTTATTCATTTGGTCACTGTTATTAATTATTTTTATTCTTGTATTTGTAGCACCGATGATGGCTGTTAACCAGTTGAAATCGATTTGCAAAAGTGAATAAATAAAACATGATTTTGCGACTGGTTGCTGCACATTTGGTAATTTTATGGTTTACGGTCGCTGCACGACTTGGGAACCACATGGAGCCCACCATTCAAAATGACAATTTGTAAACAAGTGGCAGCAGTGAACTACGAATAAAAAACGGCAATCGAGAAATAAACCCACAGCAACCGGAATACCAACACGCAAAACAAAAACACAAGTACGTATGTACCAGCCTAATAAAAAGCAACAAGACTGAAAATTTCTACAGAAATCGTGGACCCATACCACTATACTTGTTATCAAGACGAAAAACTACAAGACGAATAAAGTATACATGAAAGTCTGTATGGTTACAGTCATAGGGCCTTCCTAGTTAACGACGAACGTTGGATTTGTCGCAGTAGAGACTACGTTTCGGCGGCGTCTCTACCCGCCCTAATCAGCAAGCACTTACAGCTACGGCAGGAACGCCGGCCGTCTGCTCTCAGGACAGGTGTCTGGAGCCAGCTGGCCATCTGCCGGCGACGAAAGCCGCAGCTCCAGCAACGCGCCTGGATCAGAAAGTCGCACGTCCGCAGAATCCGCCCCATCCTTGTTCGCACATCTGTCTTTCACTCATGTGTAGTAACGCACTTTCTAGAAACTGGTAGGCGCTGTGGTTCAACGTCACACGTTCCGTTGTTCAGCCTCTACCACAGCTATATTAAGTACATTGTCAAACAGAAACGGTTAAAGTTGAAAAAAATATACAGGGTGATTGAAAAAGAATACCACAACTTTAAAAATGGGTATTTAATGAAAGAAACATAATATAACCTTCTGTTATACATCATTACAAAGAGTATTTAAAAAGGTTTTTTTTTCACTCAAAAACAAGTTCAGAGATGTTCAATATGGCCCCCTCCAGACACAGGAGCAATCTCAACCCGATACTCCAACTCGTTCCACACTCTCTGTAGCATATCAGGCGTAACAGTTTGGATAGCTGCTGTTATTTCTCGTTTCAAATCATCAATGGTGGCTGGGAGAGGTGGCCGAAACACCATATCCTTAACATACCCCCATAAGAAAAAATCTCAGGGGGTAAGATCAGGGCTTCTTGGAGGCCAGTGATGAAGAGCTCTGACACAGGCTGCCTGGCGGCCGATCCATCGCCTCGGGTAGTTGACGTTCAGGTAGTTACGGACAGATAAGTGCCAATGTGGTGGCGCTCCATCCTGCTGAAATATGAATTGTTGTGCTTCTTGTTCGAGCTGAGGGAACAGCCAATTCTCTAACATCTCCAGATACTGTAGTCCAGTTACAGTAGCACCTTCAAAGAAAAAGGGACCAAAAACTTTATTGGCTGAAATGGCACAGAAAACGTTCACCTTAGGCGAGTCACGTTCATACTGAGTTGTTTCCCGCGGATTCTCAGTGCCCCATATACAGACATTGTGACGGTTGACTTTCCCGTTAGTGTGGAAAGTTGCTTCATCACTAAACACAAGTAGTGTGTAAGCTTAGGGACTGATGACCTTAGCAGTTAAGTCCCATAAAATTTCACACACATTTGAATATTTTTGAACAAGACATTACATCAGTGCTATAACTTCCACACGATGGAAAAAAATTCTTAATCCAAACAGCATGCAATTAAGGAGATTCCTTATCACCAAAACTATATTCAGTAGTCCTAGAAGAAAGAATCAGACTTTTCAACTGGAAAGAGGAGAGATGAATTCGCGTGTCTGGAACGCATCTGGACCTCTTCCGTTTTTCTGATTAGATTTTGCTTTTGGTCCTTAGTGCAGATAAATTTCAACAACGAACTGAAGAATATAACATAGCAAGCTTGAAAGTAAAACTGATAATTAATTACAATGCGACTACATTAACATGTAACCAGAAAATTTCGAAGAAAATAGCAGTAACTGGCAATGAATCGACAATACTGGTTGTTGAGATTGCGTGTTTAGAGCAGATGAAGATAACGACTGGATGGGCAGGAAAAGATACAAACAGAACAGTAAAAACGACCTGAAGCGCTTTTTGCTAAACTAAATATCGTAGGAAAAGTTTCCATTCAGCATGTATTACCAGACACAAAAATTTCTCAAAATTTCTTGTCTGATACAGTGAATTCTGATGTCTTATTTGCATACTTTGCATTTCATTTCACGTTCCTGCAACTAATGCACTGATCTGAAGATGAAAATATTAATAACAATATTATTCATTACTAGTATTATTAAATTCAGTTTATTGTTGCGTAGATTGTGACCGTATCATAACAACTCAGGTTTGGAGACTTCGTAAGTGGTGACAGTAGAACACCAAGATGCCTAACTTTCAGCGTATGATCAGATGATCATGACAAACCATTTATTGTTTATACAAATGAAAATACAGCAGGAAAACTTTCCAGAGGGTGATTACAATAAAACTGCTACGCAGTACAAATCTTTGCCACAACCTTTCTCGAACCGTTTGTAGGTTTTCCTTTCTTTCATAGTCATTCTTGTCAGGCATCTCTCCACTGCTTCCTGGGAAACTCCAATATTAGTTTACTTTTTTTTTTTAAAGTCAAGTATGACTCATTGCCATTTGTAAAAATTTGTAGTACACACTTACAGTAAATACTTAAATTCAGTCCCACTGAAAGCTTAGTTGTAGAAGTACTATTTAGTTTAGCAAAAGCAGTCTACAACAGATTGTTTACAAAACATTTGTGGCTTCCGTCCGAGGTCACAACCCTCAAGCGTGTCGGATTCACACCACATAGGATCAACAGAAGACATTTGTACATATATACAAAGATGAACAGCACAATTGGACTTACGTTTCTTCAACCGAAGAGAGATGCTGAAAAACCTAAAGCTTCTTACAAGTTTTTAAGAACCAGTGTTATGTGAGAAATCGGAGAATTTCTACGGCCTACTGGACGCCGCCACAGCAGAGACAAGATTAGACTAACTACGCTGCCCACAAAGGTATTCGAGCATTGAGAATAGTATCCACAGATCAGCCTCAGTAATATAGAGGGTGTCGCGTTTCCTGACACGTTAGAATGAGCTACGGTCATCAGAACGAGCGTTCGCCATCATTAGGCGCTGCAAATTGTCTCGATGAACTGACGTCTTCCCTTTGATGTCCCAGTTACTCATTTCATGTATTTTGTCCACGTTGTATTACCAGCGCATGAAGTGGAAATTTTAACTGAACTCTTTACAGTCTGGGCATGTTATTCAATGATGTGTACAATTGCATCGCTGTTTCTGTTATTCCTGTACCTGAGTTTTAAGCCGAGAACACAGGATTATTGATTGGATCTTTTTGTGAAATAAGTCAACGATTGTTAGCTGCTTATAATTCTTTTTCTATCGATTTTAACCTCCAAGGGACCGCTTGGAATTTAAGGCTTTCTCGTCAGTCTCTTCTTCTCTTTTCAGAACTTTCTACTCCTCGATTAACAAAACTTTCGCTCTTCTTCTGTTTCCTTCTATAACATCTTGATGTTTTCAGTGCAGCTCATGTACTCACGTATGTCATATACACTTATGCTCATAAATTAAGGATAATGCTGATATATGGTGAAACAACGCTCTGGTGGGCAGTTTGCGGGTTTAAATCACCTCGGGGTATGACCATGCGGTGCATTTGACCTGCGGTCGTCGCACGGTGACGCTGGCAGCAGTCCACATACGCAGAGGTATGTTGGTGCACTTCAGAGTACGGTGCAGCGAGTAAGTGTGCAGACGTTTTCGGACGTGCTAATGGCGACGGTGTGTTGAAAATGGCTCAAAGAACACATATTGATGACGTTATGAGGGGTAGAATACTAGGGCGACTGGAGGCTGGCCAAACACAGCAGATCGTAGCACGGGCCCTCCGTGTACCACAAAGTGTCATCTCAAGATCAGGGCAACGATTCCAACAGACAGGAAACGTGTCCAGGAGCTACAGTACCGGACGTCCAGTGTACAACACCACAAGAAGACCGATATCTCACCATCAGTGGCCGCAGACGGCCACGGAGTACTGCAGGTAGCCTTGCTCGGGACCTTACCGCAGCCACTGGAACAATTGTCTCCAGACACACAGTCTACAGACGACTGAAAAGACATGGTTTATTCGCCCGGATACCTGCAAGGTGCATTACACTGACCTCTGGTCATAGGAGAGCCCGTAATGCCTGGTGTCAAGAACATAGTACATGGTCATTGGAACAGTGGTCCCAGATTACGTTCACGGACGAGTCCCGATATAGTCTGAACAGGGATTCTCGCCGGGTTTTCATTTGACGTGAATCAGAAACTAGATACCAACCCCTTAATGTCCTTGAATGGAACCTGTATGGAGGTCGTGGTTTGATGGTGTGGGGTGGGATTATGATTGGTGCACTTACACCCATGCATGTCTTTGACAGAGGAACTGTACAGGTCAGGTATATTGGGACATCTTTTTGCACCACTATCTCCGCCTTTTCAGGGATACAGTAAGTCCTACCTTCCTCCTGATGGATGATAACGCACGGCCCCACCAAGCTGCATCGTGGAGGAGTACCTTGAAACAGAAGATATCAGGCGAATAGAGTGGCCTGCCTGTTCTCCAGACCTAAACCCCATCGAGAACGTCTGGGATGCTCTCGGTAGACGTATCGCTGGACGTCTTCAAACCCCTAGGAGCTCCGACAGGCACTGGTGCAAGGATGGAAGGCTATAACCCAGCAGTTGTTCGACCACCTGATCCAGAGTATGACAGCCCCTTGTGCGGCCTTTGTACGCGTGCATGGTGATCATATTCCATATTGATGTCGGGGTGCGTGCGCAGGAAACAGTGGCGTTTTGCAGCACATGTGTTTCGGGACGGTTTTCTCAACTTATCACCAATACCGTGGACTTAGAGATTTGTGTCGTGTGTGTTCCCCATGTGCATATGCTATTAGCGCCAGTTTTATGTAGTGCCACGTTGTCTGACACCACATTCTGTGCCCGCATCTCGTGGTCGTGCGGTAGCGTTCTCGCTTCCAACGCCCGGGTTCCCGGGTTCGATTCCCGGCGGGGTCAGGGATTTTACATCTACATCTACATTTACACTCCGCAAGCCACCCAACGGTGTGTGGCGGAGGGCACTTTACGTGCCACTGTCATTACCTCCCTTTCCTGTTCCTTTTCTCTGCCTCGTGATGGCTGGGTGTTGTGTGATGTCCTTAGATTAGTTAGGAGTAGTTCTAAGTTCTAGGGGACTGATGACCATAGATGTTAAGTCCCATAGTGCTCAGAGCCATTTTGAACCACATTCTGCAATTTTCCTTAATTTATGAGCATGAGTGTATTATCGTTGGCTTGATACCAATGTCTTCTGTGTCCTTCTTGATGTCCTCTACACAACTGATGTCTAGTATCCAAACAAATCAAATTGGGCGATCATTTCCGCAAGGCATGTAATTATTTGGTATGTTTGCGTAAGTCTTCATTTCTATTATTTTTCCATGACCCATCCATAGTTCTTGGTAGTCTAAAATGTACCTGAAGGTTTTTCATTCCTTTTTCTTAAATATTTGCAGTTCTAATTTCTTGTTCAACATAAAAGACTGGGAGCCTTATAAATCTGCTGGTTTCACTAGTGCACTGTAGTGTCTAATTTATTGCTACTACAGTTATTTTCTGTTTTCAATTTCATTGTAGCTCTTCCGAAAAGAATACTGGTGATAGTGCACCTACGCCAGATTAATGTCGTTATCATGTTATTGTCTACAACAAAGCGCACAAATTTGAAAATGCTGTGACGCCATGGTGACAGTACGTGCTCTCGGAAACGTCCTCTAGAAGACTAGGTATTGTGTAGCAGGCTCTACGTCGCATCCGGGATCTCTCGTTGGTACCTCGCAAGAGGTGCGGAAGCTGCTGTCAGCTCCTAAAAGCTTCCATCACCGGCAGCATGGCGTCGCGGGTGCTGAAACAAGGAAGCGTTGTGCGCGCCGGCCGGCAAGTCGATAGCTCTCGCTGCCACGCACCTCGCTAAGGACAGCACATTCCTGTGTTGCCTACCGGGACGTCCACTCTCAACCTCTGATGGTTAGCCTCTTATTGGTGTTTAATCTCACGGCAACTATGAGGGCATTACAAAAGGGCCTCCAATCAGAGTCGTCACCACCGTTTATCCCTTAATCGTTTCCACTAATTAACTGCTGGTATTTGTCGGACTGGCTGATTAGGAGCCTAATGTGGGCGATAAATTATTACACAGCAGGTCGGAGTGGAGACCAGATAAGGTCATCACATCGTTCGTTCCTTATCTCTCGGAAACTGGCAAAGAAGTTCTTCAGTACATCGACCTCCCATTCGGTTGGCTGTATGAACTGTCTCAATGGTCGATGCCATATCTCCTGAATTATGTGTCGTACAATCATATAATTTGAAGATACATTCACTGGTGTATGTGAATACTGTATGCAAAATGTGGTGGTTTGGCAGGAGAGCCAACACTGGGTTACAAGAGGAAGCCGAAAGGAACGCGTTTTAGCTCACGCAGGCTGGCGTGAGGTCTGGAACAGGACAAGGAAATTAGAATTTAGAAAAAACGGACGTAGCTGGTGGAATACTTAACTTTAATTCATTAATGATGAGCGTCGCTCTTGACGGTACATGATTACAGTATCAATAGTAACTGGTACAGGCGCCTTGCTAGGTCGTAGCAAATGACGTAGCTGAAGGCAATGCTAACTATCGCCTCGGCAAATGAGAGCGTATTTTGTCAGTGAACCATCGCTAGCAAAGTCGGTTGTACAACTGGGGCGAGTGCTAGGAAGTCTCTCTAGACCTGCCGTGTGGCGGCGCTCGGTCTGCAATCACTGATAGTGGCGACACGCGGGTCCGACGTATACTAACGGACCGCGGCCGATTTAAAAGGCTACCACCTAGCAAGTGTGGTGTCTGGCGGTGACACCACACAAAATGTGATGACAACAGAGTTAGCAGTAAAGAAGTAATAAATTAAAACGTCATGCCTGTGCTTAGGATTTATAATATAAGTTGACTCATACATAGAAGAAACAGCAAACATACTGTTGTTTTATTATATAGGTTGACTTTTACGTAGAAGATAACAGCAACCAGCCACTTTCTACAACACTATTTATTTATTTAAACAACGGCGTCACCGGTTTCCAACCGACAGGCTCATCCTCAGACGGCTAGTTAACGTTTTACATAAGCTTTCGCCTTCCTGTTTCCCCAACTGACAAAACTTGCTTGGGGAAACAGAAAGCGAAAGCTAATGCAAAACGTTAACTAGCCGTCTGAGGATGAACCTGTCGGTTCGAAACAGCTAACGTCGCTGTTTAAATAAATAAGTAGCACTGTAAAAAGTGGCTGGTAGGTGTTACCTTCCAT
Organism: Schistocerca serialis cubense; assembly: GCF_023864345.2. Taxonomy (NCBI): domain Eukaryota; kingdom Metazoa; phylum Arthropoda; class Insecta; order Orthoptera; family Acrididae; genus Schistocerca; species Schistocerca serialis. The sequence continues at coordinate 402,562,481 of NC_064645.1, forward strand.
GTAAGAGTCAACCTATATTTTGTCCACAATCACGGGCTCAAAAAGTCTGTTTTTGACAAGACAGTATGAAGTCTTATTGCACGAACAGCGAAAGTGTGCTAAGCGATAAACTTTTTTTGTTTTTGTTATTTTGTGGAGGATGTCAGCAAGAATATATTTCGAAAAGGCTTGAAATTGTGTGTGAAGTTTGTTGGAAGTTGCTGAGTGTCCTTGTTCTCGAATACTGGAGAAAAGCCACCGTAATAAAACACTCTTATCTTGGCCTCTTATTGTTTCTATTATTGCTCCTCATTACGCGTTTCGCTTTAATAGCATCTTCAGATCAGATCTGTGGTACAGAGAAATTACGTTCAAAGTAGGGCACAAACTTTTGTCTAAACAGCATTTAGAATAATTGCGGTAAACATAAGTTGATCGCATACCTCAAGGATACATAGTATCTTGTCAGAGCTTAAAAGGTCTTAGTCAACATCAAAAGCCAAACTGGCTCTCACCGTTTGGCACGTTAAAAAGTAAAACGGGTTTGGCCACCAGGTGGCTGTGGTGACCGGCGTACAGCAAATATTATTTCTACCACTTAATTTTTAATTTGAAACAGTTATTTCTCTCCTTAAATGTTCTACTCACAGCGTAAATGTAAAATTTTCAAATTATTTTGCAGTGACGTTATTGTGCGTCAAAAGACGTGCGACTTCGAATTACGTGACGCTCCGTTTACAGCATTAATTTTTAAGGAAACTTGATTGTACATGTCACATTGCCTTTAAATTTGATGTGAACTGCCATTCGATTATCATGCGCCTCACATTTGACATTAGTGTTGATGTATTTGATGTTGCTTTCGTCGATTAAATGAACATACTATTTAAGATTGCACGTAGTTTCTCTTGTGTGGCAATTATGGTTTCAGTGTGTATAAACTTCACACACAATGTCACATGTAATGTACATGAAATCATTTACATCTGCATCTAGATGATTACTCTGCCATTCACAGTTACGTGCCTGGGAGAGGGTTCATCGAACCATCTTTAGGCTACTTATCTATCGTTCCACTCTCGAACAGCACGCGGGAAAAACGAACCCTTAAATCTTACCATGCTATCTCTGATTTCTCTTATTTAATTATAATGATCAATTCTCCCTTTGAAGGTGGGCGCAAATAAAATATTTTTACACTCTCAGGAGAAATTTGGTGATTCAAACTTCATGAGAATGTCCTGCAGTAGCGGAAAACGCCTTTGTTTTAATGACTGCCACCCCAATCCGTGTACCATATCCGTGGCACACCCCCCCCCCCCCCCTATTTCACGATAATACAAAACGAGCTGCCCTTCTTTGAACTTTTTCCGTGTCCTCTATCGATTCTATCTGACGCGGATCCCACACAGCGCAGCAGTACTCCAGAAGAGGGCAGAAAAGCTAGTGTAAACAGTCTCTTTACTAGACCTGTTACATTTTAAAGTCTTCTACCAATAAATCGCAGTCTTTGCTTTGCTTTCCCCGAAATAGTACGGTGGCTTCTGGAGTACCTCTGTAGATGTAGATTATGTGATCGTTTCAATTTAAGTTATTTGTAATTGAATTGTTATCCCTAAGTGTTTAACTGAGTTTACAACTTTTAGATTCGTTTGATTTATTGTACCACGTATTAGGACTTCTTCCCGTTCCATGTGTGTACGGAGAATGACTGATTCCAATGGAGACTGATAAGTACTGCAGTAATAAGATACAATGTGTTTCCGTATTGTGAAGTGCACAATTTTTACATTTCTGATCGTTTAAAGCCAGTTGCCAATGTACGTTTCACTTTTAAATCTAATCACGGTCTGACTGGATATTTCCGGACAGTGCTTCTTTCTATGTAATTGCGCAATCTCAGAAATATGAGAGGTTTCTATTTATAATGTTTGCCAGATCATTGATGAGAAAGACATTATAAAAAAATGCCTCTGAGCACTATGGAACTTAACATCTAAGGTCAGCAGTCCCCTAGAACCTAGAACTACTTAAACCTATCCAACCTAAGGACATCACACACATCCATGCCCGAGGCAGGATTCGAACCTGCGACCGTAGCGGCCGCGCGAGTCCGTACTGAAGCGCCTAGAACCGCTCGGTCACCGCGGCCGGCGAAAGACATTATAGTGCGACATTATTGGCCGGGAGTGCCGTTCTAGGGATCGCGACCGCCAGGTGCGAGTCTTTCCATTTTGCGTCACTTCGGCGACAGCGATGCCGCCTCCAGAAATAGCCTCTTCCCGAACAGTCGCAGGCCCACTGGGGATGCAAAAAACCGATCGGTTAAAACAGATACCGGTGTTTAAGATTTGAATATCCGGTATTTTTTGGTATTTATTTGGTCTCGGTTATATCAGGCGTTTTAAATTTTTTATTAATAAGTGTTAAAAAGGACATAGCAATTACCCATGTTATTTTTTAAATAAAGTGGTTTTTTTAAAAAAAAGTAATATTTACTCGTAAAATTTGCATTGGCTCGGAATGTTGCATTATAATTGGAAATGTGAAAAGCGATCATTGTTATTTTAATAACTATTCCAACAGAAACGAGCAACAAACATGTGGCTTAAAAACTGGTACAGCACTGCTGAGATGATAATGTCCCTGTTGCCGTGTGTCGTGACTTTAGGTACACGCGTGTGTACGTGCAAGACGTGCCTCCGGGTGGTCTATACGGTAGATCCTCGCTGTCGTTTCCGGATATCTGTTGTTCAAAAATGTTCAAATGTGTGTCAAATCCTATGGGACTTAACTGCTAAGGTCATCAGTCCCTAAGCTTTCACACTACTTAACCTAAATTATCCTAAGGACAAACACACACACCCATGCCCGAGGGAGGACTCCAACCTCCGCCGGGACCAGCCGCACAGTCCATGACTGCAGCGCCTGAGACCGCTCGGCTAATCCCGCGCGGTGATATCTGTTGTGTTGCAGAATGGCACCAACCCTAGTCCGGAAATATTTTTACGATGTGACGTACCAATGAAGCACAATGCTCCATTTGCTATTAAAGATTGAAAATCTGACTGCCATTTCTATGAAATAATAAAAGAGGGAAGAAATTACGGTAACAGCGAAAATTAAAAACTTAACAAGAGTTTATTCCTAGTGTATAACAAAAAGAGACAGTACGAGTAGCTGATGTGCTGCCTGCGTCTACACGATATGCCTCTGTCTGCTCGTAGCCTTTCAGAACAGACAAATTAACACGAAAAACGGAGTTCTTCAGCACCAGTTGGCACCTTTTAACACTGACTGACCGCAATGCCGAAACAGTGGTATGATCCTCGATTACTACAAGATTTTTTGAGGAGAGTTTCAAACAACTGATTTTTCGTAGTAGTCAACTTTGGTTTGTGGGATTAAAGGGACCAGACTGCAATGGTCATCGGTCCCTTGTTCCAAAACTTAAAAACTACCACACAGAGTAAAGAAAAAGGATAATAGAGACAACAGACAACACAGGACAAGAAAAACTCAGACAAAGAACAGACATAACAAATTGAAATCACATGGAGTGTGGCGGTGGTTGGCCGACCATAGAATAAAAAAGGAAAAGCCAACCACCGAGAACACATTAAACACTCAGTTTAAAACCGTAGGCCAAAGGGCAGAATCAACACAAAACAATAAAATAAAACATAAACACTCAAATTAAATGATAAAAACCCCCTGCCCGAATAAAACGTAAAACTAAGCCAGCCATAGCAGGGTCATCAGTTAAAAGGGCAGGGAGCGTATCAGGCAGCGCAAATGTCTCCCTGACCACAGCTAAAAGGGGTCAGGCCAACAAAATATGGGCCACTGTCAAAGCCGCCCCGCAGCGACACAGAGGAGGGTCCTCCCGACGCAGTAAGTAACTGTGTGTCAGCCAAGAGTGGCCAATGCGGAGCCGGCAAAGGACGACTGAGTCCCTGCGGTTGGCTCGCGTGGATGACCGCCACACAGTCGTCGTCTCCTTAATGGAACGAAGTTTATTGGGCTTGATCCGATCGCGCCATTCAGCGTCCCAAAGCGCAAAAACTTTTCGGCGGAGGACTGCTCGCAAATCAGTCTCTGGGAGGCCAATGTCCATAGATGGTTTACTGATGGCCTCTTTCGCCAGGCGGTCAACATATTCATTGCCCGGGATACCGACATGACCGGGGGTCCACACAAAGACCACAGAGCGGCCGCAACGGGCAAGAGTATGCAGGGACTCCTGGATAGCCATAACCAGACGAGAACGAGGGAAACACTGGTCGAGAGCTCGTAAACCGCTCAGGGAATCGCTACAGATCACGAAGGACTCACCTGAGCAGGAGCGGATATACTCTAGGGCACGAAAGATGGCGACCGGCTCAGCAGTGTAAACGCTGCAGCCAGCCGGCAATGAACGTTGTTCGGAATGGTCCCCTAGAGTAAGCGCATAACCGGCACGACCAGCAACCATCGAGCCGTCAGTGTACGCAATGCCAGAGCCCTGATACGTGGCCAGGATGGAAGAAAAGTGGTGGCGGAAGGCCTCTGGAGGGACTGAGTCCTTCGAGCCCTGTGCCAAGTCGAGCCGAAGGCAAGGGCGAGGAACACACCACGGGGGTGTACGCAGAGGTGCCCGGAAAGGAGGTGGAACAGGGAAAAATCCAACCCTGGAGAGAAGCTCCATGACACATACGGTGATCGGACAACCCAACCGGGGCCGACGTTCTGGCAGATGGACGACTGACTGCGGGAACAGCACACGGTAATTTGGATGCCTGGGCAAGCTAAAACATGGGCAGCATAAGTAGCCAGTAATTGTTGGCGTCATAACCAAAGTGGAGGGACACCTGCCTCCACTAGTATGCTGTTCACAGGGCTGGTGCGGAAAGCACCAGTGGCAAGGCGTATCCCGCTGTGGAGGATTGGGTCCAGCACCTGCAACGCAGATGGGGATGCTGAGACATAAGCCAGGCTCCCATAATCCAGACGGCACGGGATTAACGCCTGGTAGAGCCGTAACAGGGTAGATCGGTCGGCGCCCCAGCGGGTGTGGCTCAAGCATCTCAGAGCATTTAGATGCCCCCAACACGCCTAATTAAGCTGCCGAATATGAGGCAGCCAAGTCAGCTGGGCATCAAAAACTACACCCAAAAACCTGTGGGTCTCCACCACAGCAAGGAGTTCGTCGGCAAGATAAAGCCGCGGCTCAGGATGGACCGTTCGGCGCCGGCAGAAATGCATAACGCGGGTCTTGGCAGCCGAAAACTGAAAACCATGCGCTACAGCCCAAGACTGCGCCTTGCGGATAGCGCCCTGTAGCTGACGTTCAACAGCTGCAATGCCAGTAGAGCTGTAGTAAAGGCAGAAGTCGTCAGCATACAGGGAAGCGGAGACAGAATTTCCCACCGCTGCAGCGAGCCCGTTTATTGCGATTAAAAACAGGCAGACTCTGAGGACAGATCCCTGTGGTACCCCGTTCTCCTGGACTCGGGAGGAACTATGAGAGGCCGCGACTTGCACGCGGAAGGTACGGTACGACAGAAAATTTCGGATAAAGAGCAGCAGAGGGCCCCGAAGATCCCATCCATGAAGCGTAGAAAGTATGTGATGACGCCATGTCATATCGTACGCCTTCCGCATGTCGAAAAAGACAGCGACCAGGTGCTGAAGGCGAGCAAAGGCAGTAAGGATGGCCGACTCCAGGCTCACCAGATTGTCAGTGGCGGAGCGGCCTTTACGGAATCCACCCTGAGACGGAGCCAGAAGGCCCCGAGACTCAAGTACCCAATTCAAGCGCCGGCTCTCCATCCGTTCGAGACGCTTGCAAAGAACGTTGGTGAGGCTAATGGGGCGGTAGCTGTCCACCTCCAAAGGGCTCTTGCCCGGTTTCAAAACGGGGATGACAATGATTTCCCGCCTTTGCGACGTAAACTCACCCTCGACCCAGAGACGGTTGTAAAGGTCGAGGAGGCGTCGCTTGCAGTCCACTGAAAGGTGTTTCAGCATCTGACAGTGAATGCGATCTGTCCCAGGAGCGGTATTAGGGCAAGCGGCAAGGGCGCTGAGAAATTCCCACTCACTGAATGGAACATTGTAGGATTCAGAATGGTGGGTGCGAAAAGAAAGGCTCCGACGTTCCATCCGCTCTTTAATGGAGCGGAAGGCCAGTGGGTAATTGGAAGAAGCGGAACTAAGAGCAAAATGCTCTGCCAAGCTGTTGGCAATTTCGTCGGAGTCTGTACAAACTGCTCCATTCAGTGAGAGCGCAGGGACGCTGACAGGGGTCCGATAGCCACAGAGGCGTCGGATCTTGGCCCAGACCTGCGATGGAGAGACATGGAGGCCAATGGTGGACACATACCGCTCCCAGCACTCCTGCTTGCTTTGGCAGATAAGGCGGCGGGCCAGTGCACGCAGCCGTTTGAAGGTGATGAGGTGTTCAATGCAGGGATGTCGCTTTTGACGCTGTAGCGCCAGCCGGCGATCTTTAATCGCCTCAGCGATCTCAGGCGACCACCAAGGCACAGTCCGCCGCCGAGGGGACCCAGAAGAACTGCGAATGGCAGATTCTGCGGCAGTAACGATGCTGGTGGTGACTGAGTGAACCACCGCATCAATGTCATCACTAGAGAGAGGCTCAATAGCGGCAATGGAGGAGAACAAGTCCCAGTCAGCCTTATTCATAGCCCATCTGCTGGGGCGCCCAGAAGAGTGACGCCGTGGCAGTGACAGAAAGATTGGAAAATGGTCACTACCACACAGGTCGTCATGCACACTCCATTGGACAGACGGTAAGAGGCTAGGGCTACAGATCGATAGGTCAATGGCGGAGTATGTGCCATGCGCCACACTGAAGTGTGTGGAGGCACCATCATTTAAAATCGAGAGATCGAGCTGCGCCAATAAATGCTCAACGGTGGCGCCTCGACCTGTTGCCACTGACCCACCCCACAGAGGGTTATGGGCGTTAAAGTCGCCCAGTAACAAGAAAGCTGGCGGCAATTGGGCTATCAGCGCAGCCAGGACATGGTGCGCGACATCACCATCCGGTGAAAGGTAAAGACTGCAGACAGTAACAGCCTGTGGCGTCCACACCCGAACAGCGACAGCCTCTAAAGCTGTATGTAGAGGGACAGACTCGCTGTGAAGAGAGTTAAGGACATATATGCAGACGCCACCAGACACCCTTTCATAAGCTTCCCGGTTCTTATAATAACCCCGACAGCCACAGAGGGCGGGGGTTCGCATTGCTGGAAACCAAGTTTCCTGGAGTGCAATGCAGAAGAAAGGGTGAAGGCTGATAAGTTGGCGGAGCTCAGCTAGATGTTGGAAGAAACCACTGCAGTTCCACTGGAGGATGGTATTGTCCATGTCTGAGAAAGGCGTGACCGGACTGGGAAGCAGATTACGCCGCTGGGTCACCTGCTGCCTCCGAATGAGCACCTGTGCTAGTGCTTTCCATGGCGTCTGAGGGACCGGCGAGATCGAGGTCCTCGGCGGACGCCAGAATCTCCACCTCGTCCTCAGATGCAGTGCTTGTAGGAAGCGGTGGGATGGATGCCACCACAATGTCATTAGCCTTGGGGACTTTCTTCTTCTTCTGTTTCTCTCGCTGTGCCTTCGGTGGTTCAGGCTTGGAGGGCTTCACTGGGTCAGTCTCAGGGACGGACGACGTCCGTGAGGCCCTACGACCAGGGACTGGTGGTTGTTTCAGCCACTTGCGGGTGTCCGCTTTTCCACTGGTCGGAACTTGCGAAGGTAGGTCCCCATGGGACCCCTTCCTGGAGAGAGTAGCTGAAGAAGTCTTACTCTTCTCTGGCGGGGAAGGGGGAACTGATGTCCCCGATGGTTGTGGGGGTGTTGCTCCTGAAGAAGATGGAGCAGGAGCAACAGGGAGTGAAGTGCCCCCCACAACCAAGGGGGCCGGTGGATTGTGACAGATCTTAGAGCCAACGATAAGTGACGATGGGAGAACCGTTGTTGCAGCAGCGGCGTAGGTCGACGTCATTGCCACAGGATGGAGCTAGTCATACTTCCATTTAGCCTCAGTGTAGGTCAGGCGGTCCAGGGTCTTATATTCCATTATCTTTCGTTCCTTCTGGAATATCCTACAGTCCGGCGAGCAGGGGGAATGTTGTTCTCCGCAGTTAACACAAATGGGAGGCGGAGCACATGGAGTATTGGGATGCAAAGGACGTCCACAATCTCCACATGTGATGCCGGAAGTACAGCGACATGACATGTGCCCGAACTTCCAGCATTTAAAACACCGCATTGGAGAAGGGATATATGGCTTCACATCACAGCGGTAAACCATCACCTTGACCTTTTCGGGTAAAACATCACCTTCGAAGGCCAAGATGAAGGCACCGGTGGCTACCGGATTATCCCTCGGACGCCGATGGACGCGCCGGATGAGGTGAACACCTCGTCGTTCTAGATGGGCGCGTAGTTCATCGTCGGACTGCAGAAGAAGATTCCTGTGGAATATAATACCCTGGACCATTTTTAAACTCTTATGGGGAGTGATGGTGATGGAAACATCCCCCAACCTGTCGCAAGTGACCAACCTCCGTGACTGGGCAGAGGATGCTGTTTTGATGAGAACTGACCCAGAGCGCATTTTGGACAAGCCCTCCACCTCCCCGAACTTGTCATCTAAATGCTCCACAAAAAACTGGGGCTTGGTTGCTTGGTTGGTTTGTGGGATTAAAGGGACCAGACTGCTACGGTCACCGGTCCCTTTTTCCAAGTACTAAAAACACCCACAGAGAAGAAAAACGATTAAAAGAATAGAGCACTGACGACACAGAACAAGAGAAACTGAGACAAAGACCAGACAAAACGAACTAAAAGCACACAGAGTGTGACGGTGGTTGGCCGACCATTTAAATAAAAAGGGAAAAGCCAACCACATAAAACACATTAAAAAATCAGTTTAAAACCGGAGGCCAAAGGCCAGAATCAACACAAAACAATAAGATAAAACAGAAACACTTAGATTAAATGATAAAAACCCCCTGCCCGAATAAAATGTAAAACTAAGTCAGTCGTAGCAGAGTCACCTGTTAAAAGGGCAGGGAGCGTGTCAGGCAGTGTGAACGACTGCCTGAGCACAGCTAAAAGCGGACACTCCAATAAAAAATGGACCACAGATAACACGGAGCCGCAGCGACATAGGGGTGCGTCCTCACGGCGCAATAAGTGGCCGTGCGTAAGCCGAGTGTGCCCAACGCGCAGCCGGCAGAGGACAACAGACTCCTTGCGGGAGACCTGCATGGACGACCGCCACACAGTCGTCGTCGCCTTGATTGGACGAAGTTTGTTGGGCGTGGGCAGATTGCGCCATTCAGCGTCCCAAATCGAAAGAACTTCGCGGTGTAAGACTGCCCGCAAATCAGTCTCCGGGAGGCCAATCTCCAGAGATGATTTACTACTGGCCTCTTTCGCCAGGCGGTCAACAGTCTTATTGCCAGGTTTCCCAACATGGCCTGGGGTCCACACGAAGACCACAGAGCGGCCGCAACGCGCAAGAGTATGCAGGGACTCATGGATAGCCATCACCAGACGAGAACGAGGGAAACACTGGTCGAGAGCTCGTAAACCGCTCAGGGAATCGCTACAGATAACGAAGGACTCACCTGAGCAGGAGCGGATATACTCTAGGGCATGAAAGATGGCAATCAGCTCAGCAGTGTAAATGCTGCAGCCATCCGGCAAGGAACGTTGTTCGGAATGGTCCCCTAGAGTTAGCGCATACCCGACACGACCAGCAACCATCCAACCGTCAGTGTAAACAATTCCAGAGCCCTGATACGTGGCCAGGATAGAATAAAAGCGGCGGCGGACGGCCTCTGGAGGGACTGAGTCCTTCGACACCCATGCCAAGTCGAGCCGAAGGCAAGGGCGAGGCACACACCACGAGGGTGTACACAGAGGTGCCCGGAAAGGAGGTGGAACAGGGAAAAACCCAAGCCTGGAGAGAAGCTACTTGACGCGTACGGCGATCGGACAACCCGACCGGGGCCAACGGTCTGGCAGATGGACAACTGACTGTGGGAACAGGACACGGTAATTTGGATGCCCGGGCAAGCTAAAAACATGGGCAGCATAAGCAGCAAGTAATTGTCGTCGTCGTAACTGCAGTGGAGGGACACCTGCCTCCACTAGTAGGTTGTCCACTGGGCTGGTGCGGAAAGCACCAGTGGCAAGGTATATCCCGCTATCGAGGATTGGGTCCAGCACCCGCAACGCAGGTGGGGATGCTGAGCCATAAGCCAGGCTCTCATAATCCAGACGAGACTGGATTAACACCTGGTAGAGCCGTAGCAGGGTAGTTCGGTCGGCGCCCCAGCGGGTGTGGCTCAAGCATCTCAGAGCATTTAGATGCCGCCAACACGCCTGTTTGAGCTGCTGGATATGAGGCAGCCAAGTCAACCGGGCATCGAAAACCACCCCCAAAAACCTGTGTGATTCCACCACTGAAAGAAGTTCGCCATCAAGAGAAAGCTGCGGCTCCGGGTGGACAGTACGTCGCCGGCAGAAATGCATAACGCGGGTCTTCGCTGCCGAAAACTGGAACCCATGAGCTACAGCCCAAGACTGCGCCTTGCGGATAGCGCACTGTAGCTGACGTTCAACAGCCGCAATGCCAGTAGAGCTGTAGTAAAGGCAGAAGTCGTCAGCATACAGGCAAGCAGAAACAGAATTTCCCACGGCTGCAGCGAGCCCGTTAATGGCTATTAAAAACAGGCAGACACTTAAAACAGAACCCTGTGGCACGCCATTCTCCTTGACGTGGGAGGAACTATATGAGGCTGCGACTTGCACGCGGAAGGTACGATACGACAGGAAATTGCGGATAAAGATCGGCAGAGGGCCCCGAAGACCCCATCCATGAAGCGAAGAAAGTATGTGATGACGCCATGTCGTATCGTACGCCTTCTGCATGTCGAAAAAGACAGCGACTAGGTGCTGACGGCGGGCAAAGGCAGTACGGATGGCCGACTCCAGGCTCACCAGATTGTCGGCGGCGGAGCGACCTTTACGGAACCCACTCTGAGACGGAGCCAGAAGGCCCCGAGACTCAAGTACCCAATTCAAGCGCTGGCTCACCATCCGTTCGAGACGCTTGCAAAGAACGTTGGTGAGGCTAATGGGGCGGTAGCTGTCCACCTCCAAAGGGCTCTTGCCCGGTTTCAAAACGGGGATGACAATGATTTCCCGCCATTGCGACGTAAACTCACCCTCGACCCAGAGACGGTTGTAAAGGTCGAGGAGGCGTCGCTTGCAGTCCACTGAAAGGTGTTTCGGCATCTGACAGTGAATGCGATCTGGCCCAGGAGCGGTATTAGGGCAAGCAGCAAGGGCGCTGAGAAATTCCCACTCACTGAATGGAACATTGTAGGATTCAGAATGGTGGGTGCGAAAAGAAAGGCTCCGACGTTCCATCCGCTCTTTAATGGAGCGGAAGGCCAGTGGGTAATTGGAAGAAGCGGAACTAAGAGCAAAATGCTCTGCCAAGCTGTTGGCAATTTCGTCGGAGTCTGTACAAACTGCTCCATTCAGTGAGAGCGCAGGGACGCTGACAGGGGTCCGATAGCCACAGAGGCGTCGGATCTTGGCCCAGACCTGCGATGGAGAGACATGGAGGCCAATGGTGGACACATACCGCTCCCAGCACTCCTGCTTGCTTTGGCAGATAAGGCGGCGGGCCAGCGCACGCAGCCGTTTGAAGGTGATGAGGTGTTCAATGCAGGGATGTCGCTTTTGACGCTGTAGCGCCCGCCGGCGATCTTTAATCGCCTCAGCGATCTCAGGCGACCACCAAGGCACAGTCCGCCGCCGAGGGGACCCGGAAGAACGGGGAATGGCAGATTCGGCGGCAGTAACGATGCCGGTGGTGACCGATTGAACCACCGCATCAATGTCATCACTAGAGAGAGGCTCAATAGCGGCAGTGGAGGAAAACAAGTCCCAGTCAGCCTTATTCATAGCCCATCTGCTGGGGCGCCCAGAAGAGTGACGTGGTGGCAGTGACAGAAAGATCGGAAAGTGGTCACTGCCACACAAGTCGTCATGCACACTCCATTGGACAGACGGTAAGAGGCGAGGGCTACAGATCGAAAGGTTGATGGCAGAGTACGTGCCATGTGCCACGATGAAGTGTGTGAAGGAACCATCATTTAGAAGTGAAAGATCGAGTTGTGCCAACAAATGCTCAATGGTGGCGCCTCGACCTGTTGCCACTGACCCACCCCACAGAGGGTTACGGGCGTTGAAGTCGCCCAGTAACAAGAAAGGTGACGGCAATTGGGCAAGCAGTGCAGCCAGCTCATGCTGCGAGACATCACTATCCGGTGGAAGGTAAAGACTGCAGACGGTAATAGCCTGTGGCGTCCACACCCTAACAGCGACAGCCTCTAAAGCTGTTTGTAGAGGGAAAGACACACTGTGAAGAGAGTTAAGGACATAGATGCAGACGCCACCAGACACCCTTTCATATGCTGCTCGGTTCTTATAATAACCCCGATAGCCACGGAGGGCGGGGGTTCGCATTGCTGGAAACCAAGTTTCCTGAAGAGCAATGCAGAAGAAAAGATGAAGACTGATAAGTTGGCGGAGCTCAGCTAGATGGTGGAAGAAACCGCTGCAGTTCCACTGGAGGATGGTATTGTCCATGGCTGAGAAAGGCGTGATGGGACTGGGAAGGCAAATTACGCCGCTGGGTCACCTGCTGCCTCCGATTGAGCACCTGTGCTAGTGCCATCCATGGCGTCTGAGGGACCCGCGAGATCGAGGTCCTCAGCAGACCCCAGAATCTCCACCTCGTTCTCAGACGCAGAGCTGGAAGGTTGCGGTGGGGCGGCTGCCACCGCGAGTTCCTTGGGCTTAGAGCTCTTCTTCTTGGATTTCTCACGCTGCTCCTTGGGTTTAACTGGCTGGGAGGGCTTCACCGATTCAGTCTCCGGGACTGAGGAGGATCGTGAAGCCTTTCGACCAGCTGATTGTGGGCACTTACGCCACTGTCGGTCGTCAGCCTTCCCACTGGTGGAAACCTGGGAAGGGAGGGACCCAAGGGACCCCTTGCGAGCGTGAGAAGCCGAAGAAGTGGGACACTTCTCCGGCTTAGAAGCAGGGACGGACGTCCCTGATGGGGGGGATGGTGTTGCTCCTGAGGTAGGTGGCATAGGAGCAACCCAGTGGGTAGAGCCCCCCACTGGCAAGGGGGCAGGAGGAGTTGTGCCACTCAGCGATCCGGCCGGAAGTCGCGAAACTGATGGGGCGAGCACAGGTGTTGTAGCAGCGGCGTAGGAAGATGTCATTCTCACGGGATGTAATCGGTCGTATTTCCTTTTGGCCTCAGTATAAATCAGTCGGTCCAGGGTCTTATATTCCATGATTTTGCGTTCTTTCTGGAAGATTCTGCAGTCTGGCGAGCAAGGTGAATGGTGCTCCCCGCAGTTGACACAGACGGGAGGCGGGGCACATCGAGTATTGGGATGAGATGGGCGTCCACAATCTCGACATGTGGGGCTGGAAGTGCAGCGGGAAGACATATGGCCGAACTTCCAGAACTTGAAGCACCGCATCAGGGGAGGAATATAGGGCCTGACGTCACATTGGTAGACCATCACCTTGACCTTCTCCGGTAATGTATCACCCTCGAAGGCCAAGATGAAGGCACCGGTAGTTATCTGATTTTCCTTCGGACCCCGATGAACGCGCCGGACGAAATGTACACCTCTGCGCTCAAAGTTGGCGCGCAGCTCGTCATCAGACTGCAAAAGAAGGTCCTTATGGTAAATAACTCCCTGGACCATATTTAAACTCTTATGCGGTGTGATCATAACAGCAACACCACCCAACTTTTCACAATCAAGTAACCGCCGTGACTGGGCAGAGGATGCCGTTTGTATCAGAACCGATCCAGAGCGCATTTTGGACAAGCCCTCCACCTCCCCAAACTTGTCCTCTAAATGCTCGACGAAGAACTGAGGCTTTGTGGAGAGAAACGACTCTCCATCAGCTCTCGTACAAACTAAGAATCGGGGCGAATAACTGCTACTGCCATCCTGAGATTTACGTTCCTCCCACGGTGAGGCCAAGGAGGGGAACGTTTTCGGATCGTACTTCTGAGCGTTAAATTGAGCCCGAGAATGCTTAGAGACTGCTGGCGGCTGGCCACCAGCGAGAGACGATGTACCACGCTTCATTGCGGGTCATCCGCCCTGATGATGCCACCTACTTCGACCAAGGGCCCTCCCCACGGGCGCCACCCAGCCACAGCAAAGGCCACCTGGCAGGATGGCCGATGCCGGGATGGATTTAAGATGCACCACGTAAGGTGTCCTTCCCAAAATGGTACGCACTAACGGAAAAATTTGGAAATAGATTGGTCAAACCCCTCAGGGGACCATCACATTAAAGGCCGAAACAGTTGAGACTCCTTTTAGTCGCCTCTTACAACAGGCAGGAATACCGCGGGCCTATTCTTACCCCCGAACCCGCAGGGGGATATTATTCAACTACTCACAATTTTGGAGAAAAGCAGCGAACAGTGGACGAAATTTTATTTGTCCGCTTAATTTAATATGTTGATTCTATGTATCTTGAAACTGAGTGAGAAAAATTTTTACACAACTCGCCATTAAAACTGCTACACCACCAAGATGGCTTGCCACAGACGCGAAATTTGACCAACAAGAAGAAGATGCTGTGATATGAAAATGATTAGCTTTTCAGAGCATTCACACAACGTTGACGCCGGTGGCGACACCTACAACGTGCTGACATGAGGAAAGTTTCCAACCGATTTCTCATAACTAAACAGCAGTTGACCTGCAGTGCGCGGTTTATCGTATCGTGACATTGCCGCTCGCGTTGGTCGAGATCCAATGACTGTTAGCAGAATATGGAATCGCCGGGTTCTGCAGGGTAATACGGAACGCCGTGCTGGATCCCAACGGCCTAGTATCACTAGGCATCTTATTCGCATGGCTGTAACGGATCGAGCAGCCACGTCTCGATCCCTGAGTCAACAGATGGGGACGTTTGCAAGACAACAACCATCTGCAAGAACAGTTCGACGACGTTTGCAGCAGCATGGACTATCAACTCGGAGACCATGGCTGCGGTTACCCTTGATGCTGCATCACAGACAGGAGCGCCTGCGATGGTGTACTCAACGACGAACCTGGGTGCACGAATGGCAAAACATCATTTTTTCGGATGAATCCAGGTTCTGTTTACAGCATCGTGATGGTCGCATCCGTGTTTGGCGACATCCAGGTCAACGCACATTGGAGGCGTGTATTCGTCATCTCCATACTGGCGTATCACCCGGCGTGATGGTATGAGGTGCCATTGGTTACACGTCTCGGTCACCTCTTGTTGCATTGACGGCACTTTGAACAGTGGACGTTACATTTCAGATGTGTTACGACCCGTGACTCTACCCTCCATTCGATCCCCGCGAAACCCAACATTTTAGCAGGATAATGCACGACCGCATGTTGCAGGTCCTGTACGGGCCTTTCTGGATACAGAAAATGTTCGACTGCTGCCCTGGCCAGCACATTCTCCAGATCTCTCAGCAATTGAAAACGTCTGGTCAACGGTGGCCCAGCAACTGGCTCGTCACAATACGCCAGTCACTACTCTTGATGAACTGTGGTATCGTGTTGAAGCTGCATGGGCAGCTGTACCTGTACACGCCATCCAAGCTCTGTTTGACTCAATGCCCAAGCGTATCAAGGCTGTTATTACTGCCAGAGGTGATTGTTCTGGGTATTGATTTCTCAGGATCTAAGCACCCAAATTGCGGGAAAATGTAATCACATGGCAGTTCTGGTATAATATATTTGTCCAATGAATACCCGCTTATCAACTGCATTTCTTCTTGGTGTAGCAATTTGAATGGCCAGTAGTGTACATTCTTTGTTAGATTTCTACGTTTATTACAGGAAATAACATGAATAAAAGACATAAAGTCGGTTATTTCAGAAAGCGGGTTATTTCGAGAGGTTTCAACGCTCAGGTTGAACTGGTGCGGGAAAAAAAAGATATAACCGATAAGCGGTTGCTTCAGCGGTACCCGCCATCCCCGGGGCCCACCTCGTCTGTCTCTACAGCAGCCCCGCCGCCCACGGGGAGCCCGCGCCATCGCCGGCCGCCTTCCCACGCGGTCGCCGTGCTGACTCTCGTGCTCACGCCTCAGCTGTTCCGCCCCGTCCTATCCAGGACACGCGGCGGCGGCGAGCGCTCGTCAGCCCGTCTGCGCATTCTTCCCGTCTGATGACCCATCCGCTCTGCCGCTGCACGGCATCACTCGCCGAGACGCAGACGAAGGCGCCGGGACTGTCTAAAGGAGGACGCGACCGAATTTCGCAACGGCCACCCCCAGCTGGACTCGGCAACTTCAGACAATGGCGTGACCACACAGTTCTCAGAAGAGGCCGTACCTTCCCTGCTTTCCTTTTTAACCGATGTATCGGATGGCACGTGTAGCACCTGACAAAATTATTGTGTATACCAAATGAGGATTCCAGGTTCTGTGTAAACATTTCAACCTTCTGTATCTGACACGACGAATCTCCCTTCGAAAAGAGACGTATACACCTCGCGACATTCACTGTTTACTTATTTCAATCTTTTCCTGTCTTGCTGCTACTACACAATGTCCTCTCTGACTCCCCCCCCCCCCCCAAAATCCCTTTCCCCACAACGCTACAAACGATTACTTGAGAACTGTAGCATCTGGTGGTGAGTCATTAGGCGACTTGAAACCGCTAATGGCAAAACAGAAATTGTACAATCACGAAGTGCGACTAGCGTCAGTCATTTCTGAAAACATTTATTCATGACAGTCGCAGAGTTTCCACAGGGAGAACCAGAACTCCGACGATAAACTTTCAGACGGGGTGGTACGTACTAAAACAAAATCAAAATTTCTAACGAACGTGGGCTCTAACATGCTTACCTTAAGAGCTATGGCAGATTATTCAGTAGAAGCATGTGTTTCACACTGGCGAAGATGAACAAGTGCATACAGCTCTTCAGGAATGCATTTTAGAGCCTTTAATGGTACTTGAATTACGTAACCATTACGGCACCTCACCTGAACCTCTCGATACCAGTAGTATTCTACTGTGTTTCTGTTAACTACTTAACATATTTCTGAGACAACATTAAGATTTGATTTCATTTGTGATACATCGATATGTTTATATTGCAATGATACTATTCTTATGTGTATTCTTTCTTTTGTCACTATGTCCGCAGCTCGTGGTCGTGCGGTAGCGTTCTCGCTTCCCGCGCCCGGGTTCCCGGGTTCGATTCCCGGCGGGGTCAGGGACTTTCTCTGCCTCGTGATGACTGGGTGTTGTGTGATGTCCTTAGGTTAGTTAGGTTTAAGTAGTTCTAAGTTCTAGGGGACTGATGACCATAGCTGTTAAGTCCCATACTGCTCAGAGCCATTTGAACATTTTTTTTTTGTCACTATGATCTTTGACGCACTTGTAACTCTGATTTTTGGGCTCGTAAGCGATGGTTAGTTGGTTATTAACTTGTTAGAGAGTCGGACGTTGAAAAGGTCAAGTCTTGGACGTCATGTTGGAAAGACGCATATTATAGTTGGCTTATAAAATGTGAGGAAGATGTTTTCAAGTATGTTTTATATTGTGAAGTGATGTTTTGTGTGATATGTGATATTGCAATAAAAGCAGATAAAAGGAAGTGTAACTTAAATTCGGAATGTTGATTATTTTTTTTACATCACCATTGTCCTAACTTTGAAAGGTTTAATCTCCAAGAATGGTTTGAGAAGTGCATCTACAAAACTTTTGAATACAGCAGAATAAAACCTAGGCCTCTTTGCATCCGAGCTTGGAATCATAACCACCTAGATTTTCAACGATTGAGCCATGATTTTACGACGAGACCAGCGTGGGAAACACAAAAAGATGAGTGCCTAGTTTTTTTTCATTATTACATGAAATGGCTATTAACTGTGCTCTAACGACACCTGCCACATAATATGACTGTTGTTGCCCGATAATACAGTATTTAGCAGCGTGAGCAACACCACAATTGCCGGCCGCGGTGGCCGTGCGGTTCTGGCGCTGCAGTCCGGAACCGCGAGGCTGCTACGGTCGCAGGTTCGAATCCTGCCTCGGGCATGGGTGTGTGTGATGTCCTTAGGTTAGTTAGGTTTAAGTAGTTCTACGATCTAGGGGACTTATGACATAAGATGTTGAGTCCCATAGTGCTCAGAGCCATTTGAACCATTTTTTTTGAACACCACAATCGTTATTAAAATTTTGACCTTTGTTGTGGTAGGGTTGTTAGAAGCCCATGTTTACTGGACTTTTTTTCTTCTCCTGGTCGATACTACCACCTCCGAAAGTTTGTCGGTGGAGTTCTGGTTCACATTATATACAATATTGGCCATTAAAATTGGTACACCAAGAAGAAATGCAGATGATAAACGGGTATTCATTGCACAAATATATTATACTAGAACTGAAATGAAATAATATTTTCACGCAATTTGGGTGCATAGATCCTGAGAAATCACTTCCCAGAACAACCACCTCTGGTCGTAATAACGGCCTTGATACGCCTGGGCATTGAGTCAAGCAGAGCTTGGATGGCGTGTACAGGTACAGCTGCTCATGCAGCTTCATCACGATACCACAGTTCATCGAGAGTAGTGACTGGCGTATTGTGACGAGCCCCTTGCTCGGACACCATTTACCAGACGTTTGGTGAGAGATCTGGAGAATGTGCTGGCCTGGGCAGCAGTCGAACATTTTCTGTATCCAGAAAAGCCCGTATAGGGCCTGCAACATGCGGTCGTGCATTATCCTCCTGACATGTAGGGTTTCGTAGGGATCCAATGAAGGGTAGAGCCACGGGTCGTAACATATCTGAAATGTAACGTCCACTGTTCAAAGTGCCGTCAATGCAACAAGAGGTGACCGAGACGTGTAACCAATGGCACCCCACAGCATCACGCCGGGTGATACGCCAGTATGGCGATGACGAATACACGCTTCCAATGTGCGTTCACCGAGATGTCGCCAAACACGGATTCGACCATCATGATGCTGCAAACAGAACCTGGATTCATCCGAAAAAACGACGTTTTGCCATTCGTGCACCCAGGTTCATCGTTGATTACACCATCGCAGGCGCTCCTGTCTCTGATGCAGCGTCAAGGGTAACCGCAGCCACTGTCTCCGAGCTGATAGTCCGTGCTGTTGCAAACGTCGTCGAACTGTTCGTGCAGATGGTTGTTGTCTTGCAACTCAGGGATCGAGACGTGGCTGCACGATCCGTTACAGCCATACGGATAAGATGCCTATCATCTCGACTGCTAGTGATACGAGGCCGTTGGGATCCAGCACGGCGTTCCGTATTACCCTCCTGAACCCACCGATTCCATATTCTGCTAACAGTCATTGGTTCTCGACCAACGCAAGCAGCAATGTTGCAATACGATAAACCGCAATCGCTATAGGCTACACACCGATCTCTATCAAAGTCGGAATCGTGATGGTACGCATTTCTCCTCCTTACACGAGGCATCACAACAGCGTTTCACCAGGCAACGCCGGTCAACTGTTGTTTGTGTATGAGAAATCGGTTGGAAACTTTCCTCATGTCAGCACGTTGTAGGTGTCACCATCGGCGCCAACGTTGTGCGAATGCCCTGAAAAGCTAATCATTTGCATATTACAGCATCTTCTTCCCGTCGCTTAAATTTCGCGTCTGTAGCACGTCATCTTCGTGGTGTAGAAATTTTAATGGCCAGTAGAGTACAACAGAAGGATCCGCCTAACCTTTTACTAACGTTGGAGTGTTTTACAGGATATCCTCAATGAGATATGTCCCTTATTTTCTGCCTGCTTATAGGTCACGCGGAATGATCATTACACAGAAATAAGATTGAGAATCGTTCGCAAGCACAAGTCGTTTTTGTCACCACCCTTTTCGCCAGTACGACAGGAAGAAAAGAGGAACGAGTGACGGCCTTTGTAATTAAAAATGTGTGGCGCAGTTGTGCAAGAACACTTGCACACAAAATATTGATTTTTTAACACTGCCTTCTGAAAAATTCCCAATGTTTTTCTTTCGTGTTGCGCTTCCCGCCAACTCCACTCTTCCCGCTATTAAAGAGAGCCAAAGATGGTGCTAGTTGCATATCTATCTCAAACTCTCCACCAATGAACACTAATAAAACTGTGGTCAAAGAAGTTAATAAACGCTAATTTTCGACGCTGCAATTGATCAATGGGTGGGGTTAATCACATAGCTTCCCTAATTATGCTCAGGAACGAATAGGTATGAAACTGAATTCAAGGATACCATAAATTTCTGAGTTTATTAGTACAAGTTGATTTCGTTAAAAAACTTTGTCAAGTAATTCAGCTAATTCGTTGGCTGCCTCCGTTGTCTTTTTTTTACCCTTTCCGTTGTTTCTTTTTTTGCGTTTCCAGTTTTTGTTTTCAACTTCTTGATGCTCCCTTTCCAAGTCTTACTGATACCCTCATCCATTCCTCTCAAAAATTCTGATGCAGTACCATCTGCGACTCTCCGTTCGTCTTTTCTACTGGGAGCTGACGCCCGCGAACTGAATGAAGTATGCGTCTGTGGTGGTGTATCCGGCGTAACGTCCTCCTCCACCCCGTAATTTCTGATTTATTTCTGTGTAATGATCATTCCGCGTGACGTATAAGCAGGCAGAAAATTAGGTGGCATATCTCACTGAGGATATACTGTAAACCACTCCAACGTTAGCAAAGGGTTAGGCGGATCCTTCAGTTGTAGTTACACTGGCAGACTGCCAGCCGACTGGACGAAGGGGCGTTACAGTTTCCGCGTGACATTGGCCGACGCGCCAGACCTGGAGAAGGCGGGCAGCGCCAGTTAGCGGGTCCTAATATGGCGCCTATCCGGTGAGCACGTTTTACGCGGTTTCGACACGGCAGAGTGCGGCGCAGCGGCACACTGTATGCGCGAAGGACGGCGTTACATAAGGGCGGCCAGCAAGGTGGCGCAGCTACACTGGAACACTGGCCTGGAGTTCGCGGAGGGCAAGTCCATCTTGATGTGTTAGCTGTTCCGGAAATATACGCCATTTGATTAAAAGCAGCCGAACATCTGTTACTGGACATTAACACGGCGTGTGTCCACCCTTCACTTATGAAAGCTGCGTTGATCAACGACCCATTCTTTCAGAGCAGATGCACGCCAAGCCCGATCTCGTGCGGGAATACGAAATGGCGAGTGAGCGGTTCACGGGTATGTACCCTACACTGGTAGTATGTAACTGGCTAGGAATTTGGGTGGGATGGGAAGTGTGCTCGGATGGCCGAGGCGGTTAGGGCAACCGCTCGCGTTCAGCAGGAAACATCCGGCTTCGAGTCCCGGTTCGCCATAAATTTTCACCTGTTACCATCGATCCATTTCGAAGCCCAAATGCGTCTGAGATGTCTGTTCTTTCAGACATGTCTGAACCAACAGACACCATATTTATCTAACGAGGGTGCAAAATGGTGAAAAGTGCTGAGATGAGATTTCTAAGAGCATTAATCTGGCCACTCATTACCTGAGAGTTAGATAAAGGAAGATATCACGGAAGGGTTAAACATTTGTAATTTCAATGAAGGAAGAGTGAAGTAGAGAAATATTTGCAAAGAGGATGCCACGAGAATGCAAGAACGCCAGTCACTGTGTACACGCCAGAACAAGGTAGAAGGAAAATCGATCGACAAAGCAAAATAATTGAGAGCATTACAACCCACAGATGGTTTAGTCCTTCGACGACGACGCCGAGGATGATGATGATGACCATGTCCCCACGATTAAATACAGACGGTCAAAGGCAACCCCATCAGCGACAAACTCACTCCATCTTTGACTTAAAATTTATGAAGCCTGTATTGTATCTCATTTTTTAAAAGCTGATATCTCCCACTGTGGAAAGATTTGCAGAGATCAGTTGTTCAGGTATACCATTTGCTAGACATCTACTAACTCTGTACTCATTAATAATTCTAATGATAATAACAAGAATAAGATCTAAAAATTTCATAATCACTTTTGTTGAGTCCAGGAAAGCCTATGACACAGTTAATACGAAGACACTCTCTGAAATACTCAGTGAATTTGTCTTAGATAACAAAACCACAGCTTTAATTAAGCAATCACTAACAAACACCAATTCTAAAGTGAATTTTGGAGGTGAAAATTATAGGAGTTTTGAGATAAATACTGAAGTGAGGCAGGGAGATGGTGTCTCTCCCCTTTGCTCTTTAATTGTGTCCTATAAAAAGGTACAAAGGAAATGAGACTGTCATTAAAAAAAAGCCAAATCAGTGAGGGAGATCAGGTTACAAAAAGGACAACCTACATAAAGACTGCTTAGCATCTGCGGATGACCTAGTTTTTTTCTCAGACGCAATGGAAACAGCTACTGGACCAATAGAGTTGCTTAAAGCAAAAGCTGAAAGAGCAGGATACAAATCTCCTTTGAGGTAACCAAATTTACGACAAATATTAACGCAGCCCCAAATATAATAAAAACGAAATATGAGAAAATAGAAAGAACTAACAACTATCTAGGAGAATTAATTGAACATGGCAAGTCGGAGAAATAAGATGAAAACAGCATACTACCTCACTAAGGACGTATATAATATGAAAAAAAGTAACCTTCCTGTTAAAGTTACACATTACTCGACATTAATTCGCCAAGATGGGACTTTAAGCAGCAGAATGTTTAACTCTGAACAAAATAGTGAAAATGGAAGCACAAAGAAAAATTCTGGGACCAGTTAAAGAACAAACACAATACAGCAGACCTCATAGGAGTGAACTTTACCCGCAATTGAAAAAATGACATACGTGAATAGGAAAAGAAGAATAGTTTTCGAAAGGATGAATCCCAACAGACTGACAAAAAGATTGTACACTTTCTTCGGTAAATTAAAAATGGGTAACACATGGTGCAAAGAAGTTGGAAGGGGCATGAACGAACTCTACAAGATACTGAGGATGGACTGCCACTCAGAAAAAAAATTACAGGGTTCCAAATATTTACATGAAAAACGCACAAAGAAGATGGAAGCACTTGGACACAAGAAAAGAGAGCAAAACATCAAGAAATGTGGAAGAAAGGAAAGGACGAACAGTTGAAACAGCCATAATCCTTAGCGGCTAATACGTGAAACAAGAATACATTTGTCCATCTCCACGGATGGAATGATATCGACTGTGGCAACCTGGGTAAGCAGTTATAAAATGTTTGACCTACGAGACTGCGTTCTTTATTCCTCGCACTACATGTTTTGGAAGGTATCTTAAATTTTCTGGTGTGTTTCTCTGGAATGTCTACATTATTCCCATGAAAACCTTGCTCAGATATGCCACCACAGGACGTATTTTTGAACCACAAAGCAAACACTACGTGAAATATCCTCAAGTAAATGGCATAACGTGATCAAAACCCCAGGCCTAGTTACGACGGGCTGTTAACATCAACAGTCAATGGAGACATATCTCGGCAGTTCTTTCGTGGGAATAATCTAAACGTTTCTCCAAAAAGACACCTGAAGACGGAAGATATATTTCGAAACTTGCGATTTGGGAGCAAATCAACTCAGTGGCAAAGGTCGAACACTTTACTACTGCTACAACAAAACAGTAACAATAACAACACTAGCAAGCGAACTAAATGTTCACTTGGGGCTTTCAAAAT
Organism: Schistocerca serialis cubense; assembly: GCF_023864345.2. NCBI lineage: Eukaryota > Metazoa > Arthropoda > Insecta > Orthoptera > Acrididae > Schistocerca > Schistocerca serialis. The sequence goes on from NC_064645.1 coordinate 402,586,227, forward strand.
GTTCTCACTTCTTTCGTTGACGTTCGTCACAGAAGTAATATGATAGTTCACACAGAATTTTAGCATGTACTTCATGTGTGAAGTGCTAAGTGCAAAAACAGGCAGTCCACCCCAAAAACGAGAAATATTGTGAAATATGTACGTAGACGCAGGCGACATACCCATATGTAAACGCGAAAAGTCACACAAATCTGAAGGCTGTAAATTCAGCTAAATACTTAGGAATTACAATTACAAATAACCTAAATTGGAATGATCACATAGATAATATTGTGGGTAGAGCAAACCAAAGACTGCGATTCATTGGCAAAACACTTAGAAGGTGCAACAGATCTACTAAAGAGACTGCTTACACTACGCCTATCCGCCCTATTCTGGAGTATTGCTGTGCGGTGTGGGATCCGCATCAGCTGGGACTGACGGATCACACTGAAAAAGTACAAAGAAGGGCAGCTCGTTTAGTATTATCGCGAAATAGGGGAGATAGTGTCACAGACATGATACGTGAACTGGAGTGGCAATCATTAAAACAAAGACGTTTTCCGTTGCGACGGGATCTTCTCGTGAAATTTCGATCACCAGTTTTCTCCTCCGATTGCGAAAACATTCTGTTGGCACCCACCTACAAAGGGAGAAATGATCATCACGATAAAATAAGAGAAATCAGGGCTCGCACAGAAAAGTTTAAGTGCTCGTTTTTCTCGCGTGCCGTTCGAGAGTGGAACGGTACAGAGACAGCTTGAAGGTGGTTCACTGAACCCTCTGCCAGGCACTTAATTGTGAATAGCAGAGTAATCACGTAGATGTAGATGTAAACAGAAGTAGATGAGGAAACGCTACAACTGACACTGTTTTGTCGGAATAAAACGAAACACTGTTTCAGATGTTGGGTGGACGGTATCGGAATCAATTAAATTGGAAACCTAAGCAGTAACTGGTTGTTGCGATTCTTCCTCAGCGAGAAACGTTCCAGTCACGATGTTCCTTAACCTATTGTCGAGAAAATCAAGTTTGTAACCATTGTCTTTACCGCTGCGTGCCTATCTGCCATTGGTGTGTGGCATGATGAACAAGTAAAAAGCAGATCGAACGGTCAACGCTGTTGTTACGTGGTGCACCACGGAACTTGTTTGGGTTCGCCGCACACTGCAGTAGGAGTTCCAGGAGCCTGTGTGTGTGTGTGTGTGTCGACTGCCGAGTTGCGGTCTTGGGAAGGCGCGTTTCTCATTAGAGCAGCCAACTGCCCGAGACTGCACTGCCCACTGGCCGCGTCTCGCCGCACGCACTCCAACATCTGCCACTGTGGTGTATCCTCATCTCTACACACCGCACTTAATCGCTAACTACTTTCAGCTAGGCACGCTCAACTACCATCAGTCTCGAAGTAGCAAGGTGGGCTCATTGAGGTAACAACACCACCCATAGGGGAAATGAGCTGTAGCCTCATGTTGCCAAGACGGCACGGAGCAGAGTGCGGTGGTGAAGATTTGTCGAAGGACCAAGTTGCTAATGAGACATTGTTATCAGAATACATGTATGATTCATGTATACACAGTTGCCTTCCTTCACGGCTGCCAGTAGCCTTGCGAGCAAAGGGTGCTGCCCCACCCATATGTGCTGACGGCAGCATGTCTCGCAGTCTCGAATGCTGCAGTTAGGAAGGCGTGTACTTGCCATCTTGCAACTTCACAGTCAGTGGTCGTTGTTGCCTGTGCTGTCTCTGGCAGCCGACATGTTACCAGTGTGCTCTTGTTGATGTAGGATGCACCCCAGAAAGACAGCCAGCAGCTCTGCACGAGGTGGCCATAGTCGAGAAGTTTTACGCCACGGCTGCCCAGTGAAAGAACGGCCGTTGACGTCGGTATCCACTCTAGAAGCAGTTCCTGTGCTCCTCCAGGTTAATGGTAGTCCAGCAGCTCACCAGGTACCATGTGCTAGGCTTCCAGCGAGCCTGGTGGTACGAGGCACCGAAACCTCCTCATCAACAAAGGCAGAAGTGAGGTGGCAGCAGCCCACCGCACAGACATATAGCACCTTACAGGATTCAGGCAGGTTCATACAAGGCAGGGAGGCTTATTAAAGCGAACAGGATACAGAGCTTAAAGTGCAGCCTAGAAGAGGTAGAATTGGGATGAAGTACACACAGAAAATGATGCTGATGCCAAATTCAATTTATTCCACCGTAAATCTGTCTCGATATTTGAGAGTTGCTTTCCTGTAACGTTATGCAAAAAAGCCGTTACAGTCAAGTAAGCCATGGATTACTAAGGGAATTAAGACATCGTGTAAGAGGAAGAGGGAAATATATGGACAGGCCAGAATAAGTCAGGATCCGACGTACTTGCTTACTACAAAAGATACTGTAATATTTTAAGGAAAGTCATTAAGAAGTCGAGAAGCTTATGTGTTCTGACAGAAATTAATAATGCCGATAGTAAGATTAAAACTATATGGAATACTGTCAAACGGGAGACGGGGGAGCCTGACAGTGCAGAGCATACCATAAAATAAAGCTAAATGATGGTGTTGTGATAATTCACAAGTTGCAAGTATTTTTAACAACCACTTTCTGAAAGTAGCAGCAAAAATAGGGTTAAAGGGTTCAGCTCAAAGAGCAGAAATACATGTTAAAAAGTCATTCCCCAGGACTTTAGGCCTTTAGAAATAGCACCAACATCCCCCACTGAAATTAAGGGAATTATAAATGCACTGAAAAACAAGAGCTCATGTGGTGTTGATGGAGTCTCTAAGAGAATTTTGAAGTGTTGTTCTAATTTAATAAGTGGAGTCTTTAGTGATATATGTAATGCTTCGCTGGCACAGGGAATTTTTCCAGGCAGATTGAAATACGCAACTGTCAAACCTCTTCATAAGAAAGGGGACAAGAGTGACTTAAATAACTATAGACCAATCTCATTGCTGACTTCATTTTTTAAAATATTCGAAAAAGTTATGTATTCAAGAGTAGTCTCACATTCAAGATAAAATAATTTACTCAGCATATCACAGTTCGGATTCCGAAAGGGTTACTCGACAGAGAATGCTATCTACCCATCAAATAGTACAAGCCCTAAACAACAAATTATCGCCAGTTGGTATTTTTTGTGTTCTCTCCAAGGCATTTGACTGTGTGGATCATGTCACACTCTTAGAAAAACACAGGTTTTATGGAACTGAAGACTATACACACAGCTAGTTTGAATCATACTTAATGAACAGAAAGCAAAAAGTTGTGATGAATAGCACAAATAATGTTGGGAGGGTTGTAACTTCTAGTGAATGGAAAGTTATCATCACAAAGGGAGTCCCACAGGGTTCAATTTTAGGTCCTCTGCTGTTCCTTATTCATGTGAATGACCTCCCACTTAACGTCCTGCAAGCGGAAGTAGTACTTTTGGCAGATGACATGAGTGTTACAATAAATCCCACTCCAGAAAAAGCCGCTGAAGATGTTGTTAAGGATGGCTTTTAAAGAATTATTAAGTGGTTCTCAGAAAATGGACTCTCCCTTAATTTTGAAAAAACTCACTATATCCAGTTCTGTACACCGAATAGAGTCATACCGACAATTGATGTAGCATATGAACAGGGTTCAGTTAACAGGATAGATTTCTCCAAATTTTTGGGTGTTCACACTGATGACAACTTGAACTGGAAGAAGCATATTACTGAGCTTCTCAAACAACTAAGTTCAGCTTGTTTTGCTCTTCGTATAATCGCTAGTCTTGGTTATAAACAGATCAGCCTCCTAACGTACTTTGCATATTTCCACTCAATAATTTTTTATATAATGGTTTTCTGGGGTAATTCACCACTTAGACATAAAGTATTGATTGCACAAAAGAGAACAGTAAGAATAATTAGTGGTGTTCACACAAGGACGTCATGTAGGCACCTTTTCAAGGAGTTAGGTATTTTAACTGCATCATTAGAGTAAATATACTCGCTAATGAAATTCGTTACAAATAATCCATCTCAATTCGCGAAGAACAGTAATGTTCATATGTACAACACTAGTGCGAAAAATGACATTTCCTATCCGTTATTGAAGCTGTCAGTTGCTCAAAAAGGAGTATATTATTCAGCAACAAAAATCTTTAATCATTTGCCCAACAACATAAAGTGTCTGGCAGGTAGCAGATCAAGTTTTAAATCTAGCTTAAAATCATTTCTTTTGGACAACTCCTTCTACTCCATGGACGAGTTTCTGTTTTAGAAATAGTAAAAAAAATTCAATAATATTAATATTAGCACTATTCATGGGTGTATATATATCTTGTAATCTGACCTGTAACACATCATATCGATAAAATAATCGGAAAAATGATCTATGGAACATGACATAACTAAAACTTAACTAAAACTAAGGTAGCATCACATGTCCCACCTCGGTACTGGTTAACTGCAAAAGAGAACTAAGCTGTGGTTGTGAGGTTATTTGACGTGGCCAGTCTACACTGATGACATACTCAGTACCCAGTATTCGGTTCTTGTATGGAGACATCCTTCCATGTGATGCCTTGGCAGCGAGCATGTATTCAATTCAGTATCTATGCAACAAGGGTGCCAGCTGACTTAAGCCTACGAAACTTGGCTGTTTCTGCAAGTGTAGAAATCTCGCTGGTCAACTGCAACCGATTTTGCTAGTTCTGACCAACAATTTTGTAAATACGTTTAGCAACGTCCTATTTTTGTAGTTTTGCAGTGGTTAACCGATGATGGTTCGGCACGGGGAGGAAAGTAGAAAATCTCTCCTGCTGCCTGAGAGGTTTCTAACGCTGGACATTCAAAGTGCTTACTTGAAGACAGAATCAGCGTTACTTGGATTTTCAATGAACGTTTTTTGTAGCGTGACCACAGAGGAATTATTCTGATGGCTACACATGGCTTCACATATTATCCTTCCAAAAGGATTTCTTCAGGCATCTCGGACAAAGGGGTTTTATGGCAGATAGGCCGGCCTCGATTGGTTGATTGGTTGATTTGGGGGAGGGGACCAAACAGCGAGGCCATCGGTCCCATCGGATTAGGGACCGAGTTGCCAGCTGTGCTGAGATGTGATGTAGCTAATTATCTACTTTCTAGTTGATCGGGAAGACAGCTTTCAGTTCTGAACTGGTTTATGACCCTATCTGGTCCTTATAAGTAAGCTTCCATGTTGTGAGAGCCAGCTCGAAAGACCTCTTCAAGGCTGCAGAAAATAACAGGTGTCCCTTGCTGTAATAAAAGGAAAGGAAGAGGAGAAGTAACTAGCTGACTGAATGCTGTCTGCAGACATGATGCTGTGTTAAATGAAGGACTACATTGACTACTACGATGTGCATGTTAAATTATTAAACATATCGTGTGATATACTGACCCTTCTACTTATCTTAGAAGATAGATTAAGGAAAGGCAAACATACGTTTACAGCATTTGTAGACGTAGAGAAAGCTTTTAACAACGTTGACTGGAATAGTCTTTTTCAAATTCTGAAGGTGGCAAGGGTAAAACACAGGGACCGAAAGGCTATTTACAATTTGTACAGAAACCAGATGGCAGTTATAAGAGTCGACGGGCATGAAAGGGAAGCAGTGGTTGGGAAGGGAGTGAGACAGGGTTGTAGCCTATCCCCGATGTTATTCAATCTGTATATTGAGCAAGCAGTAAAGGAAACAAAAGAAAAATTCAGAGTAGGAATTAAAATCCACGGAGAAGAAATAAAAACTTTGAGGTTCGCCGATGACATTGTAATTCTGTCAGAGATAGCAAAGGATCTGCAAGAGCAGCTGAACGGAATGGACAGTGTCTTAAAAGGAGGATATAAGATGAACATCAATAAAATCAAAACGAGGATAATGGAATGTAGTCGAATTAAGTCGGGTGATGCTGAGGGAATTAGATTAGGAAATGAGACACTTAACGTAGTAAAGGAGTTTTGCTATTTGGAGAGCAAAATAACTGATGATGGTCGAAGTAGAGAGGATATCAAATGTAGACTGGCAATGGCAAGGAAAGCGTTTCTGACGAAGAGAAATTTGATAACATCAAGTATAGATTTAAGTGTCAGGAAGCCTTTTCTGAAAGTATTTCTATGGAGTGTAGCCATGTATGGAAGTGAAACATGGACGTAATAGTTTGGACAAGAAGAGAATAGAAGCCTTCGAAATGTGGTGCTACAGAAGAATGCTGAAGATTTGATGGGTAGATCACATAACTAATGAGGAGATATTGAACAGAATTGGGGAGAAGAGAAATTTGTGACACATCTTGACTAGAAGAAGGGATCGGTTGGTAGGACATATTCTGAGGCATCAAGGGATCATCAATTTAGTACTGGAGGGCAGTGTGGAGGGTAAAAATCGTAGAGGGAGACCAAGAGATGAATACACTAAACAGATTCAGTAGGATGTAGGTTGCAGTAGGTACTGGGTGATGAAGAAGCTTGCACGGGATAGAGTAGCATGGAGAGCTGCATCAAACCAGTCTCTGGACTGAAGACCACAACAACAACAACAACAACAACAACATCGTGTGATAGTTTTTGGATAAATCTCTCGACTTACCATGCGGTATAAGTGCTGCTCCTTGAGCATAACTGGCTGGTCCTTATCTGACTATTTAGACGAGGTGTACTGTACTGAAAATGATGACAGAACTTGTGTCAAGACATCCACTGCTCCCTCGAATGGTTTAACATGCCCTACGTGACTAACAGAAGTTTCGGCGGCATTTGTATCGTAATGATGACAAGCGATGTCATTTCCATCACTTTATATGGTTCCTGGTATGGGGTTATGAATTTTTTTCATTTTACTCTTAGGTCTCTACAAATTTGTTACCAAAATGCACTGGCCAACCCTGTATTTTGGCAATTTCCCCACTTGCTGTGCCATCCATTCTTGACATCCTAAAGGTTTTGTGTTTGCTCATTTTACTTTCTGCCAAAGTCACTCAACCTTTTTGCAAATTTCTTTACCGATTTGCCATTGGCTCCAAGCCGTGGCTTCATCACTTCGAAAGGGAAAGGCATTTCCCTGTCATATATTACATGACATGGCGAAGGCCAGTAGTTTATGCGCTTTAGAACTGTATGCTGGGGTGATGTACTGGAGGTACACATCCTAGTTATCATGATTACTGTTCACATAACAGCTTAACATGTTGTAAATCGTGTGACGTCCTCTCTATATTCTCCCATTTCAAGAAGGAGTTGTTTGAAGCTTGTGAATGCGAAGCAACAAACACAACTGTTTCATCAGATTGAATATGATATTAGCGTCCTCATCCATGATTAGTGTATATGGAACGCCAAATGTGAGGAACCAGTTATTCACCATTGCGTGTGCTACCGTACTTCAGTACTTCAGACCAATGGTCAGGAATTATATTCATCACTGCAAATAGGAAAATGACTTATTATGATCAATCTGTACAAATTACTTGCTGCTGTTTTATTAAATGGGCTTCAGATATCCAGTCCTATCATTTCAGATATTGCTCCACATCTTGTTTCCTAGTTCTCGAACAAGAATTTTCAGCCCTCTGTTAAGTCACTTGCTCTACGACTGCCATGACCTTCCAGCATATGGCTGTGTGCTTGTTTCAGAACTTCATTCCTGAATGCCACGGGTACCACCACATGTGGTCCGCACTTTGTCGTTCTGCACAATAAACTGCCATGCATAACAAAATGCAGCTGCATCCTAAAGGCCTCACAGTCAGTATCAGCTGCCTGTGCTGCGTGCTATTCAGCCGTGCTCTTGCCCAGTGCTTGTAAAAGTACAGTTTTTCTGCTTAAACTTTTGGCATTACTATGCTTCTTACCCAGCTCGTTTACTAACACGTAATCAAATTCACTCAACTTTAGCACACAACGTCTTAATTTACTTCACGGGTCTTTCAGTCCCAACAACAACATGAGAGTAGCATGACTTGTAGCTAACTGTGAAGATTTTGGCCATACAAATAACAATGGAAGTACGAAATGTTTTAGATAACTGCTAACATTTCCTTCTCAGATTCATCCAATTGTTTGAAAGTGAATGCAACTGAATATTCTTTTTATTATCGATACTATGCCTGAGAATGCATAACTCATCATATTGCGCACTTCACAGGACAAAATGGATTCCTTTTCGAAATTTGGATACATTAAGACTGGAGCTCACAGTCAAATTTTGTTCACCTCTTTAATAAATAGTTCAGAGATTTGGTAACTTTCTATAATAACTACGAAGGACTGAAGATGATTGTAATTTTTTAGCTGCGGTGGCGAGAAATCATGAACCACTGACGCTAACTACAGATCAGTTTTTCCACCTTCCTGACCGATCACATGTCGGAGATAACTTCTGTTGCTGCAAACTGACATCAATACTCAGTGTCAGATATGCTGTTGGCAGTCTCTTGAACACCTCTTCCAATCATCACACATGTCCTTCCATGCCCTTTGAAGACACTATGATGTCATTCATATACACCGTGCATCATTTTGGTTTTAACCCTCTAGGTATGCCATTCAACTGTCGCCGAAAAGTAGTCTCTGCATTTTTGAGTCCAAATGGCATTCAGCGATACTGATAAAGAATCTATTGGACCGTAAAGTCATCAGCCAGTCCTCCAGCACAGCCTCCAGTTGGTGACAGCCACACTTCAAATCCATTCTCAAAAAATATTTATGCTGACTCAAGTTGTCCAGAGTGGATGCTATCTTCTGTATGGGATGTACACAAGTAGAAGTCCTTGTATTAAGATATCGGTTATCACAACAAAGTCTGTACCTTTCTGTGCCATCTGGTGATTGTTTTGCAGCAAGGACCCCATAGACTATCACTATGTTCAGTAAGTCCATCATCCAGCTACTAGTCAATAAACTTTTCCATCAATGCTTACAGACATCTCAGGACCATGTATGGATTCCTACACACTGGAGACTTTTTGCCTGTTGGTATTTTGTGCTGTGTGACTGGTGTTGTTGGTACTGGACTACACGAGTTAAATGTGCCTGTAAATTGCAGTAACGAGGATTCCATTGTTTTCCTGTTGTTCCCTAGGAAGTGCTTCATTTTCTCATGTAATGCAAACACATCAACATTCCTCACCTGACCTATCTATATCATCATCCTCTAGGACATCCAAATTTGCAATCAGCAAACTCTTTGGCATACTCACCCCTTCCACGCCAAAATTATAAAGGCTATCAAGAATCGTAAAGTATCCATCCATTTGGCTTACATGTACTATGCTTCTACACACAAAGCGAACGTGAGACTTCCCCAGTTAATTACTGCTTTACAGTGGCTCCACACACACACAATACTTCCCTTGGTAAGTCTGTGCCTACTCTAACCTAGACTAACTTACCTGTACCTTGCAGTATGTTACAATAGGAATGGATCTTTAGTATATCTGTCCACTGTTCGTGTAGTACCATATGATCGGTGAACCTTGTGAGATTGTCTTGCTTGCAGTCATTGTCCCCATTGGAAACAATATCCCACTGTGCTCAATTTTGTACTGTGAAAGGTCAATTTTTATGTGAAGTTTATCAAGAAACTCGAGTCCTAGGATCGCACAGTTCCCTTCACCAACATGTGGCAAAACTTCCATATGCTCCTGAAAACTTTTAGTTCAAATGCTAATGTTGAGCAATCTTATCCCCATGATTTCACGTTATCGTCACCTACTCGACGTAATCTATGTCATGGAGACCTCTTTCTACCGAAGAGGTCCGGACTGATGACCGACACATGAACACCTATGTTCACCAAAAATTTATTTTCCTTGCCGTTTATTATGCCTAACAAGCAGCAACGGTTGTGTAGTATTCTGTTTTACTGGGAATGACATCTGAAAATTGAGACACTTCCTTTTGCACTTAAGGAACTCTTCCCCAAACTGCTGCTTATCTTGCCTTTTGTCTTGGCAATCACTTGGCTTATGTACTACTACTCCAACAACACACTGGCTAGTGGTAATGCTTCATAATGTGACCCGTACACCTACATCCGTAACCCTCTACCTCGGAGGACAAAACACTGCTGTCATTTCATACCCGGACAGCAACGTCGATTTTCTTCAGATGCGCGGCGATCCTAATGGTAGTGAACAATTCACTTGGCGTTTCTACTCTCAGCCTTCTTGACGTGCCGGCAGAAATAACAAACACATCTAGAACCCAATTCTGTACCTCGTACAGGATGACTCTGTCACCCTCTACATTCTATGTTAGCTAATCGTCTTTTCGACTCCACTGACTCATTGTGTTTTGAGACGAGCGACTGAGTTTATTCCTTAAAAAAACCTCTTGGTGTTCTGTTTTCCATAATACTGGACAAGTCTGTTATCCAGGTCGTCAATTTTTTGGACTTTACTAAGAGTCTTGTGTGATGTCTTTGCATCATCCATCAACTGCAACGTAGCCTTATTTAAATAAGTTCCGTTTGACCAGTTGCCGAATTTAGCGGCAGCCCTCACATTACAAATAAACACGGACACATTTTTGGCTGTCTTTCTCAAAAAAACAAGCCACTAAATTACTTGCTATGGGATCAACGGAAGGAACGGATATATTCCACAACGCTTTTGCCTCTTCCAGATCAGATTGTGCTTGCCCACTAATGGATTCCAACGCTGCTGCTTTCGTTAGTAACGCATCATTGAAGTCCTCTTTGGCTGTAGTACCCAACAACGCGGCCATCTGTCCCTTCAAGGCTTCAGTCGCCTCCTGCGAAGTCGTCGCATGCGTTTCTGGCATTTTTCTAGCCTCCATCTGCCGTTATACGAGAAAAAAAGAGGAAACTGTGCCCACAACGCGCAAACAAGAAACGATTTGTCTGTATAATGGCCCCGCGGGATTCTGTGTACTGTCTGCGCCCCGTGAACAAACCTTCTACATGTGTTACATGGGCTCAAGTCCTGGTCCAGCACATAATGGAAAGGCAACTGCCGGCAATAAGTGAAAAATCTGGGCTCAAGTCGTGGTCCAGCACATAACAGAAAGGCAACTGCCGGCAATAAGTGGGAAATCTGGGCTCAAGTCGTGGTCCAGCACATAACGGAAAGGCAACTGCTGGCAATAAGTGGGAAATCTGGGCTCAAGTCCTGGTCCAGCACATAATGGAAAGGCAACTGCCGGCAATAAGTGGGAAATCTGGGCTCAAGTCCTGGTCCAGCACATAATGGAAAGGCAACTGCCGGCAATAAGTGGGAAATCTGGGCTCAAGTCCTCGTCCAGCACATAATGGAAAGGCAACTGCCGGTAATAAGTGGGAAATCTGGGCTCGAGTCCTGGTCCAGCACATAACGGAAAGGCAACTGCCGGCAATAAGTGGGAAATCTGGGCTCAAGTCCTGGTCCAGCACATAATGGAAAGGCAACTGCCGGCAATAAGTGGGAAATCTGGGCTCAAGTCCTGGTCCAGCACATAATGGAAAGGCAACTGCCGGCAATAAGTGGGAAATCTGGGCTCAAGTCCTGGTCCAGCACATAATGGAAAGGCAACTGTCGGCAATAAGTGGAAAATCTGGGCTCAAGTCCTGGTCCAGCACAAAACGGAAAGGCAACTGCCGGCAATAAGTGGGAAATCTGGGCTCAAGTCCTGGTCCAGCACATAACGGAAAGGCAACTGCCGGCAATAAGTGGGAAATCTGGGCTCAAGTCCTGGTCCAGCACACAATGGAAAGGCAACTGCTGGCAATAAGTGGGAAATCTGGGTTCAAGTCCTGGTCCAGCACAAATTTTCAATGTCGTCATTCCACCACACAGCTGATGGTTGTCCATAATCGCAACTGCAAATGCATTTCATGTATTTCATAATGGCTGCAGTCACCGCAGTGCATATCCCTTCGGACATGCATATATGTCTGTAGACAAGACTGCATCATACTTTTGAACAACATAGGCACTGCAAACTCGCAGAAAAGTAAGCTGTGGAGGCTAGGTTATTTGACCTTGTCGGTCTGCACAGATGACGCTATTTTGTGGCAGTAATGACCATATGTGCCCTACTTTTCCGGAACCATCAGCACTCTACACCATCCTGCTGTGTCCCACTCCACTCTTCAGGCTTTCAGTTCAGTTATTTATGCAGTGTCCCAGTGCTGAGAGCCATCCTTCCTACTACTTAGACATTGTTGCTTCACTATGCTTTGTCGACAGAAATGGCGTTATATTTCTTTCTCAATGAGGTCTTTTTGCTGAATCGGCATTTTGGTCCTCCAGTTCGGGCAGTGGGCGGCAATTTAGCTTGGTGGTGTGTGTGTGTATGCTGCATGCAGTATCGGCTGTTCTTCTGGGTAGCCTGCCTCGATTTCCTCTCTGGCTCTGGCCAGGAAGATTTTAAAAATTTTCACATCCACCTGGAATATAATTCTGTAGCGTAACACCAGGAATATTCGATGATAATAGATATTTGCAAAATATGAAAGAAATTTGTAGTGGTCAATTATCTATAATGAAAGTATCGATACATCGCAATACTGCGTTAAAGACAAACATCGATCTTCGATGTTGCCAAAAAACCCAGAGTAGTTGTTACAGCTGAGAAAATTTTATACTCATTTAAACGAACTGTTTTGTTCAAATGGCTCTGAGCACTATGGGACTTAACATCTGAGGTCATCAGTCCCCTAGAACTTAGAACTACTTAAATCTAGCTAACCTAAGGACATCACACACATCCATGCCCGAGGCAGGATTCGAACTGTTTTGTTAACAGGTCTCGTAACGACATTCATGTAACACATCTGCAACTGGTCTAACGTCGTCACTGGGGACGGAGGTAGAGGCGAAGCAGTGTCTTCGAAAGAACTAGTGTAGGAACATTGCCTGTTGTTTTCTAAAGGTCACTGTGGTCCCCACTGACCGTAGAATTATTAATTTATAATAATCCACTATTGCAGTTTCGGCCTTGTGGTCATTATGAAGTGAAGTTCTGCGACAATTATCAGGTTTTGACATATGAATTGAACTCCCCCGTCACGATTTTGTGCCTGTATGTGAAGGCTAATCTCAAGAACTACTGTAAGGATTTTGATAAGATTTTCGCTGACAGATACACTGATTCCCAAGGAAAGTTTGTGTATACAATTTATTACCGCTAAGCCAGAGAATTCGTCCGGTCATAGATATTTAGTGCTAATTTTGTGAAGCTGGATCGGATCTCTAGTTAATTTACAAAAATCGACTATCGCAATTTCGACTGAAACTGCAATTGTGAATTTTATAATCAAATAATTTTACAATCGTAGATGATCATGGTGATCCATAAAAAAATTTTACACGACCATGAACACTAGCTACGAAAAGCTTATCAATTGGCTATTGTTGTAGCTAAGTATGGGCTAAAACCTCATTGTTGATCTAGTTGACGCTTTCGTGGTGTCAAGTGTGTGCTAGTATTGTTTGGAATGGGTTTTTTTCTGATAAAATGATACTTCCAATTATGTAAATAAATGTTTTTCGTTTGTGATAAGAAGTATGTGTTACCATTTAAGATAGTTACGAAATGATAGGACAGTGTAGAAACGTTATATTGCCGACGAGCGATATCAGCGACTGCTAGTTCTTTATTTTGCAGTTTTCAATACTTTATGAACGAAATGCACTACAAAAATACAGAAATCCGTACTGCATTAAATGTGAAGCGTGCAGTGAGAATCAGTTATACCTGCTTCGTTACTGGAACTACCAAAGGGTAATAAAAGAAGCGTTATAGTATGTAGACAAATAGTTGTGCTATATGTAATGTTAAATATGCTGTATAAAGCGATTAACAAACATGATATTAACGTACCGATTCCTAAATATGGGTGTTAAATGATATTAGATTTTTCTATATGGTACTTTTTACACCAACATAAAACTTCAAACAAGCGAGGTGGCGCAGTGATTACCACACTGGACTCGCATTCGTCAGTTCAAACCCGCGTCTGGCCATCCAGATATAGGTTTTTCGTGATTTCCCCTAAATCACTCTAGGCAAACGCCGGGATAGTTCCTTTGAAAGGCCACAGGCGATTTCCTTCCCCATCCTTGCCACAATCCGAGCTTGGTCTCTGTCTCTAACCATCTCGATGTCGGCGGGACGTTAAACTTAATCATCCCGGCCTTACCTTCTTAATAAATAATTATCATCGATGTTTAGTGATCAATAATCATCGGACGACAATGTTTAGACGTTGATGACGAAACCGAAGTCAGCATCGATGATTTGCCAATATGGCACATCACTAGCCTAAACACATTTTCGGAGTTCGTCTTATCCAGCACGATGACACTATGACTAAGACAATGGTCTCGTAATCCGGAGGGCCGGGTACAAATCCGTGCCTAGCCATCCACAGATAGATTTTCCATTCTTCCCGAAATCACTTTAAAACCAATGCCCCGAGGATTCATTTCAGAAATTGAGGTCCGATTTCCCCTCTTCGATCTTTTCTCAAGTCAGTGCTTGCGCTCCATCGCCAATGACCTAGTCATCAACGGAACGTTAACCTTTACTCTTTCTTGCAGTTTGGTCTCACGATTATATGTAAGACAAAGAGTGACTTGTCTGTTGTTTCGAATTTGTACTCAAACAGCTCTTGAGTCGCCATTACGTTCGTGATCGGATCTTGTCTATGTTTTGTTGGTCTGTTATCTTGTTGGACCGTAACGCGACGTCTGACACAACAGAACCAGGCTGATGGAAATTTGTGCACTTATCAAATATGTTCAGTTATGGAAACTTTCATAAATCATAACTGGTTTTGAGAGTTCATCTCTAATTCTAAATGTAACTTTCAAAAAGCATTAAAAGCAATCTTTGAGACGTTTGAGAATGTTTCACAATAACTTTTGTGTAAAAAGTAGTTGCAATCACTCTTCACAGAACCAAACAAATATGACGTTGGTGGCAGGATTAGTAGCTAGTACTGACTTCATAGCTGTTTTGAAGCAGCTGTGTTCGGAATTAGCCACCAATGAAATTGAATATGGTCAGAACTATGACAGGAAATAAAAAACGTGGGATAAAGCAATTATGGGACTCTGCAAAGCTACAACCGTGCTGGTAGAGCGTCGAATCCTTTTAGTTATTGGTTGCAAATGCCACACTCAAATACTAATTAGTTTTTAATTAATTTATGTAATTAATATAAATAATTTTTCCAAAACGAGAATGCCACTGCACACCACAGAATGATATACACAAAAGTGGTAACTTTGTCGATTTCCATGCTAGATGTAGCGATATAGTTTAATAATGACTTCGAAATAATTAAGTTACGTAATTTAATGTTTTGTTTGTCTGTAACTACGAGTCTGCAATCCAGTTACACACTGAAATCTCCGCGACACCGTAGCCTAGCACGCCGCTAGTGGGGATAAATGTGGCGTAGCCTGTTGACAAAACGGAGTATCGTGCGACGGTTCAGATTCTGCATTTGACGGGGAACAATGCATGCTGAGGGCAACGGCCTTGCCGGCGTGGATCCACCGGTTCCCGTCAGATCACCGAAGTTAAGCGCTGTCCGGCGTGGCCGGCACTTGGATGGGTGACCATCCGGGCCACCATGCGCTGTTGCCATTTTTCGGGGTGCACTCAACCTCGTGATGCCAACTGAGGAGCTACTCTCGACCGAATAGTAGCGGCTCCAGTCACAGAAAACCATCGCAACGACCGGGAGAGCGGAGTGCTGACCACACGCCCCTCCTATCCGCATCCCCAGTGAGGATGACACGGCGATCAGATGGTCCCGATGGGTCGCTTGTGGCCTGAAAACGGGGTGCTAATCTAAGCTGAGTCGGTGGAGGATGCACGGCAACAATGCGCAGTCATGTGACACAGTGTCTGTGGAGTTCATGTTTGCATTCCATTGACCCCACCATCGTCAACCAGCGTGATGCCGACAAATCTGACGAGGTTACTGGGCGCTATCATGATGGAGCATCGCGGGGAGCTGTCCAAGTGTGTGTTTCACTCTACAACAACGTGCCAACTCATTCTGTTCAGGACACAGTCACACATGGTCATTCTTTGGGCTATTCTGACATGGCAATCAATGGCTTTTACCTTAGTTGAAGCAATCAAAGCATTTGCAGGTACTTCTCGAATTACGACGAGGTGATTTCTAGATGTAATGTATCCTGAATACTCAAAATGCAAACTTTTACATCCAAAGTCGTCATTGAGTCGTCCATCTTTGGGAAAAATAATCACATTTAAGGGTGAGGAGCCGGCCGGGTTGGCCGAGCGGCTCTTTTCTCTACACGACAATGTTCCATCTCAACCTGCACGGCAAAAATTTACCGTCATATGACGCAGTGTTAGGTATAAGACATGTTTACAGCCCGAGCACCCAGCGATCATCGACCAGGGTGATTTCGAAAAATCTGATGAGGTTCCTGGACGCTATCACGATGAAGCATCACGGGGATCTGTCTAAGTGTGTGTTTTTCTCTACAACAACGTGCCCACTCATTCTGTTCAGGACATAGTGACTCATGGTCATTCTTTGGGCTATTCTGACATGGCACTCAGTGCCTTTTTCCTTGGGTGAAGCAATCAGTGCATTTGCATGTACTTCCCGAATTACGACGAGGTGATTTCTAGATGGAACGTATCCTGAATACCCAAAATCCAAACTTCTACAGCCAAGGTCGCCATCGAGTCGCCCAACTTTGGGAAAAATAATCACATTTAAGACTGAGTATGTACCGGGTGATCAAAAAGTCAGTATAAATTTGAAAACAGAATAAATCATGGAATAATGTAGATAGAGAGGTACCAATTAACACACATGCTTGGAATGACATGGGGTTTTATTAGAACCAAAAAAAATACAAAAGTTCAAAAAATGTCCGACAGATGGAGCTTCATCTGATCAGAATAGCAATAATTAGCAAAACAAAGTAAGACGAAGCAAAGATGATGTTCTTTACAGGAAATGCTCAATATGTCCACCATCATTCCTCAACAATAGCTGTAGTCGAGGAATAATGTTGTGAACGGCACTGTAAAGCATGTCCGGAGTTATGGTGAGGCATTGGCGTCGGATGTTGTCTTTCAGCATCCCTAGAGATGTCGGTCGATCACGATACACTTGCGACTTCAGGTAACCCCAAAGCCAATAATCGCACGGACTGAGGTCTGGGGTCCTGAGAGGCCAAGCACGACGAAAGTGGCGGCTGAGCACACGATCATCACCAAACGACGCGAGCAAGAGATCTTTCACGCGTCTAGCAATACTTTTTTTTTTTTTTTGTTCTAATGAAACCCCATGTCATTCCAAGCATGTGTGTCAATTTTTGCCTCCCTATCTACATTATTCCGTGGTTTATTAAGTTTTCAAATTTATACCGACTTTTTGATCACCCGGTAGAAAAGGATTGTGTTTTTAGAGGCTATAATTAAAGCTTTATGAGAACGTTTAGCGTTTACATCCGTGGGGGCGGCGTCCGGAAAGCTAGCTGACACACACTAAGTTAGGTAACACTCTCCTTGCGGGACTAACGTCTTTAGCCCTCCTCCGTTTAGCTAGTCCCCCCGCTGAGTCTGCATCAGCTCCTGGAGCGTCCCTTTGTCTCTGGGTGATGAAAGGGCGCACATTCTGCCGGCTGGCCCATTACCGCCTAAACGACTGCGAAGAGGCCGGCGCCACCTGGCACAAAGCTCCTCCGGGGAGGCTGATTACGGCGTGCGTTAGCTGGCCTGCCCTCTCCCAGGGGAGCTCCGGGACACCACTGTTTGCTGGAAGGGCAGTGCAGGGGGAAAAAACAGCGCCGGCACGCATACGGCCCCGGTCGTAATGACCTGTGACGTGCGAGATGAAGGGAGGATAGCGGCTCCAGGCTGCTGGCTACCTGGACCCTGTTTCTCTCTCCAGAGGGAAGCTCCCGGATGTCCCCTTCGTCATTAGACTTTCTCCAGACTCTCACAAATGAGGGACCCCCTCTTCCCTAGCGCCCCTGACGCGACGCACACTGACAGAACAACGGGGAACCTGGCTGGGCTCTTCTGCACTGTTCCGTTACAGCAGTCCTCACGTTGAGCCGAAACCCGAATCGCGATTTCTCATATGATATCCCGCAAGAAAAATTCGGAGTAGATATTAAAATCCATGGAGAAGAAATAAAAACTTTGAGGTTCGCCGATGACATTGTAATTCTGTCAGAGACAGCAAAGGACTTGGAAGAGCAGTTGAATGGAATGGACAGTGTCTTGAAAGGAGGATATAAGATGAACATCAACAAAAGCAAAACGAGGATAATGGAATGTAGTCGAATTAAATCGGGTGATGCTGAGGGAATTAGATTAGGAAATGAGACACTTAATGTAGTAAAGGAGTTTTGCTGTTTGGGGAGCAAAATAACTGATGACAGTCGAAGTAGGGAGGATATAAAATGTAGACTGGCAATGGCAAGGAAAGCGTTTCTAAAGAAGAGAAATTTGTTAACATCTAGTATAGATTTAAGTTTCAGGAAGTCGTTTCTGAAAGTATTTGTATGGAGTGTAGCCATGTATGGAAGTGAAACATGGACAATAAATAGTTTGGACAAGAAGAGAATAGAAGCTTTCGAAATGTGGTGCTACAGAAGAATGTTGAAGATAAGGTGGGTAGACCACGTAACTAATGAGGAGGTACTGAATAGGATTGGGGAGAAGAGACGTTTGTGGCACAACTTGACTAGAAGAAGGGATCGGTTGGTAGGACATGTCCTGAGGCATCAAGGGATCACAAATTTAGCATTGGAGGGCAGCGTGGAGGGTAAAAATCGTAGAGGGAGACCAAGAGATGAATACACTAAGCAGATTCAGAAGGATGTAGGTTGCAGTAGGTGCTGGGAGATGAAGGCGCTTGCACGAGATAGATTGGCATGGAGAGCTGCATCAAACCAGTCTCAGGACTGAAGACCACAACAACATCCCGCAAGTCAAAGACAAGACACGTACGTATGTTCCTTGACTTCCCAAAAGGATTTGACGCGGTACCACGCCTGTGATTACTGACAAAAGTTCCATCATGTGGGGTAGCCGGAAAGTCACGGAGAGACGTATAAGTAACTTTACGCGTGCCACAGGGAAGTGTACTGTTGTTAATGTCTGATCTAGCAAAAAAACCGTTCAAATGGCCCTGAGCACTATGGGACTTAACGTATGAGGTCATCAGTCCCCTAGAACTTTGAACTAAGTAACCTAACTAACCTAAGGACCAAAATGGCTCTGAGCACTATGGGACTTAACTTCTGAGGTCATCAGTCCCTTAGAACTTAGAACTTTTTTTTTTTTTTTTTTTTTTTTTTTTTTTTTTTTTTTTTTTTTTTTTTTTTTTTTTTTGGTCATCAGTCTACTGACTGGTTTGATGTGGCCCGCCACGAATTCCTTTCCTGTGCTAACCTCTTCATCTCAGAGTAGCACTTGCAACCTGCGTCCTCAATTATTTGCTTGACGTATTCCAATCTCTGTCTTCCTCTACAGTTTTTGCCCTCTACAGCTCCCTCTAGTACCATGGAAGTCATTCCCTCATGTCTTAGCAGATGTCCTATCATCCTGTCCCTTCTCCTTATCAGTGTTTTCCACATATTCCTTTCCTCTCCGATTCTGCGTAGAACCTCTTCATTCCTTACCTTATCAGTCCATCTAATTTTCAACATTCATCTATAGCACCACATCTCAAATGCTTCGATTCTCTTCTGTTCCGGTTTTCCCACAGTCCATATTTCACAACCATACAATGCTGTACTCCAGACGTACATCCTCAGAAATTTCTTCCTCAAATTAAGGCCGGTATTTGATATTAGTAGACTTCTCTTGGCCAGAAATGCCTTTTTTGCCAGTGCTAATCTGCTTTTGATGTCCTCCTTGCTCCGTACGTCATTGGTTATTTTACTGCCTAGGTAGCAGAATTCCTTAACTTCATTGACTTCGTGACCATCAATCCTGATGTTAAGTTTCTCGCTGTTCTCATTTCTACTACTTCTCATTACCTTCGTCTTTCTCCGATTTACTCTCAAACCATACTGTGTACTCATTAGACGGTTCATTCCGTTCAGCAGATCATTTAGTTCTTCTTCACTTTCACTCAGGATAGCAATGTCATCAGCGAATCGTATCATTGATATCCTTTCACCTTGTATTTTAATTCCACTCCTGAACCTTTCTTTTATTTCCATCATTGCTTCCTCGATGTACAGATTGAAGAATGGCTCTGAGCACTATGGGACTTAACTACTGAGGTCATCAGTCCCCTAGAACTTAGAGCTACTTAAACCTAACTAACCTAAGGACATCACACACATCCATGCCCGAGGCAGGATTCGAACCTGCGACCGTAGCGGTCACGCGGTTCCAAACTGACGCGCTTAGAACCGCACGGCCACACCGGCCGGCCAGATTGAAGAGTAGGGGCGAAAGGCTACAGCCTTGTCTAAAGCCCTTCTTAACACGAGCACTTCGTTCTTGATCGTCCTCTCTTATTATTCCCTCTTGGTTGTTGTACATATTGTATATGACCCGTCTCTCCCTATAGCGTACCCCTACTTTTTTCAGAATCTCGAACAGCTTGCACTATTTAATATTGTCGAACGCTTTTTCCAGGTCGACAAATCCTATGAAAGTGTCTTAATTTTTCTTTAGCCTTGCTTCCATTATTAGCCGTAACGTCAGAATTGCCTCTCTCGTCCCTTTACTTTTCCTAAAGCCAAACTGATCGTCACCTAGCGCATTCTTAGAACTACTAAACTACTAAACCTAACTAACCTAAGGACATCACACACATCCATGCCCGAGGCAGGATTCGAACCTGCGCCCTAAGGACATCACACACATCCATGCCCGAGGCAGGATTCGAACCTGCGACCGTAGCGGTCGCGCGGTTCCAGACTGAAGCGCCTAGAACCGCTCGGCCACAACGGCCGGCTCTGATCTAGCAGACAGACGGTTTGCAGATGATGTAGTTTTCGTACAATAAAGTACTGTCTAAGGAGAAAGCTCCACAAACATTCGGTCGGATCTTGATGAGAGTTCAAAGTGCTGCAAAGATATTCAGGAAAGGAACAGAAGTTCAGGGGTAACTTACTTTCGATTGGGTCAAAAATATCCTCTCAGTGGACCCCCTAAACCAATTCAGACGGATGCAAAGACTTCTCTTTCACGAATAAGCTTACAGCAGATCACTTTCTCTGTCGATTCTCGCATGTCTGTTCGTCTTGTTGCTTAAGATGTCTTACATAAACATCAGGCTCTCTCTCTCTCTCTCTCTCTCTCTCTCTCTTTCTCACACACACACACACACACACACACACACACACACACACACACACACACACACACATTGAATGTCTTCGCTAAATGAGAGTAGCGTTTTTGTTCTTCACAATATAAAGAAAGGAAGTTTAATGTTGAATTTACCGTCCGTGACAACGTCATTAAAGCCGGAACATGCACTTGAATATGTAGGTTCCGGCAGGAAATCAATTGGCCTTTTACTTTGCGAGAGTATCGTCTGATTTAGAAAAACAATGGGGAATCAAAATTTTGATGGCAGCAAGGGTTCCGTCCTCCCGAGAGTGCGGCCAATGTCTTAATTCAAAATATAGTCAAGAACAAGACAGGAGAAAGAACCTTAAGTATAGCCGGTGTGGCAGGCAACAGGGACGTGACACTAGCTCAGTTACCGACAAATATGGTCCCAATAAAGAAAGTTCCGGCATTCACCTGAGGTAATTTGGAAGAAACACGAAAATACCAATTCAGTAACGTGTGTTTGGCATTTGAACTGAGTTCCTCTAGAAAATAGGCCTATTGCAGAAGTTGGATTAGCGTTGATGGCGAGATGTTAACGCACACAATAACCTACTTCATAGCCGGTTAGCTAACGGCAGTAAAATAATTATTTTCCGTTGCGATGAAAAATACCAGCGTTCATAAACACTGTTGTACACAGAAGTAAGAAGATAAATCTGCTTCACTTACTTTACTCTACGTAGCATATATGTCATACACTGAAGTCTACTTAGTTTCGAACACTCTACGTGCTAAGTTTCTATACCTTTAATTTGAAATGTATCTTTACAAATTTTTAAACAATCTTAATTATGCAAATTAATGAACCAAATTCTATTGCTGAAGGAGTGGCTGAAATACAAACATAATCCGATACACATAGGTTCCTCATACCCGTCACTAGGGCGAAATGGATAAAACAACGGTATTGAATTCTTTTCTTTCCTTTGATGATAAATGGGAACATGAAGTAATAACCAGTCTTTTTTCGCTCTTTTACACTTTTTTTTTACCTAGTTTGAATTTCACACCCGATTTCAAGCTGTATTGGCTATCACGGAATGACAGCAGCAAAGCCGAATTTATCGCCAAATTCGTGGCAAACAACCCGAGCAAGTCGTATTTAGGCGCAATACTGAGAAACGATGTGAAATGGGACTACCACGTAAAGTCAATATTAAGGAAGGATGAATGGAAAACTTAGATTTATTGGGAGTATTCTGGCAAAGTACGGTGCATCTGTAAGGAAATAGCATACAAGACACTCGCGCGACAAATTCTACAGTATTGATTGATCCAGTGTTTGGAGTCCTTATCAAATGCGCATGACAAGGGCCACCGGATGAATTAAAAAACCACGCTTCTAGGTTTGTAATAGGTTGGTACAGCCACTACGAAAGTGTAACTGAAGTGCTCGGGCAAGTTACATGCGAATCACTGAACAAGAGGCAATGTTGTTCTCACGAAACCCTGTTGGGTAAATTTAGCGAATCAGTGTTCGAAGAAAATTTTGCTGCCAACACACTAAGCTTCTTACAGAGAAGAAAAGACATTAATGGACGAACAGAACCTTACAATTTTTTTTTCACTCGCCAAATACGCGAATGGAATAGGAATGATGGCCGGCAATAATGATGTGAAATATCCTTTTATACGCGCCTTACAGTGCCTTTCGGCGTATTTATGAGAAGATAGATTACTTATTTTCACCCACATTCAAACAACACTCTACTTTCACGCTAGTATTAACTTTAGCCTTTGTACGATACAACACGTAAATTTATAGAGAAACACAACAGTTAGCACATTGTCTGTTGAATTAGAGAGAAGCTGCAATGGATAACTCGTTTCTAGAAGTAAGTTTCCTTTTCCGTTCTGTTCGTAGTAAGACCAGGTGCCGCAATGAGCGCTTGTCAGTGAACCGATGTGGCTGAGCTTATTTTTACACAGCAAACTTCAATGCACATACAGCAGCCGATGATTTAGTGCTCGTGAGAATTATGCACTTGCAGGAATCTAAGTATTTCCTAAGGAACACAAAATAGCGGTGTTCCAGTGCACACGGGACTAATCTATATACTTATGCTACAGCACACGAAAGTTTGGCGGATAACTACATGTGAAGACTTCGTACACCTGCTGATAAGTGAAGCGCGGGACAAGTAAGTGAGACATAAAGCATATCTAAACAAGATAAAGTTTCTAGCTATGTGGCCCAGTGATTATGGCTCTGGGCACAAATGATTTTTTTTTCGCGGTTTTCCTATATTTAACGCAAGGATGGTTCCCTCGGAAGGACGTAACACGATTTGCTGAGCCATCCTTGCGCAGTCTATTGATCTCATGGTCAATGTGCTGTTAAACCTTAACCATTAATATTTCATTCTGCAGCGGAATGTGCACTGTTTTGAAACTTATCGACAGGATAAAACTGTGTGCCGAACCGGGACTCGAACTCGGAACTTGACCTTTCGAGACCGATGCCACGAATTCGATATTGCAGACAGTTTTAATCTGTCAGTAAGTTTCCCAGTCTTCGTTCGTTTAACCGAGAAGTAACTGGTGTGTGGGCGTTCTCAGGGCGGCGTATCTGTACACTGACTGCACTGCTTGTTGATCTGATCCCACAACCATAGAGAGGTGGACTACATCGCTGCCGTTTTGACCTGTTCGCAGGGCATCGACGAGTTTGCCCTCTTGACTGATCACATAAACAAATGGTACGTTCAACTGCGATTCCAGAGAGAGAGACTTGAGAACAGATGTGACTTACCTGTTTGTGTTGCGCTCCGGGTTGTCGAACGGCACCTGAAAGCAGAAACGAAGGCTTTGAGTGAACGGTACAGAACATTACTAGTCGCAGTTGCGCCTGCGGGGATACAGTCCGTAGCCCTGCCGTCATTGGTCCACTGGCTGAGAAACCAGAGACGGCTTTCACCAGCAGGCATCAATACAGGCACGTGGGGCAGACGACACGAATGTCGCTGTTTGTACACTCCTCAGAGCCGCCGCCAGGGCGCGCCTTCGTCGATGGACCGGCGGACCGAACTGCCTTCGCTTCGTCAGCAGACGCCGTCCAGTTCTCCAAAACTGTTACGGCTGCTACTGCAGAGGGTGCGGTCTAAGTGGGCCAACCAACAGCCGGCATGCGGTGACGACTGTCGTATTGCTGCCCGCGGCTCGCACTGCAGCTCCGAACTCCAACATCAACTCGTCATGTACAGGGCTGTGTTAGTGCAACTAAGCTCCCTGCGATCACTCGCTACATTTTCACTTATTTTTGTGTGGTATACAGGGTGTTTCACAGTTCCTATAGTAGACTTACAGGGGTTGTAGAGGTTTTGATAACAAACCCTTGTCTGAAAAAGTACCGGTTGGATGCACGACGGGCGTTTGAAAAGTCCGTGCAAAAATAAAAACTACTTACGTGTTTGGGGTAAACCTTTTTTATTTCTCGACAGAGTCTCCTTTTTAGATTTATACACTTCGTCCATCGCTGTTCTAATTTCTTGATCCCTTCGGCTGGTATTGCACTATCAAATTTCTTTGTCAAATATCTTTGTCGAATATATTTGTCAAAGATATTTGATTGTGTAATAGGGAACTTTGACAAATGTCGTCCAATATTTGATCAAATCTAGGGCCTCGCTGTAGATTTGATCAAAGAAGTCGCTTGTCTTCTGTTCACTGCAATGTGACATGTTACCACATGGAGCGCTAGCATCGCTGCATTCTGTCGTCTGTAGCGTTTTTATAAACATCGCCAGTAAATACAATTGGTGTGTGCCGACAACTACAGAATTAATAGAGATGTATGAAGCTGATGAGGCGCTTTACAACGTGAGGCACGCTGAATACAAAAACAGATTACGAAGATTGGAGACCTGACCTAATTTAACCTAACCCTCTCCTGTAGCAAGGAATCGGAGTGTTACAGTGA
Source organism: Schistocerca serialis cubense (assembly GCF_023864345.2). Taxonomy (NCBI): domain Eukaryota; kingdom Metazoa; phylum Arthropoda; class Insecta; order Orthoptera; family Acrididae; genus Schistocerca; species Schistocerca serialis. Next base: position 402,611,414 of record NC_064645.1, read on the forward strand.
GCCTGTCTTCTGCAGATGTAGCAGTTCTTAAGTGAATATTGTGCTTTGTGATATGAGGATACACTTCATTGAGCACATACAGAAATGTATGCTCATCCATTCTTAAATAATTGATGTACGACTTGACGTCCTCCACTGTAAGCTCACGTAACAAGTTTTGTTGAATGCTTTTCTTGTGTCGTTGTAAAACCCACGGCTTCACCCAGGTATGTTTCCTTTATTTCCCCCGCTTCTCTTCCGCATGTGCACACAGTGCAATTGTGGTACATGCAACTGCTGCGGTTAACAACAAGTTGTTGTCAGCCATCTTGAACTTTGACGAAAAATATGATGACAGTGTAATACCCCTTCTAGCCCTACGTCAAAGATCTTTGTCAAATATATTTGACGGAATATTTGATAACATCTTTGATCAAATTTTTGAAAAAGAAATTTGATAGTGTCAGACCGGCCTTCCGAATAATAGGAATAGTCCAAGTCTGCAAAATAGCTATTAGTTGCTGCAATCACCTACTCGTTTGAATAAAATCCTTGTCCCGTCAGCCATTTCTTCAAATTGGGGAACGAATAGTATTCGGAGGGAGCCAAGTCAGGAGAATAGGGGGGATGCGAAACGAGTTAGAATCCTATTTCCATTAATTTTGCGACCACAACTGCTGAGGTGTGTGCTGGTGGTTTATCAAGCTTCTCTTTAGTCTCCTGAGGCATTTTACCTTTCATAAAGTAATATTTAATCACCACACGAAATTCATGCGAATGTCAAACACAAAGGAATAGACCAATATGGCTGAAACTTGGTGTTCGTTCTTTCCAAAGATGCTACTAACTAAACATGACCTCGATACGCGCCGGTGGTGCCATCTCTCGGACTTTGCACGGACTTTTCAAACGCCCTTCGTAAAGTAGTTTGAAGATCGGATCACTTTAGGATCTCCCGCTTCACGAGACGCTCACGAACTGAGAAGAGGGCAAAAACTACTTGCGGGTGTTGCTAGAAGGTTTGCCACTATCATTTCGTCAGAAAACGTGGTTCCAACACGACAGTGCGCCAGCGCATTTTGCTCTAGGCGTCCGCGTACATCTCAGCCAAACACACAGTGTAGGATGGACAGCGGTGGATCAACTCAGATTTAACTCCTGTTGACTTCTTCTTGTAGGCCATGTGAAGTTTCTTGCGTATTAGACTCCCTGTACAGTCGGAAAAACTCCTTGTATCTGTGCAGCAGCAGAAATTATTCAGCGTACTCCAGGGTTTGTGGACCGGGTGTATGAAGGTATGCCTCGCACGTAGTCGCCACGTGGAATAGCTTCTGTAGATATCATCGTCTCCGCTGCGTGCGTACAGTGAAGCGGGAGACTTGAAAGTGGTCCGATTTTCAAACTTATTTTACATCCGAACGGCATATTTCCGGACATGGGATGCTTATGAAAATTATATTAACTAAGTACCCTCTACAATCCCTAGAAGCCTGTAATAGGAATAGTGGAACACCCTGTCTATTATTCTGTTTTATACAGGCTGCGGAAAAACAATCTGACCAAAAGTGTAGGACAGAAAGACAGCATCAAACGAAGGAATCTGAGTGTAGGTACTAGGGGTCGCAGTTGAATATTTATAGCGCTATGCCGGCGTGAAAACGGTGGCCAGTTTGAACATTTGCTACGATAAAATGGTTCAAATGGCTCTGAGCACTATGGGACTTAACTTCTGAGGTCATCAGTCCCCTAGAACGTAGAGCTACTTAAACCTAACTAACCTAAGGACATCACACACATCCATGTTCGAGGCAGGATTCGAACCTGCGACCGTAGCGGTCGCGCGGTTCCAGACTGTAGCGCCTAGAACCGCTCGGCCATCCCGGCCGGCTTTGCTACGATATACTTATGTCAATTAAGTGGTGGCGGTGGCAAGTCTTTGTACAAGAGCACACTCATTCATTTACTTTGACCCTTTTAGGACATATGAAACATGGAAACATGATTGTTTTCATTTTCAAAGAAGAGCTGTATGGTACGTCAGCTAAGTGCGATACACGTGTATGTACCGCTTTAAGTTTTTCTTATTCTCACCGTGTTGATTCGTTCGTCCAGAAATTTCCTTTACGTGTACGTTTTCCGGGAACTACATTTCATTTGAGTAAAGACGCCCATATGTTAAGATTTCAGTTACGTCCGTTTAAGGTCGAAAATATGCAGCTGCGACCCCAGATTCCTATACTCAAATTTCTTTGTCTGGTGTTTTCATGCTGTCCTACATATCTGGTCAAATTGTTTTTCCGGACCCTGTATGTGGGCCCACAGACACTGTAACGTTCGTAAAGGAAGTAATTTTTCCGTGTTGGCTGTTAAATAAACACTTTATTTAATTATGTAGCTATTAGCTAATTTCGCGCCCTGGGACACTATCACGCTACATCATAATAGGACTTGTCCTTACAGTATATTATGATCCACATATCAGTATCGGAAAAAGATGTGATGGTGTTCCTAATAAGAGTTTCAGACAACCTGAGCAATAACTGGCTTAACTATTACAGATGTGAAGTCCAAATGGAAAATGTGCAGACCTTTAAGATTTATTTATTTATTTATTTATTTGCGCGAGCATACGTTACACATTAAGATGCTTAAGCCAAAATCTCAAAACTGAAAATTATTGTAATTGGGAAGGAGGATAGGAAGACTACAACTCTAAAATTGCAGTCAAGATAGATATTTGTTTACTAAGTCACTGTAGTTAATCATTGCGCGATATCTGATCAAATGTATCCGGACACCTATTAGTGGACATTAATATGGGTAATGTCCTCTTTTCCCTTTACCACAGCTTCAACTATGTTAGGAACACTTTCAAGGAGGTCTCTGAAAGTCTGAGGAGGTATGGCAACCGATCGTTCCTCAAGAGGCGAAACCAGAAACCGTAGCGGTTTGGATGCTGGGGTCTGGAGTGAAGTCGACATTCCAACTCATCCGAAAAGCACTCCATTAGGTTCAGGTCGCGGCTCTGGGTAGTCCAGTCCGTTCCAGGAATGTTATTGTCCACAAACCATTGTCTCACAAATACTGCTTTATGGACATTTTCATGCTGTGGACACCCCGGACGAAAAAGAAAAAGAATGAAAGAAAGAAAAATTTTAAAAAAATCATCGTACTCTGTCTTCCTTTCCTCTTTTGTTTTACAAAACGGTCGGAGCCGTGTTTGATTTTTGCTCGTGAGCAGAGCCTAAATTGGTGGTAAAAATCTGTCCTAGTTAGCTCTTAGGGTGAAAGTGGCGGTGACATTAGATATTGTTTTTATTTGTAGGTTGGATAGGTTTTGGGGGTAGTATGGCTGTTACGGGCCAACGCCTGAAGTGGACGACGTCTAGACCTAAAAAAACGACAAAAAGATCGTGATAGTACCAATACCTAAATATTCATTTACTTTTTCCCAATCTTTAACACGAAATAAGGAGGAAAAGGTTTTTTTCTTAAGGAGATAGTAAATAAGAAAAAAGATTCACGAAGAAAATGAAAAAAGTCAGTGGAGCACTTGCCCGCGGAAGTCAAATTCCCGAATTCGAATCTATTGCGAGGAATTTTCGTATCACCGCACACTCCGCTGCTGAGTGAAAATTTCCCTCTGGAAACATCCTCCAGGCTGCGATTAAGCCATCCGTCCGCAATATTCTTTCTTCCATTGGTGCTAGTCTTGCAAGGAAGGAAAAATTCTGGGTAGTTTGGGTACCGGTAGAAATAAAGTTGTGAGTCAGTAGAGTACTTGCCCGTCAAAGGCAAAGGTGGACGACAGTTCGAGCTCCGGACCAGCAGACATTTAATGTGTCAGGAAGCTTCAAGCACGCTTATCACGGCACATCTACATTTGATAATGTCCATGTGCCGAGACTGGTCAGTAATATAATCTGTTATTGATGCAATAAAAGGTCATCTCGCGCAAATAATTTCATAGGCTACCGTAGTTATTTAAAATGGTTTTGTCGTCCAGAAATTCTTCTGGGCTGTGGACACGTACATGAAGAAACCCATACTGAACTGGTAGAAATGTACGGCAATGCATCGTCATATCACACAGCGTTTAGTGGTTCAAATGCTTCCAGTGTGGCCAAACAACTCTGAATTGCGAAAACGAGCTGACTGCCCATTTCTCTGTGAAGAACCGGGAACTGCAACAGAAGTGAAGGCGTTGGTGTTCGAAGACATGCGTGTTACAATCGAGGTGATTATGGAAAAATTAAAAATGAGCGATAGATGAGTTTTCAGCATCTTGCACGACAAAAGATCGCCGTGGAATGTTCGTACCAGTTCAAGAAGCCCGTCGACAGAAGCGGAAACGTTGAAGCTGCGTCAGATCAATACAGATGAGTTCTTCAACCGCCCCCGATCGGAGTGGCCGAGCGGTTCTAGGCGCTCCAGTCTGGAACCGAGGGACCGCTGCGGTCGCAGGTTCGAATCCTGCCTCGGGCATGGATGTGTGTGATGTCCTTAGGTTAGTAAGGTTTAAGCAGTTCTAAGTTCTAGGGGACTGATGACCTCAGATGTTAAGTTCCATAGTGCTCAGAGCCATTTGAACAATTTTTTTTCTTCAGCCGCCTGACGACAATGGACGAGCGTTGGGTGTATCAGTAGTACCCAGTCACATATGAACAAAATTTACAGTGGATCCGATTGGATCGCCATCGCCGAAAAAGGTGACCATCCTAACATTACAGACTTTTAGTATTGCCTTGGTGAGCAGCTACCAGATTATTCTCGTAAGGGGCAAACCACCACAGGAGCCTGTTATCGAAATCTCATAACGATATTACGGGTGGCTGTGATACAAAGCGTCACGAGAAGCTGTCGAAAGTGGGAGTTTTTTCCTCCACAACGTTCCTAGTTCATTTTGCACAGGACACCGTCACGCATACAGCTTTGTTGGGCTATCAAATAATTTTTCCTCATTCCCTGCCAGTATTCTCATCATATGGCATCCAATGGCTTCTTCTTCCTCCTTCCTTGTATGAAACAGCCATCATGTGGTACACATTTCCAGAATGATGAGCAGGTGGAATTCGAGCTGGAACGTTTCCTCAAGAGCCAAAATCTGTTCTACTACACCACTGGCCATTAAAATTGCTACACCACGAAGATGACGTGCTACAGACGCGAAATTTAATCGACAGGAAGAAGATGCTGTGATATTCAAATGATTAGCTTTTCAGAGCATTCACACAAGGTTGGTGCCAGTGGTGACACCTACAACGTGCTGACATGAGGAACGTTTCCAACCAATTTCTCATACACAAACAGCAGTTGACCGGCGTTGCCTGGTGAAACGTTGTTGTGATGCCTCGTGTAAGAAGGAGAAATGCGTACCATCACGTTTCCGACTTTGATAAAGGTCGGATTGTAACCTATCGCGATTGCGGTTTATCGTATCGCGACATTGCTGCTCGCGTTGGTCGAGATCCAATGACTGTTAGCAGAATATGGAATCGGTGGATTCAGGAGGGTAATACGGAACGCCGTGCTGGATCCCAACGGCATCGTATCACTAGCAGTCGAGATGACAGGCATCTTATCCGCATGGCTGTAACGGATCGTGCAGCCACGTCTCGATCCCTGAGTCAACAGATGGGGGGACGTTTGCAAGACACCAACCATCTGCACGAACAGTTCGACGACGTTTGCAGCAGCATGGACTATCAGCTCGAAGACCATGGCTGCGGTTACCCTTGACGCTGCATCACAGACAGGAGCCCCTGCGATGGTGTACTCAATGACGAACCTGGCTGCACGAATGACAAAACGTCATTTTTTCCGATGAATCCAGGTTCTGTTTACAGCTTCATGACGGTCGCATCCGTGTTTGGCGACATCTCGGTGAACGCACATGGGAAGCGTGTATTCGTCATCGCCATACTGGCGTATCACCAGGCGTGATGGTATGGGGTGCCACTGGTTACACGTCTCGGTCACCTCTTGTTCGCACTGACATTCCAGATGTGTTACGACCCGAGGCTCTACCCTTCATTCGATCCCTGCGAAACCCTACATGTCAGCAGGATAGTGCACGACTGCATGTTTCAGGTCCTGTACGCGCCTTTCTGGTCACAGAGCATGTTCCACTGCTGCCCTGGCCAGCACATTCTCCAGATCTCTCACCAACTGAAAACGTCTCGCCAATGGTGGCCTAGCAACTGGCTCGTCACAATACGCCAGTCACTACTCTTGTTGAACTGTGGTATCGTGTTGAAGGTGCATGGGCAGCTGTACCTGTACACGCCATCCAAGCTCTGTTTGAGTCAGTGCCAGGGCGTATCAAGGCCGTTATTTCGGCCAGAGGTGGTTGTTCTGGGTACTGAAGTCTCAGGATCTATGCACCCAAATTGCTTGAAAATGTAATCACTTGTCAGTTTTAGTATATTATATTTGTCCAATGAATACCCGTTTATCACCTGCATTTCTTCTTGGTGTAGCAATTTTAATGGCCAGTAGTGTACAATCTGCCATGTTATCCGTCGGTGGGGAAAATGTGTCACCTTGAAGAATGAATATGTAGAGGACTAAAATCACTATCAAGTTTCATGGTAACGGCTTGACTTTTTTCGTGGTGATAATCAAAACTTTATCACTTCTCCTCGAATAAAGAGCTTCATCGTGCTTACTGTGGAGAGACACGACTCGGATAAGCAATGAAGCGATTATGGATAATACTAGTAGGCGCTGTTCTGCTAGGCCGTGACGTCGGACGTGGGGAGAGTCGCCTGTAGTCCTTTTAATGACATCCACCTGCGGCCGCGTGACGTCAGAGGTGTTGCGCATGGCCGTGGTATCTCGCGGTGTTTGGGCGGCGGCTACACGCCTCCGCCTCCACGCGTATCTACACACGCAGCACACAGCGCCGTTGACAGGTGTTTGTTTGGGAAACGGACGCGCCGCTTGTAAGCGGCCGGCCTGATACAGCAAGCGGACTGCGACGCGTTGCACCATCTGGCTCAGACCGTGTCGTGTCGAAACGCGAATCCACCCTCACTGAAGCGGGTCGCCTTACCCAAGCAGGGGCTCCTCCTGCCCGCCTAAGGCGGCGTCGCAGACACTGACGTCGACAGTTCGCCATTTACTCGGTATCGAATGTGCCGGGAGTGGTGAGGTTCTTGGAACGAGAAAGCGAGGCAGCAGTACGTCCTTTCTGACTTGTGGCTCTTTCTGTTAATGCCCAACGTTTCGTTGATTAGATGGGCTGCTACGGACGCATTAAATCGTCAGGTAGGCAATGAGCAGCGAATAATCGGTTATACACTACTGGCCACTAAAATTGCTACACCAAGAAGAAATGCACATGATAAAAGAGTATTCATTGGACAAATAAATCATGCTGGAACTGACATGTGATTACATTTTCACGCAATTTGGGTGCATAGATCCTGAGAAATCAGTACCCAGAACAACCACCTCTGGCCGTAATAACGGACTTGATACACCTGGGCATTGAGTCAGAGCTTGGATGCCGTGTGCAGGTACAGCTGCCCATGAAGCTTCAACACGATACCACAGTTCATTAATAGTAGTGACTGGCGTATTGTGACGAGCCAGTTGCTCGGCCACCATTCACAAGACGTTTTCAATTAGTGAGAGATCTGGAGAATGTGCTGGCCAGGGCAGCAGTCGAACATTTTCTGTATCCAGAAAGGCCCGTACAGGACCTGCAACATGCGGCTGTGCATTATCCTGCTGAAATGCAGAGTTTTGCCACGGGTCGCACTGCAGCTCCGAACTCCAACATTAACTCGTCATGTACAGGGCTATGTTAGCTAAGCTCCCTGCGGCCATCATGATGCTGTAAACACAACCTGGATTCGTCCGAAAAACTGACGTTTTGCCATACGTGCACTCAGGTTCGTCGTTGAGTACACCATCGCAGGCGCTCCTGTCTGTGATGCAGCGTCAAGGGTAACCGCAACCATGGTCTCCGAGCTGATAGTCCATGCTGCTGCAAACGTCGTCGAACTGTTCGTGCAGATGGTTGCTGTCTTGCAAACGTCCCCATCTGTTGACTCAGGGATCGGGACGTGGCTGCACGATCCGTTACAGCCATGCGGATAAGATGCCTGTCATCTCGACTGCTAGTGATACGAGGCCGTTGGGATCCAGCACGACGTTCCATATTAGAACCCACCGATTCCATATTCTGCTAACAGTCATTGGATCTCGACCAACGCGAGCAGCCATGTCGCAATACGATAAACCGCAATCGCTATAAGCTACAATCCGACCTTTACCAAAGTCGGAAACGTGATGGTACCCATTTTTCCTCCTTACACTAGGCATCACAACATTTCACCAGGCAACGCCGGTCAACTGCTGTTTGCGTATGAGAAATCGGTTGGAAACTTTCCTCATGTCAGTACGTTTTAGGTGTCGCCACCGTGTGTGAATGCTCTGAAAAGCTAATCATTTGCATATCACAGCATCTTCTTCCTGTCGGTTAAATTCGCGTCTGTAGCACGTCACTTCGTGGTGTAGCAATTTTAATGACCAGTAGTGTAGGTTGTAAGTACGGAGCCAGGACACATCCTTTTAGGGATGAATCTGAGCCAAATCAGCCTGTAGTCGCCCCATTACTTCTACGCTGTCCAGTCACATCAATGTGACCACCTGTCAAAAGCTTGAGCAACTACTTTTTGCAGCGCGAACTTCTGCGAGACGAGCAGGAGCTAAGTCAGTAAGGTTCTGGAAGGTACCGACAAGGATGTGGAGCTATGCCGAATCTAATGCCGTGGCCAGCTGCCCTAGGTTTTTCGATTGAGGATCCGTGGTCCCAAAAATTGCCGATTGGATTCATTTCCGCGGAGTTTGGTGGCTACGAGAATACGGTAAACTCATCATGGTCCTCTTTGAATCACGCACGTACACTGCGGGCTGAGGAAAAACAAGCTGCATGTGGAGAAGGTCCCCAAGCATAGATGCATGTTTGTGTTGGCCCATTGTGTCTTCCAGAATAACCAGATTACCCAGAGAACGCCACGAAAACATTCCCCAGACCATATCGCGCCGACGATTATTGCAAGGAATTCGCTGTCAGGCATTTCACGCCGTACACGCCAACGGCCATCTGTCTGATGGAGCATGAAACGTGACACGCCTGAAAGTACCACCCGTTGCCGCTCAGTGGACATCCAGTTGAGCTACAGGCGTGCAAATTCCACCTTTGTCGCCAATGAACGAAACGGGCGCCTGTTGCTGAGGCCCGTACGCAGCAACGTTCGCTGAACGGTCGTTAAGGAGACACTGTTGGTAGCGCCTTGGTTCATCTGGACGGTCAGTTGCTCAACAGATGCACGTCTATTCGCCCTTAGCCATCTCCGCAGTTTTCATTCACCCCTGTCACCTATGGCCCATGGTACATCACAGTCGACTCGGCGCCGATTTTGGATAGCGCCAATTTTACCATGCACCGTATACCTAAACCACTGCGGCACGCTAACATTTTACGTACTTAGCCGTTTCGGAAATGCCTCCTCCCTTGGCCCGAAAGCCAATGATCATGCCATTTTGGACGTCAGATAAATCGCTCCGTTTCTGCGTTACGACAACGATTGCACTGAGTGTGCGCTGTTTTGGAAGTTCCTGGCGAATTAAAACCGTGTGCCGGGATCGGATTCGAATCGGGGACTTTGTCTTTCGCTGGGGACTCTCTTAAGGACTGAGTTATACACGTACATCTCACGACCCACCTTCAGAGTTTAGCTTCCGCCGGTACCACTCTCCTATTTTCGAAATTTCATTCTGCAACGATGGCACTTGGATGGGTGACCATCCAGGCCGCCATGCGCTGTTGCCATTTTTCGCGGTGCACTCAGCTTCGTGATGCCAATTGAGGAGCTACTCGACCGAATAGTAACAGCTCCGGTCAAACAAAATCATCATAACTACCGGGAGAGCGGTGTGCTGACCACACGCCCCTCCTATCCGCCTTCTCAGCCGAGGATGACACGGCGGTCGCATGGTACCGATGGGCCACTTGTGGCCTGAAGACGGAGCGCATTCTGCAAAGAATTCTCTAGTCTGTGGCTCAGCTATTTTTTCGCAGTGTCCTTTCTTGCACGGGTGTGAGTCCCGCAAATAATGCAGCAGAACTTCTGTTAAGTTTGGGAGGTAGGAGAAAGATACTGTCGCAAGCTTTGATGGTGAGTCGTACGTCCTGCATGGACAATTCAGTCGCAAAGGGCTTCGCCACTTGCGGAAGGCAAGGTTCAGGGTGCGAGGAGTGGTCCAGCACTGAGTTTTGATCCGCCACGAAGTTTGATTACCTTCTCTTTTTATTCTGGCCAAAAGTACTAAAGTTTCTCAGTACTACTGAGAAGGCGGGAGATCTAAAGTGTGTAATCTCTGTCACTATTTTCGTTGCATTAAACACTCACTAGCTGTCACATCAAAGATACTGTCACGCAGGTAAACTATAACTTATGATAACACGTTCACAAATCACTCAGTCCGCACTAAAAATGAAATTACTGTACGAATAACTTAGACCTCATCTTTATATAATATGTGGCCATCAACAAATAAATATTCACATATGTATACAAAGTGACACTGAGCTGGAACATTGTGCGACATACCCGCTACAAACTTTCCGGTACCTGTACAACTGGTGCTGTGCAACTGAAAAGGTCTCTTTTGGATCTCAACGAAGCCATCAGATTACTCTTCTTGGCTTGCGACCAAACGGGTTGCGTTTCTTGGTACTTAAATGTAGCCAAAAAAGAGTAGTTCTCAAGGGAAGAGAAATGGTATTTCATATAACGATGATTTGTGTAACACGAATAAACAGGTGCCTTCTAAGGCCAAGATAAAGTCTGTGGCGCAAGCCCGCTAAAGGACTATCGGCCTGATTACAGGTAGAGTACAGCCATTCTGTTCGCCACAGCATTAGCAGGGGGAGCGGTGGTGAGCCCGTGGACGCGGCTTCTTCACCTCCAGTAAAGATACATGCAACTCTTTTTGGCAGCAGACTGAGTGAACTTGGGACTGTGATAGATTGACTAGTATGGGGAGAACTCCCCACCTCTACCCGGGATGGAATCCAGGACCTCCAGAGACGGAGTCTAGCGTTCTACCTGCTAGACCGCCACGGCCACCAGGTCTCCCAGTAATAACAATACTTTCTTTGGCATTTTAATTGTGCCACTGGATTGGAGGCCATCACAGTAGGCTAGGGGCTGACTGCTACTAATACAACAGGCATTGAAAAAGTGCTGATGCCATCACCTTAAAATGGTTAAAATGGCTCTAAGCGCTATCAGTCCCCTAGACTTAGAATTACTGAAACCTAACTAATCTAAGGACATCACACACATCCATGCCCGCGGCAGGATTCTAACCTGCTTCCGTAGCAGCAGCGCGGTTCCGGACTGAAGCGCCTAGAACTGCTCGGCCACAGCGGCCAGCTCTTCTGAGTTAGAACACTTCCGCTGGTCACAAAACTCCCCAAACATGGGCACTGTTGAGCACACCCGGGATGCCTTGCAACGTGCTGTTCAGAGGAGATCTCCACCCCCTCGTACTCTTACGGACATCGCTGCAACAGGATTCATGGTGCCAGTCCCCTCCAGCACCACGTAAGCCATTAGTCGAGTCCATGCCACGTCGTATTGCGGCACTTCTGCCCGCTCGTGGAGGCTCTACATGATATTAGGCAAGTGTAGCAGTTTCTTCGGCTCTTGAGTGTGTATTTGGTCTCGTTGCGTGCAACGCTCTGCTGCAGTGCGTTTTGCTCAGTGCGGTATTTGTTTTAGATCTACAGTATAGTACGTGTAGATAAGTAAAATTTCGTTGCTTAGTGTCCTTTCTGCTGTTGCAATGCTAACGATCGTTGTGTAATCGGTTGTCTAGAGATGAGGGGTGATACGAGGTGTGGCTAGAAAAAAACCGGACTAGTACTGGTGAAACAATAAAACGAATGCAATAAGGCTGAAAGTCGCGTGGCCTGTCACGTGACTCTCGCTCCGCCTACTGCTCGAGTTTCATCTGCCTCCTGCACTCAGTCTGCCCGTGGCGTCTGTTTTAAGTAGTTGACGTTTTGTCTGTGCGTCGGAAAATGTTGAATGTAGAGAAAGAACATCGTGTTAACATCAAATTTTGTTTCAAACTAGGAAAATCTGCAAGTGAAACGTTTGTAATGTTACAACAAGTGTACGGCGATGATTGTTTATCGCGAACACAAGTGTTTGAGTGGTTTAAAAGATTTAAAGATGGCCGCGAAGACACCAGTGATGACACTCGCACTGGCAGACCATTGTCAGCAAAAACTGATGCAAACATTGAAAAAATCGGTAAACTTGTTCGACAAGATCGCCGTTTAACAATCAGAGCAGTGTCTGAGTTAACAGGAGTTGACAAGGAAAGTGTTAGGCAGATTCTTCACGAAAGTTTCAACATGAACAAAGTGTGTTCAAAAATGGTTCCAAAGTGTCTCACAACTGAACAGAAGGAACGCCGAAGAATGATTTGTGCTGACATCCTGGAAAACATTGAAAGTGATCCCACCTTCTTACAAAATGTTATTACTTGCGATGAATCGTGGTTTTTTACTTACGATCCCGAAACTAAACGCCAATCGATGCATTGGAAAACTCCTGGTTCTCCACGACAAAAAAAAAGCACGAATGTCAAAATCGAAATTCAAGGCAATGACGATTTTTTTTTTTTTTTTTTTTTTTTTTTTTTTTTTTTTTTTTTTTTTTTGACATCAAAGGGATTGTGCACATTGATTGGGTACCAGAGGGACAAACAATGAATCAGCATTACTACATTAGCGTCCTGGCTACCCTACGTGAGCGAGTACGGAGAAAACGGAACGATTTGTGGAGAAAAAAATCATGGATTCTTCACCAAGACAATGCCCCAGCTCACAGTGCGTTGTCAGTGAAGACGTTTTTGGCAAAACACAACATTCCCATCTTAGATCATCCACCCTACTCACCTGATTTGGCCCCCTGTGACCTTTTTTCTTTTCCCTAAAGTCAAGTCAGCTTTGAAAGGAACTAGATTTGAGACTGTTGAAGCAGTAAAAGAAAAAGCGACGGAAGTCATGTATGGACTTACCGAAAATGATCTGCAGCATTGCTATGAACAGTGGAAAATTCGTATGGAGCGGTGTAGAGACCGAGGAGGAGAGTACATTGAAGGAGATAACATGAAATTGTAAATAATTGTAAATAAATGTTTTTTCCAGCATCAGTCCGGTTTTTTTCTAGCCGCACCTCGTAATCCTTTTGCTGTGCATAAGAGGGAAGGGGATGATAGAACATGTGTTAGGACACCACGGAATAACTTACATACTACTACAATGACCTGTAGAGGGAAAAAATGTAGAGGAAAATTGAAATGTATGCAACATATACACTACTGGCCATTAAAATTGCTACACCACGAAGATGTGCTACAGACGCGAATTTAACCGACATGAAGAAGATGCTGTTATAAGCATATGATTAGCTTTTCAGAGCATTCACACAAGGTTGGCGCCGGTGGCGACACCTACAACGTGCTGACATGAAAGTTTCCAACCGATTTCTCATACACAAACAGCAGTTGACCGGTGTTGCCTGGTGAAACGTTGTTGTGATGCCTCGTGTAAGGAGGAGAAATGCGTACCATCACGTTTCCAACTTAGATAAAGGTCGGATTGTAGCCTATCGCGATTGCGGTTTATCGCATCGCGATATTCCTGCTCACGTTGGTCGAGATCCAATGACTGTTAGCACAGTATGGAATCGGTGGGTTCAGGAGGGTAAAACGTGACGCCGTGCTGGATCCCAACGGCCTCGTATCACTAGCAGTCGAGGTGACAGGCATCTTATCCGCATGGCGGTGTCGGATCGTGCAGCCACATCTCGATCCCTGAGTCAACAGATGGGGACGTTTGCAAGACAACAACCATCTGCACGAACAGTCGACGACGTTTGCAGCAGCATGGACTATCAGCTCGGAGACCATGGCTGCGGTTACCCTTGACGCTGCATCACAGACAGGAGCGTCTGCGATGGTGTACTCAACAAGGAACCTGGGTGCACGAATGGCAAAACGTCATTTTTTCGGATGAATCCAGGTTCTGTTTACAGCTCAATAATGATGGTCGCACCAGTGTTTGGCGACATCTTCGTGAACGCACATTGGAAGCGTGTATTCGTCATCGCCATACTGGCGTATCACCCGGCGTGATGGTATGGGGTGCCATTGGTTACAAGTCTCGGTCACCTCTTGTTCGCATTGACGGCACTTTGAACAGCGGACGTTACATTTCAGATGTGTTACGACCCGTGGCTCTAGCCTTCATTAGATCCCTGCGAATTCCTACATTTCAGCAGGATAATGCACGACCGCATGATGAAGGTCCTGTACGGGCCTTTCTGGATACAGAAAATGTTCGACTGCTGCCCTGGCGAGCTCATTCTCCAGATCTCTCACCAATTGAAAACGTCCGGTCAGTGGTGGCCGAGCAACTGGCTCGTCACAATAAGCTAGTCACTACGCTTGATGAACTGTGGTATCGTATTGAAGTTGCATGGACAGCTGTACCTGTACACGCCATCCAAGCTCTGTTTGACTCAATGCCCAGGCGTATCAAGGCCGTTATTACGGCCAGAAGTGGTTTTTCTAGGTACTGATGTCTCAGGATCTATGCACCCAAATTGCGTGAAAGTGTAATCACATGTCAGTTCTAGTATAATATATTTGTCCAATCAATACCCGTGTAACATTTGCATATCTTCTTGGTGTAGCAATTTTAATGGCCAGTAGCGTAATTGAAGACGTGGTGTGCAAGTGCTACTCTGAGAAGAAAAGTTTGACAAAGGAAAGAAGGTTGCACAAACTTGCGCAAGGTATTCAGGGCTGTTTGCCGTAACCTTCCTGGTAGAGTTTTATTTTGTGTGATGGAAAACTGATGGCTTTCTTGATTCCACGAGAGAAATGACTTGTGGCGATTTCTCGGAACTGGCACCGGACAAAAGTGTGACGTTCTCCTGCCGCCAGCGCGTGCGGAGACCACACACTGGTCGAGCATCGAGGGAGGCGGGAGGGCAGAAAAACGAGATATCGATTGTGTCGCCGGATGCAGCGGGAGTGACGGAGAGGGAGCGGCCGCGGCCGGCGGCTCGCGTGTGCGTAGCGCGCGTGCGGCGGGTGCGTGCGTGCTGACTCACCGCCGCCTGCCGCGGCTCTGTGTGTACAGGGCGGCGCGCTCACTTACCGGCGCCTCCCGTCCACTCGGCTTTTCTGCAGACATACACGCCTGCGACCTCTCGACTCCACACTGTCGGTCGTCAGAATTGCAACATCAGAAAGGATAGCAAATATCGAAATTTTACTCATCCTGCATGTACAGTACGGGAGACGAATACACGATCAAATATTTACGTGAGCTACAGGCACGCAAGGTGCGAAATTTAGTGCGCAGGGTTGCCAACTCTGGCAGCAACAACGACACTAACGCGCATGCCCATCGAGTCCTAATGACTATGGTTGAAAGACATGCTGCTTCACTCTGTGTCAGAATTCGTCAATCATAATGGCTAACGGGAGGCTGCATGGCAGTCTCTGGGAAAACAGTTTGTTTTTATCTGTGTGAGTGGATTTTTATTTACACAGGCACACATAACACACACACACACACACACACACACAGACACAGACTGTGAGGTAACTGGCGACTCGTTGCGCCCTGAAAATATTCTGACAGGGGAACCTCCCCATCGCACCCCCCTCAGATTTTGATATAAGTTGGCACAGTGGATAGGCCTTGAAAAACTGAACACAGATCAATCGAGAAAACAAGAAGAAGTTGTGTGGAACTATGAAAAAAATAAACAAAATATACAAACTGAGTAGTCCATGAGCAAGATAGGCAACATCTAGTAGCTTGTGTGCCCAGGTGCGCCGTGGTCCCGTGGTCAGCGTGAGAAACTGCTGAACGAGAGGTCCGTGGCTCAAGTCTTCCCTCGAGTGAAAAGTTTACTTTCTTTATTTTCGCAAAGTTATGATCTGTCCGTTCGTTCATTGACGTCTCTGTTCACTGTAATAAGTTTAGTGTCTGTGTTTTGCGACCGCACCGGTAAACCGTGCGATTAGTAGACGAAACGACGTGCCTCTCCTATGGGAACCGAAAACATTTGATCGCAAGGTTATACGTCAACCGATTCCTCCACAGGAAAACACGTCTGATATATTCTATACGACACTGGTGACGGCATGTGCGTCACATGACAGGAATATGTTGTCGACCCACTTAACTTGTACACTTGGCGAATGGGTGAAAAGATTCTTCTACCTTGCCCGATTTAGATTTTCTTTTGGTTGTGATAATCACTCCCAAAAAAGAAATGAAAACGTAAGAGTTTCTCACATAAACTGCAACAAATGAATGTAACAGTTTCACAGTCGCACAGTTTTCCCTGTTCTCTGTCAAAACGTGTTTTTAACGTTTTCAAATTTTTCCGTGTGTAGACCGTCAAATCCTGCATATGTCCAAGCAAATCTGAACATGTCCTGGAATTTTGGAGAGCGAAGTTGATTATGTGTGAGTGCCTGAACTTTGATAATTGTCTGAAAATAAAAAATTAAACTTTTCAACGCAGGGAAGACTTGAACCAAGGAACCCTCGTTCCGCAGCTGCTCACGCTACCACGGGACCACGATACACACGAGCTCACAGTTTCCTTGATGTTGCCTATCTTGCGCATGGACTACTCAGTTTGTATATTTTGCTTATTTTTTTCCTAGTTCTATACAACTTCTTCCTGTTTTTTCGATTGATCTGTGTTCAGTTTTTCAAGGCCTATCCACTGTGCCAACTTATAACTAAACGTGAGGGGGCTGCGATGGGGAGGTTCCCTTGTGAGTTGTGAGGAAGCAGTGGCCGCACGAGCCGGTCGGCGGGCTGTGCGACCATGTGTTGCTAAGCGACGAGAGGGATAGCCCCAGCGCATGGTACAGCCGCGTGGCTGGGAATTCCATGTTGACACAGCGACGAGGACGGTGCTTTGTGTCGATGAAGGAGATGTCTATGCCGAAAGTGCCAAAGATGGCGGTCTTTGTGAAACCATAAAAGTAGACATTTCACAGTCGTATAGAAATTAATAGTAGCCAGATGAATCATGGTACCTCAAAAAGAAACATCTAGATTACCATTATTTGCACGACCGTCTGATCGTGTAATCATATTTTCAATACCTTTATTAGTATAAAGTTTAGTATCCGACGGTAAATTATACAAGTAACACGCAGCAACGAATTTCCATAATATAAACGCTTCATCCGATTTTTTCGATCGCCGTGTCTTTAGAAAGCTATTAGTGTAAACCCAAATTGGTATGAATTACAGACATGTAACTTAAATAGTGTATGAGTTATTGGAGGTCAAAGTGGCCGATTACTATCGATCGCTTCAGTTACACTAAAAAACGGTAGCAGCATCCTTATAAATACGTCCATTCATCTAAAAGTACTCCACATTTACACGAAAAAACGGTAGCAGCATCCTTATAAATATGTCCATTCATCTATGTCTTTGTTAATATCCGATATATGCTATTGATAAAGAAACTGATCAATTTTTTACTGTGTTATAGAAAGCACAGAGACATTATGCTCCTGGCCTACCTTTTGTTCAAATGGTTCAAATGGCTCTGAGCACTATGGGAATTAACATCGGAGGTCATCAGTCCCCTAGAACTTAGAACTACTTAAACCTAACTAACCTAAGGACATTGCACACATCCATGCACGAGGCACGATTCGAACCTGCGACCGTAGCGGTCAAGCGGTTCCAGACAGTAGCGCCTAGAACCGCTCGGCCACTCCGGCCGGCCTACCTTTTGTTTCTATTCCTTTGATATGTGTTTATTTGATTTGTTTATGTATTTAATAATGTGTGTTAGAACGTGTTAGTGGCCCAGCCGTAGGAATATATATTTAATTTCAAGTATTTAAATGTAAATCCAGTATTTTGAAAATGTTTCATCATGTTTTTGAGGGTGCATTGGCTAGGAGACATGGCGCGAGCGCTCTAGCCAATCACAGCGCTCGTGAATGGAGAGACTGGAGGGAAGCGAGTTCGGGAGAGGAGAGCACGGTATGTTCTGGCGGTGCAGTAGTTCTGGAGAGTCGCAGAGGACACAGAAAGTGCTGGATGCGACGGCGCGGCGGATGGTCGCGAGAGAGACTTGGAGAGTGTGGAGAAGTTTGGGCGTGGTCGCGGAGAATGGAAATATTTCGTAGTGCCGACCTGTGCTCTTATGTGATTTCCGTGGTTTCTGCAGTGAAGACATAGTGTGCGTTTAGAAGTGAATATCTCGCGGTCTATGTTGTTGTTCATAACTAATTACGTGCGCCGGCAGGTGTGCCCGAGCGGTTCTAGGCGCTACAGTCAGGAACCGCGCAACTGCTACGGTCGCAGGTTCGAATCCTGCCTCGGGCATGGATGTGTGTGATATCCTTAGGTTAGTTAGGTTTCAGTAGTTCTAAGTTCTAGGGGACTGATGACCTAAGATGTTAAGTCCCATAGTGCTCAGAGCCATTTGAACCATTTAATTACGTGCAGTAGGAATCTATTGTTTCCCTGTTATTCAACTTTTATTTTATTAATTGCTTGACCATCGACACCAATAAGTGTTTTGCAGAAATATACCGCCTTCTCAAAAGTACTTCTACTATCGTACTCATCATTTAAAGTCGTTAAGATAGTACCTGCAGATTTTAATTAATTGCAATCTTCAATTTACAAATTTATATGTTACTTTCATAATTCGCAATTGCCGAGTGATAGAAACCTTCGATCATTCGATTCATATGTGTATTCTTATCGTATACTGCAGACTCCGCAGTATTTGGCCTGTAATACGGCAACCACGTATCCCAGCCCCTAGACAACGAAACCAGCCGAAACTATTAATATTGCAATACAGAGTCAGAGGGTGCGTAGTTAAAATGGTTCAAATGGCTCTGAGCACTATGCGACTTAACTTCTGAGGTCATCAGTCGCCTAGAACTTAGAACTAAATAAACCTAACTAACCTAAGGACATCACACACATCCATGCCCGAGGCAGGATTCGAACCTGCGACCGTAGCGGTCGCTCGGCTCCAGACTGTAGCGCCTAGGACCGCACGGCGCACGGACACACCGGCTGGCGCGAGTAGTGATTTGAAAGCCCGCAAGACACACACACACACACACACACACACACACACACACACACACACACACGTAACAAATGATCAAATATCAAACCACACATACACAACACAATCAAAAACGAAAGATAAACGCACAGTGGCAGTTCGCAACACTACACACTGTAAACAGACACACGTTCAGTACACAGGGAATGGTGCAAGTGAAGTGTTGAAATGAATGTGGTCGAAAGAAAAGCCGAAAATCGGCCTTCTGGATCATGGAGGCTGTGTAAATACTCTCCAGGACTACACAAATGAGTTAACAAATAGTAAGTAACACCGAACGATAATTTAAGCTCACTAGACTTGTTCTGTGAAGGTTGTTTCCATCCTGAGAAGTAACTGAATAACGAAAGAAAACGTAACATAGTAACATACTTGTAACTACTACACAACGCATTTATTATCATTGCCACTGAATTTTCTCAAATGTTCAAATGCGTGTGAAATCTTATGGGACTTAACTGCTGAGGTCATCAGTCCCTAAGCTTACACACTACTTAACCTAATTTATCCTAAGGACAAACACACACACCCATGCCCGAGGGAGGACTCGAACCTCCGCCGGGACCAGCCGCACAGTCCATGACTGCAGCGCCTAAGACCGCTCGGCTAATCCCGCGCGGTTGAATTTCCTCAATAAATAGCAGATGTTAAGCAAACAACTCAAACAACTTGTCTTCAGGTTCTTCTTGTTCCAATAGGGTTTCATTCTTTCCGAGAAAGTTTGTTTACGTTCTGCCGACTTGTTTGGTCTGTATTCTTTTTGTTTTGGTTTCTTTGA
Organism: Schistocerca serialis cubense; assembly: GCF_023864345.2. Classification (NCBI taxonomy): domain Eukaryota; kingdom Metazoa; phylum Arthropoda; class Insecta; order Orthoptera; family Acrididae; genus Schistocerca; species Schistocerca serialis. Next base: position 402,631,418 of record NC_064645.1, read on the forward strand.
TGTAACTTCCCATTTGTCCACTTTGTCTCTGAAAGTGACTCTTTCTAAAATGTCGATTGGTCTTGTGTTTGCGTTTCCGAGCTCCTTTCGAATTTCGTTCAGCCAAGGTGTACAGTTCTTAAGCGGCGTTTCATAGTCTAATACCCTTTGTGTAAATCGATTTTCTGGCAGTCTGTTGATACGGCCAAAGAATTTCATTGCCTCTTGTCAGTTTCGATGTTTGAAAACCTTTCTGTTGTTTTAGTTGTTTGTAGCCTATAACCGGCTTGGATATGTCTTGCTCTAAAATTTTCCTAATGATTTTTCTCTCTTCTTTCTTTGATTTCTTCAAGTTCGTGTTTTCTGTTAAGCGTCAGTGCAGTGTTCGGCTTGCGTAAGAGACTTAGTTTCGTGACTGAGTTGTAGTGCCGAATTCATGTCTGTATTGACATGGATTTTTTTTTGTAGAGATTTTGGACTAACGCTAATGCTCTTTTGAATTTTTTATTTTGTTTTCAAGCTCGCGATTTCTGTCTTTGAACATAAGAATTCAGTTTTCTCAGATGAGTTTTGTGACCCTGCTTTTTCTGCACATGGTTTGTGTCTCGAGCTGTTTGATGGCAGTCTCTTCGACGACCTCTGCAAGTGTCGCCAGGTCTCCAGAATGAGATTTTCACTCTGCAGCGGAGTGTGCGCTGATATGAAACTTCCTGGCAGATTAAAACTGTGTGCGGGACCGAGTTCGAGTCTCGGTCCGGCACACAGTTTTAATCTGCCAAGAAGTTTCCTGTCGCCAGGTCGTCGGCAAATGTGGAGTATGGTGCGTCGAGGTTGTTTCTGGGAAAGCGCACTAAGCTTGGCTTCCAAAACGCACGTTTCTTGAGTTATTTCTCCCATTCATCCATAACCTTGTCCAGAACAACGCTGCACAGAATAGGAGGGAGTCACTCTCTTTGTCTCACACCTTTTGCAAGTCCAATGGTTCTGAGATTTCCCCGATAAATTTTACCTATATTTAGTGCCATTTAGCGTTTGTTCTATGAGTTTTTGTGTTTTCGGATCTAGTTCCCTCCCTTCTAAAATTTGGTATAGTGAGAGAGTATACCTAGCCGTACGACTTTTTGAAATCTACAGGTGTGCGTACTAGAGATTTTTGTTTGAGGGCTCGCATTTTGAGTATATATTGGAGGTTCAAATTCGTTCTGATCATTAATCCTAGTTGATATTGCTGATTTGAGTTCAAAATGCTTCTGTGCTCTATTCAAGAGACGTGCTGTCAGGATTTTCTAGGTGACCGGTAAGAGGGAGAACGCTCTGTAGCTGTTTGCACCTGATTTGCTGGCATTTTTATGTAGTGGATGGATTAGAGCAATCTTCCACTCATCCAGGATATCTTCGGTTTCCCAAATGTTTCGGATTATTTGTGCAATTTATTTGAATGAGTTTGGGCCTAAATTTTTCAGGAGTTCAGCTACAGTTCTGTCCTTCCCTGACGCTTTATTGTTTTTATGTTTCTTGACGTGTGAATAAACTTCTTCTTTGTTGGCAGTGAATTTTCTGTTGTGATTTCTGAGTGTATTTTCAGAAATCTCTCTTTGAGTTCCCGACAATTTAAAAACTGTGAAAAATATATGGCATTCATTGTATATATAACACCAGACATGTATTACAGGTCACTGAAGAAGCTTCAAAGATAAAGGAAGCGTAAAGTGTACAGCAAAACAGTCCTTTCATTTAGTTGAAAAGACAGAACACACCTCCATGAAGCATCTAGATGTCGTTAAAGGAAAAAATGTAAGGTTGCGCCGTGGTTCGGAATCCACGTATAACTGGCTAGGTAAGTTAGCTCCAAGGTCAGAAGAAGGTAACAAAATAACGGCTCCAGTAGGACCATGCCTAATAAAGCACTGCAGCGTTCAAACCAACTCTCGGGTTCAAATGGTTCAAATGGCTCTGAGCACTATGGGACTTAACAGCTTAGGTCATCAGTCCCCTAGAACTTAGAACTACTTAAACCTAACTAACCTAAGGACATCACACAACACCCAGCCATCACGAGGCAGAGAAAATCCCTGACCCCGCCGGGAATCGAACCCGGGAACCCGGGCGTGGGAAGCGAGAACGCTACCGCACGACCACGAGATGCGGGCAACTCTCGGGTTGATGACAGCTTTACAGTTTTTTAGTGTTAATTAGTTTTAGTTCACACCTAGTGATAGTAGTAAACAAGAACACCAACACAACGTCAGTCTGGGTGGAAGAGTTGAAGAAGAGAGGAATTTAGGTACATGTCGGAAAAACAAGAAGTATGATTCTAAACAAAAGGGAAAACAGTCACAACATTACAGATGAAGACAAGTCGCGGCTAACGAAGAAGCTGGCTTATTAGTATCATCTCAGATTACATCGTGACCCAAGCTTTGAAGAGCAAGTCATGCTGACCAGCTGTTGTGGCGTTCCTTGCCCGCGGGTGGAGGGGCACGTATGGAGCACACCGCTGCCCCTGCCGCTACTTCGTATCCAGGTTGCTCTTCGATTGGGCTCCTGAGGTATAGGGCGCCCCATTCCAGACCTCCATCCCTGTAAAAATGACAGACAGGTCCACGTGCTCCGCGCGGCGTTCAAAACTGCTGACCGGTCGCTATCTCGGCAGATACTGTCCCAGACAATAAGGAAAATTTCTCCCTTCATCGGAATTTGAACCAGGTGGTACTTGTAAAACTGGCATGCAAACTGACCAATTGACACGGCGTTTGCGTGACGATTAGCCATTTTAAAACCCTGCTGCGCTCTAGATTAGTGGCTCCCACACTGGAGGTAATAACTCCCTGAGCTGTGAAATGAGATTTCTTTGAGGAGTAAAAACAAAAGCGTTCGACCGTTTTTGAGTCACGAAAATAAGTTTTTTTTAAATAGCACTTCTGTTACCACTTTTTCATAAGACTGTGGTGCTGATTACATAATTTACGACTAATTATATTTTTTCAAATAGTACAATTAACGAGTAACATAATAATGTGAAAGTTACAGCTTGTAAAACGAGTGTATAAACATCTTCTTCACATAGTCCACCCAAGTACATACATACTTTATACTTTGTACCATACATTTATGGCAGAATTCAGACGTATAAACGACATAGCTCATGAAAATTAGTTGTAGGCATTTCCCACAGTGGAGCAGAAATTACTTCCATTATTCACTTCGCAACAAATACACGAACTAACTGACAGCACAACACAACAAACACTACACTCATGTTCAGAAAAAAACAGCACACTTGAACGACTAGAGATAAGACGTTCATATTCACAGGGCATGTACAGTACTATGTTCTGCAGAAATGATTAGCATGTGAACCATGTCAGCCATCGGGTTCAAGGTCAACATCGATATTGCGATGCAACACCACCTACCGTAAAATGTGCCTGCGGCTCTCGTTGTCGCTATAAACCGAAAGTAATGGGTCAGTGTGACTTGAGCACATGTGCAAGATGCCTCGCAGCCGTATATGCGAACCGAAACGTCAAATCAGTGGGTTTGAAGGATTGCGCATTATTGACATGAGAGAATGTGATGCATAAATCCGGGAAATTGCTGCTCGTGTGGGACGAAGAGTTTCGACAGTGCAACGGGTGTGTGCAGAATGGTTCACGGAAGCCCGTAGAAGAAGACGAGATGGATCAGGTCGCATCACGCAGACCACTCCCCGAAAGGATTGACATCTCGTCCTGATGGCATTTGCACTACAGATCTGCGTCCTCGTCGGCTCTGGCGCAACAGTGAAACAGTGTAACCCATCTACATCTACGTGATTACTCTGCTATTCACAATAAAGTGCGTGGCAGAGGGTTCAATGAACCACCTTCATGCTGTCCTCTACCGTTCCACTCTCGAACGGCACGCTGGAAAACCAGCACTTAAATTTTTCTGTGCGAGCCCTGATTTCTCTTATTTGATCGTGATCATCATTTCTCCCTATGTAGGTGGGTGCCAACAGAATGTTTTCGCAATCGGAGGAGAAAACTGAAATTTCACGAGAAGATCCTGTCGCAACGAAAAACGCCTTTGTTTTAATGATTGCCACTCCAATTCATGTATCATGTCTGTGACACAGTCTCCCCTATTTCGCGATAATACAAAACGAGCTGCCCTTCTTTGTACTTTTTCGATGTCATCCGTCAGTCCCACCTGATGCGGATCCCACACCGCACAGCAGTACTCCAGAATAGGGCGGACAAGCGTAGTTAAGCAGTCTCTTTGGTAGACCTGTTGCATCTTCTAAGTGTTCTGCCAATGAGTCGCACACTATGAGAGGTGACGGTCCGTCTCCGTTTATTACGGCAAGGGTTACGTGTGCGCCGTCCAGTTCTCCATCTATCTTTGACCAGCAACATTCTACACGGCAGAATTGTATGGAACGACATCAGACTGTCTTTTCGGACGAATTCTGTCTGTTTGAAACTGGTGGTCGCATTTTGGTTCGCCGCAGACAGGGTGAGCGGCATCACAGTGACTGCATTCGCACAGGACATACAGCGAGAACTCAAGGCCTCATGGTGTGGGGTGCTGTTGGGTACAACCAAAAATCACAGTTGGTGCGTGTCTGGGACACTGTGACCAGTGTGACCCTCGCAAATGACATCCTGCGATCCGTAGCCATACCCTTTCTGCACAAAACCCCAGATACCGTTTTTCAGCTACGCGCACACGTGCCTTCTTGGTATCACAGGATGTCAGCCTTTTGCCCTGGCCCGCCAGATCACCAGACTTGTCACCAGTCGAAAATGTGGTGAAACTACGGATGCAGCGCTGTGACCCAATGCCAACCGCCACAGGTGAATTTGGAACCAGGTGAATGCAGCACGGGTGGCTGTACCACAGGAAGCCGTTCGCGCCTTATACACGTCGACGCCATCACGGATGGATCAAGTTATCAGGGCCCATGGCGAACCATATGCCTACTAGGCAACAGGAGACACGCTGATCGGAGGTGACTGAAATGCTAATCATTTTTGCAGAACACAGAACTGTACAAGTCCTCTGAATATGAACGTCCTCTCTCTAGTCGTTCAAGCGGTTCTGTTTTTTCTGAGCATGAGTGTATGTAATAGCTGCTACGTTACTCTACGACCTACACAATGTTATTATTATTAGTGGCAGTGGTCAGACACAAAGCACTTGCAGCCTGAAGCCTCCTAATTCCTGGAGGTTCAGATGTGAGTGATCTACAAAGAATAAGTATATTTTCACACCTCGTAATTTGGTTGATTTTAAGTGGAGCTGCAGGGTGTGGATGAAACAAGCGTCGCTTGGGAGAGGAGTGGTGCCGTGGAAGCCTGTTTCGTAACAACTGCCTAACCTCTATGTGGATAGTTAGCATTGATTTCTGAGAAGGAGTTGTAGACAGCAACTGAGGTGCGCTGATAACTGCTTCACCATTCAATAAAACCGGTTATTAGAAATAAGCAGTACTAATTGTCCCACTGACTCAGTAGTTTGTGGTTTAATAAAACTTCTATAACCACTAAATATCATTTACCTTTCTGAAAGTGTCTTATAGTCAGGAGATCCTCAGATTATCTGACTGCCAGTATGTGCTAGTTCATTTAGCGTTACCCAGGGTGCAGTGGCAATATCCCACAAGAACTCAAACGCTCTAAGGTAATAGCTATTCTAAAGCCTGGGAAGCCAGCTGACAACTCAAAAAGCTACAGACCAATTGCCCTGCTGTCTGTAATTTACAAATTACTAGAGAGGCTTATATATAACAGAATTAGCCCAGAATTGTTCAGGGTGATCCCAGTTGAACAAGCAGGCTTTCGGCTAGGAAGAAGTTGTACTGACCAGGTGTTGTCACTCACTACGTAGATTGAGGCGGGTCACTCACTACTTACATTGAGACGGGATTCCAGAGAAAATTGAAAATATCAGTGGCCTTTATTGACCTCTCAGCAGCTTACGACACTGTGTGGAGAGAAGGCATCAGGTAAAAAATTCTCCGAGTAATTCCTTGCAAATCTACAGCACGCTTAACAGACAGCATGCTCAATGATAGGGTGTCCCAAATAAGTATGGGCACTGGCTACAGCTCCATCAAAAAAACTAAAGAATGGCTTACCACAAGGATCAGTGCTCGCACCACTGCTTTTTAGCTTCGATATTACAGACCCGCCGGAAACACAATCAAGAAAGTTCGGGTATGCTGACGATTGGGCCCTCGCTACAAGATGTAGCACAATTGAAGCATCTGAGGGGATCCTAACGAAAGACCTAAAGATAAAAGCGCGAATATTTCCGTAAGTGGAGACTTCAACAAAATGCTTCCAAAACAGAGGTTAGTTGCTTCCATCTCAACAACAAACTCGCTGGAAAGGAACTCAACATTCGATTTGAAAACACCCGAGCGGTCTAAGGCGCTGCAGTCATGGACTGTGCGGCTGGTCCCGGCGGAGATTCGAGTCCTCCCTCGGGCATGGGCGTGTGTGTTTGTCCTTAGGATAATTTAGGTTAAGTAATGTGTAAGCTTAGGGACTGATGACCGTAGCAGTTGAAAACACCATTCTCAGGCACTCCGAAGTACTTGGGCATGACGCTGGACAGAACACTATCTTTTAAAGAGCACCTAACAAAGACTGCCGAAAAATTAAAGACAAGAAACAACATCATTCAAAAGCTCTGTGGTACTACCTGGGGAGCAACGGCCTCCACTCTCCGCACCTCTGCTTTAGCAACTGTATTCTCGGCTGCCGAATAATGTGCCCCGATTTGGCTAAACAACCTACATGTAGAAAAGGTGGATGTCCAGTTGCATAACACTCTAAGGATGATTTCTGGAGTAATTAAACCCACTCCAAAGCAATGGCTCCCAATAATAAGCCACATCCCGCCGCCACACCTGCGACGTACTGACGCCCTTGTACGTGAATACAAAAACATCATGGGAAATCGAAGCCTGCCAATCCACCAAGACATTGAGGCTGCAAACATTAATAGGCTTCGATCTAGGAACACGCCAACATGAACAGCAAGGACCTGTGTACAAGAAGGTTTCAAACGCAAGGTCTGAAAAATGGGACGCATGGCAAAATCATGACATGCCTTGTATCACACAAAAGCCACCTGGTTTTGACCTACCACGCAAAAGATGGTCCACCCTAAATAGGATTCGAACTCGTCATGGCAGATGTGCTTATTCCCTGTATAAATGGGGTAAAATATCATCCCCTCAGTGTGACCGCGGAGAAAATCAGACCATTAGCCACATTGCCGAAGAGTGTTCCAGAAGAGCCTATAATGAGAGTCCCGGCGAGTTCCTGCTCGCAACTCCAGAGGCGATAGATTATATTAACAGACTTGGTGTTTGTTTGTAACCCTTAAACTTTGTTGTATTAGTGATGTTTGTTTGCAATCATTGACGTTTGTTATATTAGTGATTTGTCTGTTTGTTTCGTATGTGTCTGTATTGCCGTACGCCGGCCGGGGTGACCGAGCGGTTCTAGGCGCTACAATCTGGAACCGCGAGACTGCTACGGTCGCAGGTTAGTTAGGTTTAAGTAGTTCTAAGTTCTAGGGGACTGATGACCTTAGAAGTTAAGCGCAAATGGCTCTGAGCACTATGCGACTTAACTTCTGAGGTCATCAGTCGCCTAGAACTCAGAACTAATTAAACCTAACTAACCTAAGGACATCACACACATCCATGCCCGAGGCAGGATTAGAACCTGCGACCGTAGCGGTCGCTCGGCTCCAGACTGTAGCGCCTAGAACCGCACGGCCACTCCGGTCGGGAGAAGTTATAGTGCTCAGAGCCATTTCAACCATTTGTATTGCCATACGATAAATGAATAAAATAAATCATTTATCTTCCGTCAATTTAAAAATAAGAGTGTTCATAGAAATTTTTTTTCACTCTAGAGTTAGGTTCTAAAGTTGTTCATGGTGAGAGGAGGGGGGTACTAGCTAATACCTGGTTCACTCAGGGGTACTGGTTTCAGAAAAGTTGGCGACCACTGCTCTAGATGCAATTGTCGGTCATCTGATCGTCCGGCGTCTAATCCTAGTTTAAAGTGTCCACTGCGGAGACAGGTGCTGCTCTCTTTACAGAGATATAATGAACAGCATCGCGCTTCGTCGCACACGATGCGGCCACCTCTCCCCTTCTGAGCCATTTGCGCATCATTACGCCGGTGTACACGGGGGCGTTGTAACCAGAAAAGGCGTATTTGTCCGCCCCCGGACCTCAATGAGGCTGCGGCTGAACGATGCGGTTGTTACTTGTCAGGGCAGAGTGGCGGAGCGAGGGGAAGCGTCGGCGCCACACAATGCGTCACTGCAGCTCCCCCGTCCCTTCGCTTTCAAAAGGGCAGCCGGACCCTCCGCAGACAGACAACACGGCGCGGCGGGAGGCTGGGGGAGCGTGCCCGGCGGCCGACCTGTTGAACCCGATCTCTCTCATCTCGCGCGCCGATCACAATGCGGGAGCGTGCTCGCGCCGTCCCAATCACTTTGTGGTCCCCAGTGTATACGCACACAGTTTACACACGTTGACACACAGCATACACGAGACTGGATCATCCCCTGCCCGTTATGGACTTACCAGCTTGTCGAGGCCAATTGATTAGTTCCAGCTGCTGCGCCCCCCGGACGAGGGTGAGAGGGGCCAGTTGACTTCCGCAGCCCTAACGGGGCGTGACTTTTGCTACCCTCGACGCGCCCTCCTACAACAGATTTCCATCGGCGCGCCGCCTCTTCAGCTCCCTGAGACACAGGCTGCAGCAGTGGTCGAGTAAACAAAATCAGTCACCGACCGAAAACACGAGGGCGACTCAACAACAATTAAGGCGACTAGAGCTCTCATGGAACTAAGGCGACCGTAGCTCTCAAGGGTGAGTAAATGCCTCGTGCGAATTAAAATCCATGTTTGGATCGATGAAATGAACGGAGCTTTGTAAAGTCGCCGGTAGATAAGAGGTAATTGCGTCGCTGCGTTTCGAAATACAGTGTCAAGATACACACAGTCGACGTTTGAAATGCGACGTGTAATAAGATTCTTGCGATTAACCTCTTCAGTCCTCATGTAGCATATTTATTTATTTGCATAGTTTACGCCCACATTGGAGCACTAAAATCAAACATAATACAACAGAGTCTACAATAATTAAGTTTAAGTCTTAGCAGTCAGCAATTTCTTCGTTTCCCAAAACTTCTTCATTCGATGTGATCCGGCTGCTCGTTCTTCTGCAGATATGACACACTTCTTCCGTTCTGATGGTTTGAATGCGAGCGGTGTGTATTTGTTCTTCAGAAGCAGTTTCTGTTCTCTTTGTCGAATTTGGTGTGCGGTGATGTTCAGTTCATCCAGATCACTTTGTACTTCTTTAAACCAGTTGTTTTTGATTTTACTGTTCCAGAAGTAGCCAAAAAGTTGCTTCAGGATTCTAGTATTTGGTAGGCGAGATATGTGGCCGAAATATGCAATCCTTCTTTTCCGCATTGTACCAATAATGGATTCACTTTCTTTATACACTACTGAATTGGGCAAAAGTCTCCACTGCCCATTAACTTGGTGTTTCTTACTGATAATTGTTCGGAGCATTCTTCTATCAACTTTCAGCAATTTGTCAGTTGTTGCCTGAGTATTTAGTCTGAATAGTGTTTCACTTGCACCTGTTGCTTCTGGTTTAACGCCGCGAGGGATTAGCCGAGCGGTCTTAGGCGCTGCAGTCATGGACTGAGCGGCTGATCCCGGTGGAGGTTCGAGTCCTCCCTCGGGCATGGATGTGTGTGTTTGTCCTTAGGATAATTTAGGTTAAGTAGTGTGTAAGCTTAGGGTCTGATGACCTTAGCAGTTAAGTCCCATAAGATTTCACACACATTTGAACAGTTTTTTCTGGTTTAACGACGGAGGAGTAATGTCGAAATTTAACATTTATTGACAGAGATCGTTTTTTGTAGGTTGGCCACATGGTTCTCTGCGCTCGCTGAAGTTTTAATGTTCTACTATCTATTGATGCTCTTTTATTATCATTCCAGGTAATAATCTCACCAAGATATTTAAACTTTTTTACTACCTTAATTTTTTCATCATTATGGAGTATGATATGAGATGTGTCAACTGGGAAGCTGGGCATCATTTCTGTTTTCTCAAACGAAATTTGCAATCCGACCTTTGCCGCTAATCGTTCTAGTTGTTCTATCTGAACCTTTGCTTCATCAATATTGTTTGCTAACAGCGCCAAATCATCTGCAAATGCAAGGCAGTTAAGTTAAATCTTTCTTCCAATCTTAACAGATGGTGGGCATACCTTGTTCCATTCACGCATGATTTTCTCCAGCACACAATCCAACAATAATGGAGATAATCCATTGTCTTGTCGAAGGCCAGTATGAATCTCAAAAGGTTCAGAGAATTCGTTTCTGAACCTTCTCTAGCTTTAGTATTTCGAAGGGTGACTGCAACGAGGTTGACAAGTTTCTGATGTAAACCAAATTATTTAACGATTGACAGTAGAGATTCACGATATGATAACCTAACTTTTATTTCTTTCCGGCTCCGGCAATTAACTAAATTTGCTGTCCTTATTGTAGGGTGTACTTTACAAAACGCGTGAAATCTTATGGGACTTAACTGCTAAGGTCATCAGTCCCTGAGCTTACACACTACTTAACCTAAATTATCCTAAGGACAAACACACACACCCATGCCCGAGGGAGGACTCGAACCTCCGCCGGAACCAGCCGCACAGTCCATGACTGAAGCGCCTTTGACCGGCTAATCCCGCGCGGCTGTACTTTACACCATGTGCTTTCTTTGCATCACTTGTTCCTGTTTCTGCAAGTTCCCAGTAGGTTTCGGTATCTGAATCAAGAAAGCTGCTTATGTTTCGTAACTTTGACCTATAATGTATTTCAGAATTCTGTAATATGGTAATACACCATACGCTACGGAATAACTTATACTTTATTTCCTGACAACAATATGGCGATATGTTTTTTTTTCCGGTGTAGCGCTGGGTCTTAAGTCGGCAACGACTTATATTATCACAATCGCAAGAGAGAATACAAAAGAAAAAGAGAGTGGAGAAGAACAGGGGGAATCTGATGACGGAAATGATGCATTTCAAAAATGGCTCTGAGCACTATGGGACTTAACAGCTGTGGTCATCAGTCCCCCAGAACTTAGAACTACTTAAACCTAACTAACCTAAGGACATCACACACATCCATGCCCGAAGCAGGATTCGAACCTGCGACCGTAGCAGTCGCGCGGTGATGCATTTCAAATAGCAGGAATGTTCCATATCATGCATTCACTGAGAGCACGAATAAAATGCAGGAAAGTCGTTTCAGATGGGGGTTTCTTGGATATAAAGTCTTTGCTTACGCGTGCTTTGGTCCAGTATTTCTGATGGACTCTGCTGCAACACCCGGATCTCATACCAAGCGATTTTCATCTCTTCGGACAGTTGGAGAAGCACGTTGTCCGTCTTCACTCCGGAACCGATGACTACACTTAAGACGCTGCTGCTGATTTCTTTCGTGCTGGTCTCAGCAGATTGGTTTAGAAATGAAGCAAACACTTACACAACCAAAGTGATTAAGTGGAAACGCAATTTCTCTAGAATTTCCTGAATAAACCCTTTCTCTCAGAGGCCGTAATATCTTACTTTTCGAACCATCCTCGTGAGATAAATGAGGATGTCCTCTGCAGAATCGCTAATGGATAACGCGGAAAAGACTCACTGCAATAATGAACAGTATTATAGTACACATTTTAAGACCTCGTGCAATAACCTGCATGGTACAACAGGGACCTGCAGAGGAGAAAAACTGTAAGAGAAAACAGAAAACGGAATATATGCAACAAACAACTGAGGTCGATGGGTCTTAAGTGGTACTGTGAGATCACACAGGAGAGGAAGTCGTGACGGTACGTATCAAATCAGTGAAAAGAACGTAAAAAATAATAAAAAATAAATAAAAAGACAAATACGAAGAATCAGACACATGATGTGAATGTGAAGAAGTGTACGACGCGTAAGACTAAAGATAGATTACTATATATATATATATATATATATATATATATATATATATATATATATATAGTATGGAAAAATTAAAAGAGTTCATAGATTCAAATACCTGGGGGAGTGGATCCAAGCCAATGGACTGGATAACACAACAAATAAAGAAAGAATAAAAAAGTTGGAATTTGCATATAAATTAACACAAAACTACTACAATAAGAAATCAATATCCATACAAGCAAAGATTAAACAATATAATTCAGTTATTAGGACACAAGCAACATATGGATCAGAGTGCCTAACATTGAATAAGAAAGGCGAATTAAGAGAACTAGAGAAAAGAGAGAGAAAAATATTGAGAAAAATTCTAGGTCCTGAGAAAAACAAGGAAAACAGGTGGATTAAAAGGAGAAAAGAAGACCTATACAAAAATACAGAAAAGATCACAGATACAATGAGGAAGAGACGGCTAAAATTTTATGGACATTTAAAAAGAATGGAAGAAACACGAATTACAAAGAAAATTTTTAATTACGTTAGTAAGCTGAAAAACACCGTAGGATGGATAGAAGCAGTAAAGAAAGACGCCAACAAAATAGGTGCTACAGAAGAAATAACACGTGACAGGAATAACTTTAGGCTACTTATAGAAAACGCAAACTATGAAGAAGATGCGCCAAAACCTCGACCCAAGAGAGTGTGGACAGATGAGCAGAGACGAGCAGTTGGCGAGAAAATGAAGAAGTACTGGGAAGAACGGAAGAAAAAGAAACACCATAAGTCTTAAGTTGTATGCGGTCCATAGCTGGCCAAATTCATAATTAAAAAAATATATATATAAAATTTTGCAGCAAATGGAAACAATAGTCGGTAGTACATAGTCTCCATATTTTTAACTGAAATTACTGCTGCCGTTGGATTTATACTGACGTAAATAACCCAACACTTAATTTGGTGGGAGGGATTCTGTTGGTTCGAAGCGGCTGCGAAGCGCAAGAGGCGAGCCACCTGTGCTTGCGGGAGCGCGCCAGCAGTCCGGCGACTTTTGTCTGACAACGAGCTGTGCGGGTTCTGGCGCAGCTCGCACGCACCGCTGCTGAAGGTCAGCTGTTTGTGTACGCGCGACGCCGCTGCTTCATCAACGTTATCTGCCCCGGTGGCCATAATACAGACTCTACTTGGCAGTGACTTAGTCATAAAGCAGTAGCCACGTCACTCATCCGCTAATAACACGCGTAGTGCCACCCACAGTACTGTTCGTGAGGCAACGCCCTCTCGGTTCGCACGCATCTCCGCAGCACATTGGAACTCACCTTTCTCTGTGTAAGAATCTGATAGCACAGGTCCTATTACCGGAAGAAAAATGAATATTTTATTTTTTTCCCTTTTAATCAATTTATTTACCAATTTATCGATTGTAGAAGTAAATCGCCCCATCTTGAGACAGCTTATACGTATGCAGGAAAGGATCTAAGTCCGCAATCCACGCCATCTGCTGACAGAATGCGTGCCAAAACTGTTACAGACTCTTCAGTTACAATTACCTTTCGCATGCGATACAAGTATCATTAGCGCAAGGTGTTTGAGGTGTCATCGGGCTTTTGTTGTGTGAACTCAGAGGCACGTTCCTAGAATCTTTCATCCCTTCAAATCCTAAAATACATCGCAATGGAAGTTACAAGACATAGCTTCTGGCATCCTTCAGATAATGGAAAAAGAAATTGCACACTCGCACGCGGAAAACAAATATTTTTTACCTTTCTTTACAAAACAATAGAAAACGGCACAAGTTACCGTAGAACGAATGGTCTTGCGTCACAGTACCTCAATTATGGAATGCAAATACTTTTATCATACATTTTTACGTCCTGTTGGGACAACATTGTCAGGCAAAAAAAAAAAAAAAAAAAAAAAAAAAAAAAAAAAAAATGGGCCTAATTCCCTGGTATTCTTCCTTGATTATCAGGCGAATGCTGGAATGAAGATACACTCACAAATATTTCCTATTTTGAATCCCTTTCCCTCCACTCCCAGCTTGATAGGATTTGGCTGAAAAGAACTGTTCAAATGGTTCAAATGGCTCTGAGCACTATGGGACTTAACTTCTGAGGTCATCAGTCCCCTAGAACTTAGAACTACTTAAACCGAACTAACCTAAGGACATCACACACATCCATGCCCGAGGCAGGATTCGAACCTGCGACCGTAGTGGTCGCGCGGTTCCAGACTGAAGCGCCTAGAACCGCTCGGCCACAACGGCCGGCGAAAAGAACTGTGTCTTACAGAAGCTCGCCTTCTCAGGTGGATTAAAAGGTACTGCATTTCTCTTGGAAAAACTAGAATACACGCAAATACTAACAAATTCATACGTAACACCTTGATTATCAGCTAACGAATTTTTTAAACGATTTTGTAAACCATGTTATATCATTCTAAAACAAAGCCTTCAAATACCCTAATGTAAAAAATTTTCTATAATTCGTTTTGCACTATTTTCAATGGCTTTCTAGTTAGTCAGCACTATATGATTACACATTGTTTTATTTTGGTTAAAAACAGTCTTGGTTACAATTTTATTTTTTTATTTTTCAATGACGCGTTTCGCCTTATTTAGGCATCTTCAGGTTATCTTTTCTAGATGGACCCGAGAGACACCAAGATCTGCATAATGCGTTCCCGTTCACAGGTGCGAGTAACAGAGTTTTAGTCTTAATGTAACTGATTTTCAAAGTTTATTGGATAAGACCTTTACGTATGATCAAAGTGAAACTGGTTCACGTTTGTTCGACTGACATATTTCATCTTCCTTTGCTCTGCCAAAGGATCTAAAAACTCTGCTGAGAGCTGGTGGGAATAGTTTTGGTGTTTCAGCACTATACTCACATCCGTTAGTTCAGCGCTCTGTTTCTCTCGGGCTACTAGAACAGATTTCGCTGGACCCGAGTTAAAAATGTCACAAAAGTCAGTGAATCCCGGGCAGTTCTATAGAAACGGCTTGATATATTTATCCAATTTGTAGTACGCTACATGGGAACAGGTCACGTAACTTGACAGCATAAATGTCCATACAAAATTATGTCGCCTAACAGAGTTCGAATACATGCGGTAACGGACATTATCAGCTGATTCCAGCGTGCCTGCCTCACATCCAACCTCAGAGACTGAGTCCGGAAGTCGCTGTCCGTAATGTTTCTAAACTTCACAGAGGTTCCTTGCGCTATCCGTTCTATACACTGAACATTGCAAGTGTGTTTACAAGTGCAAGTGATTTGAATGGAAGGTTGCACCAGTCGCTTTGTAATGTTTTAAAACTTTTACTGTACCATTACCAATAAGGAGCCATTCTTGATTCATCATCGCACGCTGTGTGTTTACAAGCAATTCATATTATGTACTAGGTGCATTTAGTCGCTGGGAGAGTGAAAATAGTTTCTGGATAGGTTTGAGCGAATGACTGGACTGAACCTAGAGAGGTTGATGCACTACTAGGCAGTTTCACATATGGTATGACACTACATGATACAAACGTTTAATTCGAGTTGGACTGGTCGAGGAAGTCGAATTGCACGGTCTTCCCGTTCACCTGACCTTAACCCCTTACAATTCTGGATATGGGAACACTTAAACGCCTGTACCATGAATTTGATCATTTCTATGGACACCCAGCTGTGTTTGTACCAGCGCACGATTGCGCTGAAGGATTGAAAGAATGAGTCATAACTACAATGAACACTTGCTGTAGCGCCAACAGACAGATAGCTAGAATGGTACATGTCTCAATAAGTATTTGTAACCGAAGATATGTTTACAGCAATTTATTACTAGTTTTGGCCCGCTGTCTCTCTTATAAGAATTTGGGACATTTTTTAATCCCTGGTGCTACTTAGACTGTTTTCAGCAGCGCCACAATCGTAGCGACTAGCAGACACGAAAGTTAGTCTACTTTGCTAATTTTCATTCGCTTATGTCGTATGGCATTATATTTTGGGGTAACTCTTCCCATTCTAAAAGGATATTTTTGGTTCAGAAACGGGCGGTTCGACAATAAGTGGATATATATATATATATATATATATATATATATATATATATATATATATATATATATATATAGTTAACAATATTAGCTTATTCCCAAGAATAAGCAGCTTTCACTCAGTTAATACTCGGCAGTAATCAAACCTGCATTTGGATCGGACTTCCTTAGCTCTTGTGCAGAAAGGTGTGCAGTACACTGCTGCATCCATTTTCAATAAGCTGCCATTAGAATTAAAAAATCTTAACAGTAATCCACGCGCTTTCAAATCGAATGTGAAGAGTTCCTCGTGGGTCACTCATTCTGTTGTGTGGTGGAACTCCTTGAAAAATTAAGCTGATTCTTGTTGTATTGTTGATTGCCTTTCTTAAACTTATGGCTTGACTTTTATCGAATTCATAAACATTTTATTTTTATCTGTTATTACTTTTATAAAAATAAAATGTTTATCAACCCGATAAAAGTCAAGTCATAAGTTTAAGAAAGGCAATCAATGTACAACAAGAATCAGCTTAATTTTTCAAAGAACTAAGTAGTACAGGAGTTTTGCTATTAGGGGAGCAAAATAACTGATCATGGTCTAAGTAGAGAGGATATAAAATGTAGACTGGCAATGGCAAGGAAAGCGTTTCTGAAGAAGAGAAATTTGTTAACATCGAATATTAATTTAAGTGTCAGGAAGTCGTTTCTGAAAGTATTTGTATGGAGTGTAGCCATGTATGGAAGTGAAACGTGGACGATAAATACTTTAGACAAGAAGAGAACAGAAGCTTTCGAAATGTGGTGCTACAGAAGAATGCTCAAGATTAGATGGGTAGATCACATAACTAATGAGGAGGCATTGAATAGAATTGGAGATAAGAGAAATTTGTGGCGCATCTTGACTAGAAGAAGGGATCGGTTGGTAGGACATATTCTGAGGCATCAAGGGATCAACAATTTAGTATTGGAGGGCAGCGTGGAGGGCAAAAATCGTAGAGGGAGACCAAGAGATTAATACACTAAGCAGATTCAGAAGGATTTAGGCTGCAGTAGGTACTGGGAGATGAAGAGGCTTGCACATGATAAGGTAACATGGAGGGCTGCATCAAACCAGTCTCAGGACTGAAGAACACAACAACAACATTAATTTTATGTTGTACTTTCATGTACTGACTCGTTCCATGACCTTGGAGATCTGCTGCTCACTTTGGACCTACGGAACTTGACATGTAAATAAAAATGAACAAAGCTTCTGTTAACACCCACCATCCGATGACGGATCTACAGTGGTTCGAAAGCAGGGCAGCTGCGACTGTTTCCAATTTCCGTACTTATTATCCGCTGCTTTACAGACTTTCACCCGTATAAGCTTCTCTAGCGAGCGCTACACAGGTGAACAACACTGCAGAGCTTCCTTGTTCTGTACCGAGAGAAACATCGCATCCATGACGCAATCCGAGGCAGCGTCTGCGGAAGACGCGGGCGACCGGACGGATGAACTCTTCAGCGACGCACGGACGTGACAGGAAGCTGCCGTCCGCAGATGGACTCCCAGCCACGGGCGGACCGAGAGCGCTCGCCGCTTTCCGCGAAGTGAGCCGCCCGCGAAGCCGGAAGAGGCGGCCGCTCGCCCACGTCTCTGGTGAGTAACGCCGGCTGGCCCAAGGCGCCCCGGTGAACTCGTCATCCACCCGCACCGACCAGCCCAGCACACAAAACCACAGCTCCGTTCTCGATCTGCGCTTCAGGAGCCTTGCAGTTTACTTTAGCACGACTCTGTCACCCTCGTCATCACACTAATGTAGTCCAAATCCGTCCTCACGAGCCGTGCTGTCGAACGTTAACGTTGAGCGTGCCAAGTTCAACGTGCTGCTGAACGCTCAGGAACGATGCGACTTATGCATACGGTACGTGGGCCCCAACGTGGTATACGCGATAGCAACGCACTCCAGCGGCAGTTGTGGGATGTTTCTAGTTCGTAAATCACACTGCTCTCGATCAGCGTATCAGGAGCCTTGCAGTTAACTTTAGCACGATTCCGTCCTCCTCACACTAATGTAGTGCAAACCCGTCTTTACTTTGGCGAGTCAGCTGAAGCCGTCGGCACACGGGCCGTGCTGTCGAACGTTAACGTTGAGCGTGCCAAGTTCAACGTGCTGCTGAACGCACAGGAACGATGCGACTTATGCATACGGTACGTGGGCTCCAACGGTGGTATACGCGATCGCAACCCACTCCAGCGGCAGTTGCGGGATGTTTCTAGTTCGTAAATCACACTGTTTACTCATCGGGCGCGCGTAAAATTCCCACGTTAACTCTATTAACACTTTTGCTGCGGCTGACGCTTATAAGCGTCACAAACAAACCATGAGCCAATGCGGCTGACGGTTATAAGCGTCCGCACTCACTGTCGGATTACTCAGTCTGGTTGCAGCGTCTAAGCTAGCATCAAAGCGTGTAAACTTTTGTTTTGTGTGGTCAGTTATCGAACGTATATTGTTCGTAATGGCGGCTAATGAACCGACACCTGGACCTTCCAATGTGAAAAGGAGCAGGAAAAGTGTTAAACTGACAGAGGAACAGTTACTTAGTGTACTACACGAGAGTGACTTTCTGCGTAGTGAGAACGAGGCATACCACGGAGATTGCCATTTAGAGGCTGCAGAAGAATTGCACAGAGATGGTAGCGTGGAAGCACAGCTTTCGAATCTGTATCGTGACAGTTCCGAATGTGACGATACCGATCACGACGATTGTGTGGAAATCGACGACGAAAAAGAGCCGGGCGCCCCTGGGCGTCTATGAAAAATGTAGACGGCTAATTCTTTCATACCAGGAGCAAACATGCTACTAAATTGACGATTTCTATCAGAGTCAATCTTTAAAATGCGCATTTGAAGTAAATATAATTTCAGATGAATCCAGTTTCCTTTTTCCTTTTTAAGAATTTGTGTTTTGGAATCCTAATTTTTCCTGAATGCAGTGGATTTGTTGCTTGTTTGAATTATATTTTTTGTTACATTATCAACAAATCACGAACATTTGAAGGACGCCTGTGACTCTTACAGGTGTTAGACAGCAAACAGACTTTAAAACATGACCACAATACAGTCGAAGCTTATTTGGATTGGTTGGTTGGTTTTGGGGAAGGAGACCAGACAGCGAGGTCATCGGTCTCATCGGATTAGGGAAGGACGGGGAAGGAAGTCGGCCGTGCCCTTTGAAAGGAACCATCCCGGCATTTGCCTGGAGCGATTTAGCTTATTTGGAGTAATGCATCTAAGGTGTCATCATTAAGTCAGTATAGAACACGATCCTACAGATCATACAAGGTCTTGACGTCAGCCTGTAGCTCAGGTGTGCTTAGGAGCGTCGGCTCCGAGCGGTGCCTGCCGGTTCAGAGTAATTACCGGCCCGCACTGGAGAGTTGCGCGGCTGCACCGATGCCGCAGCGAGTGTTAAAACGCACATTTCCTCCATCGTCCACGAAAAGGAAAGTACCATGTCCAATCAATAAGGACACAGGCTTATAAAACTTCCATTACAAACAGTGCGGTACAAATTTGCAATACTTCTCCGCATAAGATAAACATTATTTCGTCATTCCCACATCTTTAGTAAAACCCCAAGGTCAGCCTTACTTGACCACTGTTCCTTCCCAGTAGCAGAATCTTTGCAACATGTGAATTACGAAGCGTAAAGGGGCAAAATATCTTTATAAGGCACTCCTTAAAAAAAAAAAAGAAAAAGAAAAGTTCAAATGGCTCTCAGCACTTTGGGACTTAACATCTGAGGTCATCAGTCCCCTAGACCTTAGAACTACTTAAACCCAAGTAACCTAACGACATCACACACATCCATGCCCGAGACAGGATTCGAATCTGTGACCATAGCGATCGCGCGGTTCCAGACTGAAGCGCCTAGAACAGCTCGGTCACACTGGCCAGCCCCTCAAAAAAAGGTGAACTTATATTTATGTAACATCAACTATTATAGTATATACTTCTATTAAACTAATAATAAAGTATCATAACCTAATAAAAACGCGAATGTTAGGAAAAAAATCTTGCAACTTAATACTAGACGGTGACGCTATTCATTACGCTAAACCAACAACACACCCTTAGCCTGTAATCATATTATATTACCCCTTGCTGAAAATCTTAATCGTAGATATGTTACTTGAAATTTAATTATAACAAATTGTACCAAGAACAATGCGTTTTGGGTGGATCTTCAGCATATCACTGCCTTCAAATAGCTTACTCTCATAATACGCAAGTTACAATAATTCTTTTGCTACGAATATGATGTTTCTCATTATTGCATTGAAACGAATCACACAGTTAACAACGGGTTTTCCAGTGATTCTCAATTTGCTGATGCTCAGAAACGGCATATATACTGTACATATAGGCTTGAAATGAATGCCAATATGGCGCCTCACAACTCTGTACTGAAGGGAGACGGCGTGCGTGTGACGTAGGTGGCGTTGTGCCATCTCATTGGTCAACGCTCAGACGCACGCTCAGAACATCTGACATGCCAGATATTGCTCTGCACGTTCGGAAAGACTCCCGAGCGTGCTGTTCTACGCTACGACGTCAGAAACTCGGCACGCTCAACGCTCAACGTTCGGTCGCACGGTCCGTGAGCCTACGGCTTAACGTTAGCGTGCACGCGGACGAGAAATTCAACCCCACGAGACACAGCGCCCGTGTCACACCGGACGTGTTGTTTAACACGATTTGCGACTGTAAAGCCGTTACTAGGCGACACACCTAACGCGTAAAAGTCAGGCGTAGGGGCCTGTCACCTAGCGGCAGAACGGATGAAGCTGCGATTTTAACAGACCGTTTATCCCCCGGAGAAACCTGGTATTGGCATGCGTATTCAAATACAGAGATATGTAAACAGGCACAATATGGCGCTGCGGTCGGCAACGCCTATACAGGGTGATTCAAAAAGAATACCACAACTTTAAAAATGTGTATTTAATGAAAGAAACATAATATAACCTTCTGTTACACATCATTACAAAGAGTATTTAAAAAGGTTTTTTTTTTTCATTCAAAAACAAGTTCAGAGATGTTCAATATGGCCCCCTCCAGACACACGAGCAATATTTACCCGATACTCCAACTCGTTCCACACTCTCTGTAGCATATCAGGCGTAACAGTTTGGATAGCTGCTGTTATTTCTCGTTTCAAATCATCAATGGTGGGTGGGAGAGGTGGCCGAAACACCATATCCTTAACATACCCCCATAAGAAAAAATCGCAGGGGGTAAGATCAGGGCTTCTTGGAGGCCAGTGATGACGTGCTCTGTCACGGGCTGCCTGGCGGCCGATCCATCGCCTTGGGTAGTTGACGTTCAGGTAGTTACGGACAAATAAGTGCCAATGTGGTGGCGCTCCATCCTGCGAAATATGAATTGTTGTGCTTCTTGTTCGAGCTGAGGGAACAGCCAATTCTCTAACATCTCCAGATACTGTAGTCCAGTTACAGTAGCACCTTCGAAGAAAAAGGGACCAAAAACTTTATTGGCTGAAATGGCGAACAAATGTACAACTAAATGAAACTTTATAGCTCCCTTAATTCGCCGACAGATAGTGCTTAGCTCTGCCTTTTGTCGTTGCAGAGTTTTAAATTCCTAAAGTTGTGGTATTCTTTTTGAATCACCCTGTATAACACAACAAGTGTCTGGCGCAATTGTTTGATCGCTTATTGATGCTACAATGGCAGGTTATCAAGATTTAAGTGAGTTTGAGCATGGTTTTGCAGTCGGCGCACGAGCGATGGGACACAGCATCTCCGAGGTAGCGATGAAGTGGTGATTCTCTCTACGACCGCTTCACGAGTTTACCGGCCGGAAAAAGATCCTGCAAAAATGGGACCAACGACGACTGAAGAGAATCGTTCAACGTGACAGGCAACCCTTCCGCAAACTGCTGCAGATTTCAATGCTTGGCCATTAACAAGTGTCAGCGTGCGAACTATTCAACGAAACATCATCGATGTGGGCTTTCGGAGCCGAAGGCCCACTCGTATACCCTTGATGACTGCACGACACAAAGCCTTAAGCATTGCCTGGGCCCGTCAACACCGACATTGGGCTGTTGATGACTGGAAACACGTTTCCCGGTCGGACGAGTCTCGTTTCAAATTGTATCGAGTGGATGGACGTTACGAGTATGGAGACAATCTCATAAATCCAAGAACCCTGCATGTCAGCAGGGAATTGTTGACGCTGGTGGAGGCTCTATAATGGTGTGGGGCGTGTACAGTTGGTGTGATATGGGACCCCTGATACGTCTAGATAGGACTATGACAGGTGACACGTACGAAAGCATCCTGACTGATCACCTGCATCCATTCATGTCCATTGTGCATTGCAACGGACTTGGACAGTTCCAGCAGGGCAATAGCCACCAAATTTCCTAGACATTAACATCATTAAGCATATTTGGTATGCGTTGCAACGTGCTGTCCAGAAGAGATCCCCACCCCCTCGTACTCTTACGGATTTATGGACAGTCCTGCAGGATTCATGGTATCAGTTCCCTCGAGCACTACTTCAGACATTAGTCGACCCAATTCCACGTCGTGTTGTGGCACTTCTGCGTGCTTGCGGGGGCCCTACACGATAATAGGCAGGTGTACCACTCATTTTGGCTCTTCAATATAGGCACAGTTCTATTCTGCCGTGGATGTAAGTATGCGCAGCAGAAGAGGTTTATGCGATCACGCGCAGAACGCATCATTTTGAGTGGGTTTTCTGCTTGCTATTGTTTTCACTGTAATTAGCGGACAAGAAATACGTAAACTCTTGAGGACTCTTCTGGCTATAGCGCCAGATATTCATTTTTCAGTGACTAATGTTTTATAAATAGAATAATAAAACAAATGAAAATCCTGTATTTTGTTGCTGTTGAGAAAAGCTGTGTATCTAATGCTAGATTCTTATTGCAGGAATGGAATGAAACAAAGAAATTATAAGCCTGCTTATTGAGGCATACGGCAATGAAAGTAGATTCACTGTAAAGTAAAAAGGTAATTTTAAAAATGGTTAATTCTGAGTTTATATGTTTTCCATAACTGTGTATGTAATTTTACTTTCCGTATGTGTAAGTATCGCCTTAACTGTGTTGAAATGTTTGATTTGATTGCACCTTTTCTATTATTTCAGCGTTCCAGGAAGGATAGTGTTGAGAGAATAGCCAACAAGATTGAGTGCTGTTGTGCCGACCACGAACGTGTTGCATCTTTACGGTCGCACTACTGCAAAATAGCTTCCCTCATTACTATGTCATTTGCGCGAATCCCGTCATGTAAGATCGACAGCATGTTATCAAAACAAGGCACATCCATTCTGATGAAGTTCCTAAATTTCTGCGAATCTTCGTACCTCAGCTCATTCATGGAAGTACATGTCTCTGCCTGCACTTCATCTTGACAAGCCAGCGTCGAACCCTATTTCCACCCCTGGCACTATGTTGTCGTTCTGTCCTTTACGTAACGACTAATGCGGGCACTGTCCATGTTTAAAATACTGTGAAACGCAAACATAACCATTGGCTTGTACTAGCATGACATAAAACGAACACTTTAGTCCACGATTCTGTACAATCATAACGTAATTTCATTATAGCTGCGCAATATATCAATAACTGCTCAATAAACACGAACCTAGCACTGTCAGAAATTTCAGTATGAACAAATAGCAGCTTTACAAAAATATCGACTTTCACACTCAACGACGTAAACAAGCTTGCAGTTCCGAATACGTACCTTTAGGGCGCTGGTGCAGACCCAAACGTTACGTGTATCATGTAATAGGGCTAAAGAAAATGTTGGCAGTTGCAGCCTTGTAAGCTTGGGCCGCTAGCAGACTTGTATACGATAGGGGTGTCGTGTTATACCGGCTTAACGGTCTACAACGGCAGCTTTTGGCGGTATCTGAATCGCAAAGCACATTGTTTACGAAAACAGACGCGCGTGAAATTCTTACGTTAGCTCCGTTTTGTTCTGTTTGTAGTATTCACAAATAAAAACTTCGGTACCTATGAACATGTTATAATAGCACAAGGAAAGTTCCAGCAGTCAGTAAGGACATCACCTTACACAACTTCACAATATTGGATTAACTCACTCCTAAGAGAGAGCACGCTTTTATGTTACGGAAAATATTTCTATTCATTTAATAAACGACCCCCACAATCTTTTAAACAACGTGAAGACGGGGAAAACTTACGTTATAGCAAAACACGAAGCCATTACACGTTGTTTGGTAACGTCTGCGTCGCTATCAACTACCCTATACCTCTAGACTTCTACAAAAAAGACCTTATAATTTACATTGCAATCTTATGATGGTTTTAATCGCCGTTATGTTATTAAATGGCATTTAATTAGAAGAAATCTAACTGGGAACGATGCATTTTTGATTAATCTTCAATGTGCAGTTTCCTTAAAAAGGTGTTCTTTCATAACACGCGAGCTATTATACGAAAATAACTAGATACGAAAATTCTTTACCCACCAATATGACGTTCCCCGGCGTTTTATAACAGCACATCGTACAAATAACGACACGTTTCGAAGGATCCTTAATGTGCTGGTTGTTAGAAACAGCATAAATTCATAGGAGGTAAGATATAATGTAAAACCCACAAAATATGGCCTTCAATTGAAAACGACGAAATCCAATATGGCGTCTCGAAGTTGTGCTTGTGACGTAGCGTGTGTTCTTGCCTGTTATTGGTCGAGCTTTCGTAGTACTTTTTTGAAATATCACTTAACTTATTTCGTGTTTCACACGAGGCAATGGCTCAGCGGAAAATAACAGGAAGTGACATCTCGAAAAACTCGTAGAGCTCCACGTCAACGTTAGGAAAGCGTCCCGTCTGCGGACGGTTTTACGATCAACTAGCGACAGAGCTACGCAACTAAGTAACAGCATTTGGCTTCTTCTGGATCGATTCAAATCGATCAGTTCGATTTGGTGAGTTGGTAATAGGGTGCTAGATTACACATCCGTATGTATCGGATTCGATCCCGGTCAGTTCTAGAGGCTTTAAATTATTCTTTGAGTGGCCATAGTGTCCGTAGTTGCTTTATAATTCATGAGGGTATTTTTGACCCGTCACTGCAACTACAAAAATGCGTGTTTTTTTTTTCACCAGAAGCGTTTCGCTTTATTGAGGTAAAGCATCATCTGGTCATTGTATGCCATTTATTTGTTGTAGTGCAAGTTGTACGAGTTAGTGTGGTTTGGTTAGTTTTCTTCCTTATTTGTCCCTTTATTTTTTTGTTTAGTGTGTCTACCATTGTTTCTTATTGTGTAATTAAGTTTACTGACATTTTGATTTTGCTTTATAGATAGAAAAACGGTTCGTTAAGAATAGGTTGGTTTGTACTTACGGTGATTTTTCGGCTGCATTCTCGCTTACATCAGGAAATGCCGTCTGCTAACACATCGTTGCTTTTCTGTGTTAGACACTGATAATTTTCGTCTACTTTTTAGATGTTTCGCAGCACTATGAATTTCTCACAACACACTTTTATGCACACCACTGTATTCTGTTTGTTTTCGTACTTCAAGTATGTGTATTGTAGTGTTGCGAACATAGCCTTCCCACTACTTTGTCTTTGATCTACCAGTATTCTTTTTTAAATTAGATTATTTTAAGTGTGTAATTCTATTTAAGTATGTTTCTGTTTATTTATATATTGTGTACAAGTATAGAAGGAATAGCGATGGAGTTTTTTTGTGTTTGGGAGGAGAAACCATAAGTATATAGCAGTGTGATGGCGTGTGGGTTAGAGGATAAGGTGAGGAGCGAGAGGTGAAGTGAAACTGTGAGTGGGTGGGGGGGGGGGGGGAGTTTTGGGATAGTGGGAGGGGGGTGAAGGATGGAAAAGGCTCTTTTCTTTTTCGTGAGATTTCATCAGTTATTTTATACAGAGTGTGGTTCCCAATATTTATCTGGTCATTGGGCAACTGTTTATTTTGTGTTAATGCTTATTGTGTGTGGAAATTTTGTTGGAAAGGAAGGAGGTGTCTGTCTTTACTGATTTTTATGATATTCATATCGTTTTCAATATTGCTTGGTCTATGGTGTTCTTCTTTTAGATGATCCACAAATGTTCAATGACTTGTACCGTATTCGAATGCTCTGATGTGTTCTTTATATCTTGTGTCAAATGTTCTACCAGTCATTCCAATGAATATTTTCTCAAAATCTCTACAACTGAGCTGATAGATACCACATTGTTGGTATCTGTCTAGTTTTGATTTTAGTTTTGGGATATGCTTTTCTATGGAATTGTTTGTTTTGTAAGCAATGTTTATGCCTTGTTTTTTTGAATATGTTTCTTATTTTATGAGTGAATTTGTTGTGGTAGGTCACCGTATGCCATGTCTTTGTTGTAGTGCAAGTTGTACGAGTTTGTGT
Organism: Schistocerca serialis cubense; assembly: GCF_023864345.2. Lineage (NCBI taxonomy): Eukaryota > Metazoa > Arthropoda > Insecta > Orthoptera > Acrididae > Schistocerca > Schistocerca serialis. The sequence continues at coordinate 402,657,905 of NC_064645.1, forward strand.
GGTTTGGTTAGTTTTCTTCCTTATTTGTCCCTTTATTTTTTTGTTTAGTGTGTCTACCATTGTTCCTTTGTGTCCATTTTTAATGCTATTTGTTTTATATTGGGTGAATTTGTAGAGAATAACTAAAACAAATACCAGTTTTCCTAAACGAAGCTTGTTTAGGGACTGACAACTAAAACTTTATGATCACTTCTCGTATGCAGGCAACTATTTCGCAGTACACGTCGCAACATATCAGAAGAACCGAAGTGCTGATTATGTGTATACACATACTAGTAGCGGAACTCGGGGCAGAACGGGATACTTAATGTTTAACAATTTCTGTAAAATAAAGGAACACAAGGAAACACTTCTTAATGTGATAAAAAAACACCTTGTAGTGTAACCTAATGTACCTTATTTTAAAATCACTTAAAACAATACATTTTGCATTTTTTACAATTTTTCAAAGAAAGTCTTGTATATTTCCCGTTTCGCCCCACCCACGGGGCAGAATGGGATAAGGGTATTTTTTGTTAAATTATTGCATAAACGTTGAATTTTAATAACGAATATCGTATTAAACTATGACAAAATGTTGTATACCAGGCAATTCAGACTAAGTAATGTGTAATTTAAACAATTAAAAAGTCATTCTCCAAAATAAGAAAATATTTTAATGTCATTCTGAAAAATGTACAATGCTTAATAACCACCAAACCACTAACTACTAGCTCTTTCGACGATAGTAACAAATCAGTATTTCCTCTTCATCTTCACTGTCTATGCCAGCACATGAATTGTGTGCCCACTCTGGTATGCGACCCAGCCCTCATTACAAACGGAGTAGAAGTCCCCACAGTAGACACTCAGCATCCTCTCTCTCTGATTCTCTCTTCTCCATCAACTTCTTCCTTTTATTTTTCTTAAGGTCTTTGATGTCCTCTGTTTTGGTTTTTTTTGGATGTACAGTTTGATATTTTTGCCTTAAGTTGCATTGCACCTGACGTCTCTGTCCTGACATTGTTTATGTTTGTGCACCCTCCTCCTTTCTGTAGGCCTACTTTACGTGCGACAGCATTAGTTCAAATGGCTCTGAGCACTATGGGACTTAACTTCTGAGGTCATCAGTCCCCTAGAACTTAGAACTACTTAAACCTAACTAACGTAAGGACATCACACACATCCATGTTCGAGGCAGGATTCGAACCTGCGACCGTAGCGATCGCGCGTTTCCAGACTGTAGCGCCTAGAACCGCTCGGCCACTCAGGCCGGCGCAACAGCATTCTGCAGTTCCTTCTTATGAGGAGAATCTGTTAATACGGCGGTTTTTCCTTTTCGTCTTGTAGTCCGCCGAGTATTTTGACAGATTAGTGGGATTGGAATGACAGCCTCGGGCGATATCTAGAAAGCTGAGTTGTTCGGCGAACATAGCTGGTTGGGAGAGTCTGGCATCCTTGAACATCCAGGCTGCGTTTGCTTTCTACTTGCATCAAAATATGACGGGGCAGAATGGGACACTATCCCATTCTGCCCCGTCCCATTCCGCCCCAAGAGCACTTTTCAGATCAACAACTTTTATTGAGTGTAATAATTGACGTATTTAAACGCATTAAGTAACTAAAGTATAACAAATGCCATGCACTTTAAGGGAATGTGTCATTTTAAGGTATACAATTAAGAATTAACAGCTTACCTGGCGTTGAAATTCACCAAACGTTAGTACAACGCAAGCGGTAACGTGACGGACAACAATTCACTTAGATCTCGCACTTCAAACTAAATCAGAATGGCTGCCCTCACTTCCCTTCCATTCGGAGAAATAGTTACATGCCCATACAACAGGTTGCAACACTGTCCAGTCTAGAAAAGAGCGATTTCCCATTGTGCCCCGCTATCCCGTTCTGCCCCGAGTTGCCTATGGCCATGCGTGATGAAAAACATGTACGCATGGACGGCAGGAGATAAGTAGGAAGGCTAGACGAATGTAAAAGAAAGACGACCCAAGGGGACGCGTGGCAGCGACTGCCGGAACAGTCGTCTGCGGCCCTTTACCAGTAGCCGGAGCGGCTTTCTCCTGAGCGTTCGTTACTTTCGTCGGAACGCCCCGTGGCCGACTGCCAATGGGCCGGGACTGTGGAGACAGCAGGCGAACAACTGCATCTGATGTTCGCTCTTCTCCCGTTAGTCTTCAGAAGCTTCCTAATTGCAACGCAAGAAGTACATGGAACAAACATACACTACTGGCCATTGAAATTGCTACACCAAGAAGAAATGCAGATGATAGACGGGTAATCACTGGACAAATATATTATACTAGAACTGACACGGGACTACATTTTCAAGCAGTTCGGGTGCATAGATCCTGAGAAATCAGTGCCCAGAACAACCACCTCTGGCCGTAATAACAGCCTTGATACGCCAAGGCATTGAGTCAAACAGAGATTGGATGGCGTGTACACGTACAGCTGCCCATGCAGCTTCAACACGATACCGCAGATCATCAAGAGTAGTGACTGGCGTATTGTGACGAGCCAGTTGCTCGGCCACCATTGACCAGACATTTTCAGTTGGTGAGAGATCTGGGGAATGTGCTGGCCAGGGCAGCAGTCGAACATTTTCTGCATCCAGAAAGGCCCGTACAGGACCTGCAACATGCGGTCGTGCATTATCCTGCTGAAATGTAGGGTTTCTAAGGGATCGAATGAAGGGTAGAGCCACGGGTCGTAACACATCTGAAATGTAACGTCCACTGTTCAAAGTGCCGTCAATGCGAACAAGAGGTGACAGAGGCGTGTAACCAATGGTACCGCATACCATCACGCCGAGTGATACGCCAAAATATCGATGACGAATACTTGCTTCCAATGTGCGTTCACCGCGTTGTCGCCAAACACGGATGTGACCATCATGATGCTGTAAACAGAACCTGGATTCATTCGAAAAAATGACGCTTTTGCCAATCGTGGAGCCAGGTTCGTCGTTGAGTACACCATCGCAGGCGCTGTGATGCAGCGTCAAGGGTAACCGCAGCCATGGTCTCCGAGCTGGTAGTCCGTGCTGCTGAAGCGTCGTCGAACTGTTCGTTCAGATGGTTGTTGTCTTGCAAACGTCCCCATCTTTTTACTCAGGAGTCGAGACATGGCTGCACGATCCGTTACAGCCATGAGGATAAGATGCCTGTCATGTCGACTGCTAGTGATACGACGCTGTTGGGATCCAGCACGGCGTTCCGTATTACCCTCCTCAGCCCACCGATTCCATATTCTGCTAACAGTTATTGGATCTCGACCAACGCGAGCAGCAATGTCGCGATACTATAAACCGCAATCATGATAGGTTACAATCCGACCTTTATCAAAGTCGGAAACGTGATGGTACGCATTTCTTCTCCTTACACGAGGCATTACAACAACGTTTCACTAGGCAACGCCGGTCAACTGCTGTTTGTGTATAAGAAATCTGTTGGAAACCTTCCTCATGTCAGCACGTTGTAGGTGACGCCACCGGCGCCAACCTTGTGTGAATGCTCTGAAAAGCTAATCATTTGCATATGACAGCATCTTCTTCCTGTCGGTTAAATTTCACGTCTGTAGCACGTCATCTTCGTGGTGTAGGAATTTTAATGGCGAGTGGTATAGATATAGATGTAGACAACATAGAAAAATATGATGGGGATCAGTAAGTGAGGGAAATGACATTAGAACCATGGAGATTACATTGCCCACCAAGAGCTAAAGACAAAGAGAAACTCCACACGAACGCTGGATGACCCCCTTTAGAAAGAAAACTATTAACGTCATTTGGCTCTTAAGAAGCAATATTTCTTGTGAGTGAATGATGTTTCTTGAACGACCATTTGTTCTAGGTAGTAGAACGAAACAAGTTCTGTTCTCGTTTGAGTGAAGGGTAATTTAGTTCCGAGAGCTCTCTTGCAACAACGCTCGAGAAAACAAGTTTATCTGCCGTAGAGAAGTATCACTCCTCGTCGACTGTTTGTCCACCCACTTCGCCTATCCGGCTCATACATATTCACTGCAAAAACTTGTTATCGCGAAGAATTTGAGAGAAGGCGGTCGAAGATAAGGTAATCGCCGCTTAAATATGGCGTCCTGTCCTGGCTCGTTAATGGTCGTTCCACAAAACGACACGACTCACTGGCACGTGTAAAAGGGACAGGCGGCGGTTTTTCGCCTCGCATCTTTCCGGAGTTGATGACCCAATAGTGAAATAGCCTGTTAAACGATGAACTAATAAAATAAAGAATTCAGAACTAGGTTTACTGTGATGGACACCTCCTGGTGCCCTTGAACATATCTGACGCTGGAAACCCCTTCACTCTTCTCAGCACAGTATCTACTCAAGGCGGGTAAAATAATAAGAATTTCTAGTTACAGGGAAGATAGCCGTTTCTAGAAGCCGAAATACTATATGCCTTTTTCCATTACCGTTTCACAGAGGAAGTCTGCACTGTAGTTCCTTCTCCAGATTGTCGCACAGAAGACAAAATGGTAGATATCGAAATAGATGACAGAGGGATAGAAAAACAATTAAAGTCGCTCAAAAGATGAAAGGCCGCTGGACCTGATGGGATACCAGTTCGATTTTACACAAAGTACGCGAAAGAACTTGCCCCCCTTCTTGCAGCGGTGTACCGTAGGTCTCTAGAAGAGCATAGCGTTCTAGAAGAGCGTAGCGTTCCAAAAGATTGGAAAAGGGCACAGGTCATCCACGTTTTCAAGAAGGGACGTCGAACAGATGTGCAGAACTATAGACCTATATCCCTAACGTCGAACAGTTGTAGAATTTTGGAACACGTATTATGTTCGAGTATAATGACTTTTCTGGAGACTAGCAATCTACTCTGTAGGGAGCAGCATGGGTTTCCAAAAAGACGATCGTGGGAAACCCAGCTCGCGCTATTCGTCCACGTGACTGAAGGCCATAGACACGGGTTCCCAGGTCGATGCCGTGTTTCTTGACTTCCGCAAGGCGTTTGATACAGTTGCCCACAGTCGTTTAACGAACAAAGTAAGAGAGTATCGACTACCAGGCCAATTGTGTGATTGGATTGAGAGTTCCTAGATAACAGAACGCACCATATCATCCTCAATGGAGAGAAGTGTTCCGAAGTAAGAGTGATTTCACGTGTGCCGCAAGGGAGTGTCGTAGGACCGTTGCTATTCACAATATATATAAATGACCTTGTGGATAACATCGGAAGTTCACTGAGGCTTTTGCGGATATTGCTGTAGTATATCGTGAAGTTGTAAAAATGGAAAATTGTACTGACATGCAGGAGGATCTGCAACGAATTGACGCATGGTGCAGGGAATGGCAATTGAATCTCAATGTAGGCAAGTGTAATGTGCTGCGAATATATAAAAAGAAAGATCCTTTATCATTTAGCTACAATATAGCAGGTCAGCAACTGGAAGCAGTTAATTCCATAAATTATCTGGGAGTAGCCATTAGGAGTGATTTAAAATGGATTGACCACATAAAATAAATCGTCGGTAATGCAGATGCTAGACTGAGATTCATTGGAAGAGTCCTAAGGAAATGCAATCCGAAAACTAAGGAAGTAGGTTACAGTACACTTGTTAGCCCACTGCTTGAATACTGCTCACCGGTGTGGGATCCGTACCAGATAGGGCTGATAGAAGAGATAGAGAAGATCCAGCGGAGAGCAGCGCGCTTCGTTACAGGATCATTTAGTAATCGCGAAACCGTTACGGAGATGATAGATAAACTCCAGTGGAAAACTCTGCAAGAGGGACACTCCATAGCTCGATACGGGCTTTTGTTGAAATTTCGAGAACATACCTTCACCGAGGAGTCAAGCAGTATATTGCTCCCTCCTACGTATATGTCGCGAAGGGACCATGAGGATAAGATCAGAGAGATTAGAGCCAACACAGAGGTATACCGACAATCTTTCTTTCCACGAACAATACGAGACTGGAATAGAAGGGAGAACCGATAGAGGTACTCAAAGAACCCTCCACCACACACCGTCTGGTGGCTTGCGGAGTATGGACGTAAATGTAGATTATAACTCGTTGCGACCGTCTTTCGCTACTGCCATGTTAATTAGAGCTCGCCTCTGGCATGGGACTTAATTAAAACAAAAAAAGTTGGATTGATGCAGTCTACGCAAGATAGACTGTCTCCTTACTTAGTGTATCAAGAGGAGCACTTTCTGTGGTTATGACACCCATGTTCGTCGAGACAGATTCTACTGAAAGAGTCGAAAAGTTTATCCCAAAAATTTTGAAAATCATTGGGTTCTGGCCGCTTTTAGGCATTCACTCTAATCTGTTATCCTAAATTCCAGTAATGTGCTGTTAGCAGATCCGGTGGAGCTGCTTTACTACCGTAACCAGCACGGTATTCAGCCCGTGTCTGCTCTCCACACATTGGCAGACACTAAGTGGCGTGGGCTACATATTTCGCCTATACTCATCAGCAGCACCAGCTGTCATTCGACAGCCACTGGTGACTAAAGGCCTCCTCTACATTTTTGCATTTAACATGCAAATAATGAGCTGTTGTTAATTTAATACTGTCTCCACCGACTCTACGGGAGCGATTAGTGCGGAAAAGAACATTATTTACAATTTGTTGTGATTCTGTTAGCTGCTTTCTTCAAATATCCTCTGTTTCAGGGTTCTAAACAACGCTTTACACAAGTCTGTGACTAATCTTACACAAGTCTGTGACCAATCGTGTTGTTCTCCTTTCTAAATGCTCCATGCCCCCGCTGATACAACCTGACATGGATCCCATCCACGTGATACTGTTCCAGTATAGGGCGAACGAGTATTAATACCAACAGTAGTCTATCATTAAATAAAACAACAAGTTTTTTATCTCCACGACGCGTTTCAAAGGTTTAAACCTGCATCATCAGGTGGATTTACATTTGCTAGTATGACAATTGTGTGTGTGTGTGTTGCGTTACGATTTTTTGGAGGAACTTGTGGCACTGCCTAGTGGAGAAACAAAACACTATTTCAGAACGTGGTTTTGGGTTTCTTTTGATAAAATTAAACGTATATCTAACGGTAAACACAAAATAAGTAAAATAAAGTACCTCCAGTGGTCACAGGTTCCTTTCACTGTCGTAACACATCACGTGTACACTGTCATATTTTGTAAACAAATGTGTCGTGTGGAAACTATTGGGTGCAAGGATCATATAGCAGAAGAGAAAACATTATCAAAAAGTACAAAGAACACATAACGCAACAACATAAGTACAGAATAAATTTTAAAGGATTTGGAGGTTTTGTTTTGAGGTGTCGAATACATGCGTTGGAATAAATACCTCAGATGGTATATAAATCCGATTTTGACCAGTTAAAATAGCTTGAACTTCATACTCGTTTATACAATCAGGTGAAATATTACAAACTTTAAGTACAATAATCATTTGAATACAGTGGTAAAATTATACACAAATAACAATTTTGATTGGAATTCATAGATAGATATTTAAGGCTGGAGGCAGAGGGGAGAAAGAGAAAGTGAGAGGAAGAGAGAGGGTGGAAAGAGTGATTATATGAGAGCAAACTTTACAAGGCAAGGGGTCTTAAGATTATAGCTGTTACATGTAATAACTGCCTAAAGATTGGGGTACGGCATTGATTAATGCTTTAAAATATGCAGATGGATTTACAATTTGTGCCAGTAGTTTATGTACATATAGTTTCAAGCTGACAAGGGGTACAAGCTGTTGGTGTGATGATATATCTGTAAATGAGATCAATCTCTTGTACCCTTGGCGGCTGTCATAGTAACATAACCAAATATTTATGGTAAATATTAAGACGTGTGTGTGCATTGCAATTTTAATGATGTAAACTGTTGTTGAAAACAGAAATGATACTATTGTAAATATTATCATTTTTGTCGTTTAAGATGGATTAGGTAGTTTAGTTTGGTGTTTGGAGTGTTTCAAGGATGTCTAGTTTTCTGCCTTTTGGTTGGATGTGCAGGAGGGTGATACTTCTGTTGTTGACATGGTGTTTTGTTTTGTTTCCTGCAGGTGGATGGCTAATGCTGATGTGTGGTATTTTTTGTTTTTTAGTGCTGCCGTGTGTTCTTTGAATCTAATCTCAAATGATATGCGTGTCTGGCCTACGTAGAAGCAGTCACTGTCCAAACATTCAATTTTGTACACACCTGTATGATGAGGTGGGTTTCGTATGCTGATGATGTGCAGTAACTTCTGTCCAATCTTGTTGTCTGTGGTAAAGGATGTGATTATGCCTCTTCGTTTGAAGACATCGGCAATCTGATATGAAATGTTACCTAGAAAGGGGATTGTATGGAAGATATTTTCTTTTTGTTTTTTTGTGTGTTTTGATTGGTTTGCCATTATTGAGTGTTTTAGGGTGTCTACTATGGAGCTGTTATAACCATTTGCAATGGCTGTTTGTTTCATTATTTCAATTTATTGATCACATTTGTCTTCAGAGAGTGTTAGTTGGATGATCAGGTACCGGAATGCTGCCATTTTGTGGGCTGTGGGGTGACAAGAGGAGCTGTGGAGTGTGGTATGTGTTGTTGTAGGCTTCCGATAAATTTCAAACTGATGTCTGTTATTCTTTATTCTAATGGCAAAGTCTAAGAAATTTACACTGTCGTCTGTTTAGTGTTCAACTGTGAATTTTATCTTTCCATGGGAGTTGTTGAATAACTGGTTCAACTCACTGATGTCATCTTTAGTGCCTTTGATTAAAATGATACATATATGTAGTAGTAGATGATATTTTTGAGGAGGTGGTGATTGGAATTTAGGATTTTGTCTTCTAAGTTATTTTAAATATTTCAGCTAGCAATCTGGAAAGATTCGAGCCCATTGCCAGACCATCTGTCTGTCTGTAGATTTTACGGTTAAATTTAAAATAGTTGTGTGAAAGTGTGAATTCAACGACGTCTATTAGTTCAGTAATGTGAGTTGAAGGGATTTTTTTGTACTTTTGTAGGTTGGCATTGATTATCTGTAGTGTAGGATCTACTGGCAAATGGGGCAAGTGTGGCTCCATTAGGTACTTCTATGTTTTTGACATGTTGTGTAAATTCTGTTGTGTTTTATGTGTTCTCCCACTATTGAATGTGTATGCCTCTTTGAGAATTTTGAAGAGCATTATGTTGAGTTTGAATGTTGGGCTGTTCCTACAGTTCACTATAGGCCTGATGGGGGTCTCATATTTGTGTATCTTTGGTTGTGATCTAGGGCAAGGTGTTTGTGGGCTCATTGTCACAATATTTCTTGCTTGTTGGATAGTAAGTAGAAAGTTGATGTTGTTTGAAATGTGTTTAATGTCTTTTTGTATTCTGGCTGTTGGGTCCTGATGTATTTCTGTTATATAGTTGGTTTGGAAGAAGTCTAATATTTTTTCTACATATGTTGCTCTGTTCATTACAACAGCTGTGTTACCCTTGTCAGCTTTTACAATTATTGCATTATTCATGTGTAATTTAGTCTTAATGGTACGTGTAAATAAACAGCGACTGGTAACAGTAAACTTGTTGTTTCATTTAATGTCAATAACAGTCACGGTAAAGCCTAACCTAAAATGTTCGCATTTAAAGTAGTCCATCAAACTGACATTACCGGTTGTTAAGTTTGTTTTGTTTGTAGATGAAACAAACATTGCAATAAATAGCAAATCAAATATAAGGTTACAAAGAGCTATTAATGGAAGTATCTTGGACATTATTGAATACATTCTAGCAAATTCAGTGTCTTTAAATTTCGAAAAACCTCACTATACGCAGTTCAGAAGCCGCAAGAGGCTTCCATTGAAGGTATGCAACAGATATGGCGTCACGCACAAGAGTTTGCCAGTGTATGTTCTTGGTGTTAAGACTTGAAGATAAATCCATTTGGTAGGAGCATGCAACATGACTACTGAAACGCCCCAAACAAGTCTTCGTTGTGAGCCACATGTACTGGCTTTCATTCCACAATGTCGTACGATATGATATTTTTCGGTAATTCATCAAGCGAAGCTACAGTTTTCCGGATCAATAAACGTGTAATACGAATTATTTACGATATGAATTTCATAACGTCTTGCAGAAGACTGGGTATGTCAAGCACTGCTTCACAGTATATTATATTTATTCCTTCAAGAAATTCGTCACAAGTGACACACCTTTGTTTCAAACCGTCTACTCATTTCACTGGATCGATATCATGAATAAAAGTAATCTAAAAATTCACTTTGGTCTAGGAATGTATTCATTATTCAACAAAATACGTTTTCAATATCTTGCCAACGACCTTATACCTTTTAGCAAGTAATAAAGAAGAGCTAAAGGCTAAGACAAAAATCTTAGCAGAATCAGTTGGTGTATCTGTTGTCAAATATATCATACAACATAAAACCATGTAATACCTGACCTCGACGCAGTTTTAATGCGGTAATGTGACCAATGCAAGTAAGCCTGGAAAACTACATTTGATTGGACTATACTTGGCTATAATAGCCTTTTGCACTAAAGCGAGTATACATTTAAACGTTTGTGGTATAAAAAAAGTATAATTTCCACAGTCTTGAAGACTGCGTCGCTTTGGACCTGTGGAAAGAGCGTTAAAAATTCTTCTGTATATGTCTATTACGTATTTTACAGCAGTTTTTATTGTTTGACTAGAATGTATATATTTCTAAAGTTCTGATCCGTTTCGGTTGTATCGAATCATCTTCAGATCTGAATATGTCGGCTGGAAGAGTAAGCCAACAATGTCCATACTAAGATCTGAAAATGGTTCCAGGGTACCGAAGCCATTCATGCATTAGAAATATATATAATATGGACGGATAATAAAATTTGTTGCAACGTCATCGATTGCGGATCTTCTCCAAAAAAAAAAGACAAAAAGACAGTTTCTGGCAGCATTATGAATTTTTGTTTTTCTTGTATGTTGCACGTGCTCGAGGATTTCCCAACTACGGATCTACAAAACGAACAGTGTATTTAGTCAAATCACGTTTCCATGGGACAGAATCTAAATTACCTGTGTTCCTGTGGATAGTTCTCTGTTTATGATGACATTCTTCGTGCTGTCTGTCGGTATGTCTTCAGCCAAGGGCCAAATCTTTTCAAATATCATGTAACACTTTCTTCAGCAAACGCTGGTATAACAATGAATCGTAAGCTTTGCGAAACTGTCGAAACACTAAATCCATCTGATTTGCAAAGTTCTTTGTAAATGTGGTACTAACATTGTTCCAGTCTGACCTGCTGGTAAGACTTTAATAAGATCTCTGCGGGTCCATATGATTCGACGTGTGCTTCAGTCTAGCACAGAGCCGTTTTATGAACAGCGAGCACGAACACTGGAAACTTCGCTTCGTTTTTGGGGACGGAGCAGCGTCCTCGTGTACCTACGCCCAGGAGGAGAATAAAACAATATAATGGATGTCGGGCATGATGCACGACTGATTCAGATCGGCCGCAGAAGCAGACGACCCTCGTTTCAAAGGCCGGGGCGCAATTCTGCGAGCGAGGGACCTAAGCAAACACCCCATCGGGCGGTTTAGCGCCAAGACAACGACGGCCCTTTCAGGCGGCGCGGATTATTAAGCAAGCGTGAGACACAGGACCCGGCCCAGATGCTGCTTGGCGACCATCCCGTGTGTACAATGGGGCGCTGTAAGAGGCGCTTACGACTGCAAAAAAGGCCGGGATGCGACGCTCCCGCTTCTCTCACGGTTACGCGAACCTGTATTTAAATACGTGCCGAGCGGGAATTGCCGAGTGTTTTGTGTGTCCCTGCTCTCGGAGGCAAGCGTCTAACGAGAGGGCCGACAGACCTCAGTGAAATGGTCGCTTCAACAGCCGTTGGTATCTCTGGATAGATACGAAGAGGAGCCTGTGAAATGCAGGCCGCATTTTCGCAGTAGTTTCAAATCTATGTTCTTCTTTCCAAAGTTAGATGGGAGTAGAGTGAATTTGGAGCTATACTATTCCAATGTGTAACGTCACCCCTACAGACTGTCAAGATCTAAAATGTATTAGTTGCACATTTCAGTTGTCTCCACTCCGACTTATGAGCTCTTAGGCATTGTGAGCGTGATAGTATCCATACGTCATACGCTATGGAGTACTTTCCTCTATGAGTAGAACATAACAATTTGTCATTTATGGCTAATATTGGGATACAGAATGTGTGCAAACTTTATACACTACTGGCCATTAAAATTGCTACACCACGACGATGACGAGATACAGACGCGAAATTTAACCGACAGGAAGATGATGCTGTGATATGCAAACGATTAGCTTTTCATTCACACAAGGCTGGCGCCGGTGGCGACACCTACAACGTGCTGACACGAGGAAAGTTTCCAACAGATTTCTCATACACAAACAGTAGTTGACCGGCGTTGCCTGGTGAAACGTTGTTGTGATACCTCGTGGTAGAAGAAGAAATGCGTACCATCACGTTTCCGACTTTATCAAAAGGTCTGATTGTAGCCTATCGCGATTCCGGTTTATCGATCACGACATTGCTGCTCGCGTTGGTCGAGATCCAATGGCTGTTAGCAAATATGGAATCGGTGCATTCGGGAGGGTAATACGGAACGCCGTGCTGGATCACAACGGCATCGTATCACTAGCAGTCGAGATGACAGGCATCTTATCCGCATGGCTGTAACGGATCGTGCAGCCACGTCTCGATCCCTGAGTCAACAGGTGGGGACGTTTGCAAGACAACAACCATCTGCACCAACAGTTCGACGACGTTTGCAGCAGCCTGGACTATCAGCTCGGAGACCATGCCTGCGGTCACCTTTGACGCTGCATCACAGACAGGAGCGCCAGCGATGGTGTACTCAACGACGAACTGGGTGCACGAATGGCAAAACGACATTTTTTCGGATGAATCCAGGTTCTGTTTACAGCATAATGATGGTCGCATCCGTGTTTGGCGACATCGCGGTGAACGCACATTGGAAGCGTGTATTCGTCATCGCCATACTGGCGTATCACCCGGCGTGATGGAGTGGGGTGCCACTGGTTACACGTCTCGGTCACCTCTTGTTCGCATTGACGGCACATTGAACAGTAAACGTTACATTTCAGATGTGTTACGACCCATGGCTCTACCCTTCATTCGATCCCTGCGAAACCCTACATTTCAGCACGATAATGCACGATCGCATATTGCACGTCCTGTACGGGCCTTTCTGAATACAGAAAATGTTCGACTGCTGCCCTGGATAGCACATTCTCCAGATCTCTCGCCAAATGGAAACGCTTGGACAATGGTGGCCGAGCAACTGGCTCGTCACAATACGCCAGTCACTACTCTTGATGAACTGTGGTATCGTGTTGAAGCTGCATGGGCAGCTGTACCTGTACACGCCATCCAAGCTCTGTTTGTCTCAATGCCCAAGCGCATCAAGGCCGTTATTACGCCCAAAGGTGGTTGTTCTAGGTACTGATATCTCAGGATCTATGCTCCCAAATTGCGTGAAAATGTAATCACGTGTCAGTTCTAGTACAATATATTTCTCAAATGAATACCCGTTTATCATCTGCATTTCTTCTTGGTGTAGCAGTTTTAACGGCCACTAGTGTATATATTATAGTAAACGGCACCCCTATAGACTCTCAAGATCTGGAATGTATTAGTTGCGCATTTCAGTTGTCTCCACTCCGACTTATGGCATTGTGAGCGTGGTAGCATCCATGCGTCACGCGCTAGGGAGTACTTTGCTCTATGAGTAGAACATAACAATAAAATTTGTCATTTATGACTAATATTGGGATACAGCGCGTGTTCCGGAGAGGACAGGGTACTTGCTGCTCATGGTATTCTCCATGGGAGCAGGCCTGGAGTTCAGTCGTGGCAGCAATAAAGTGAATTATCTTTTTGAATTAAAAACAGACTTGGTTGCAACTTATTCTTTTATTAACAACGCTTTTCGTCTTCGTGGAGTATCTTCAGATCATTTTAAAATGTTCCTTTTACCACATATTAAAAATCATAAAACAGGCGGTCCAGTGTGCCCGTTGTACGCTCCTGCCGTGGAGTTACGGCGGCAGCACTGGGTGTATTGTGTTTAAATTGTGAAGTCCATTTTAAACGTGGTACTACCAATGCTCCATTCTGGCCTGCTGGTACGACCTTACTAAGGTCTCTGCGGGTCCATATGATTTGACGTGTGCTTCAGTCTAGCGCAGAGCCGTTTTATGATTTTTAATATGCTGTAAAAGGAAAATTTTAAGATAATGTGAAGATGCCCCACGAAGGCGGAACACATTGTTAACAGAAGTTGCAACGAAGGCGATATTTAATTCAAATATTCGACATACAGTTGCTGCACAATACGATCTAATGGAGAGGAGTGAATTATTTGTTTTAACAGTGATTATCTTTTCAGCCAGATTGCTCTACAGGCGTTAGAAGAGCATGAAGTAAGGCGAAACTTACCATCGAACGGTACATAATCTCTTTGACCACAAGAATTTGGTTCACTGAACAGTGCCTTTTTCTAGTTACGTGAACATTTGATGGAAGATAGTGCCAGCTAGCATTATGGAGCGAAATAGTTCCTGGTTCAGAACTGGTAGAATGACACACAAGATGTTACTGTTCGTTCCGAAACTGCACTTCCTTACGTTGGTGCAGTGATATATTAAGAGAAGCTCTGTCTTCTCGGAGGCTGGTCCGAGGTGTCCAATACGTTCACACGGCTCTTTGATACGCTGGATAATTGCTGTTCGCTTTAAGATTTACAGAACGGGAACTGAGGCCGATTTTTTGTTTAAAGAACTGTTTGTTATTACACCAAAACCTAAAGCTATTGTCAGATCACCAGTGAAATGTTTCGCATCATTTACTTAATGAAAAATAAAATGTTAAAACCAGAAAACCAAAAGCTCTCGATGCGAGTATGTGGAGAACTTTCGTAAGTTAAGTTGAAGTGCGTGCCTTAATCTTCTGACTGCATGGGGTAAACCGAGATTTTGACACGACAGACAACTAGCTTAAAAAATCCACTGATGATGCCTTTAACACAAAAAGGGGTAATGAAATGTTATATTTCATCAAGAAAAATGCATTTGAATTCATAAAACGAGTTTTTATATCTCAGCTGTGGAAAATGGCCACATTGTCAAACATCCACATAAATTACGTTTTTAAGAAGTCTGAAAATCAATTGTACCGAAGCCTTAAATACTGCACAGACAACGAAGAGAAAACTGTAATAATTAACAATGAAATTATAGAAGTAAGACATTAGTGAACAGAACAACAGCAGATGCGTTTTAAATTAAGAAGTAACACGAAGCTACACTCCTGGAAATGGAAAAAAGAACACATTGACACCGGTGTGTCAGACCCACCATACTTGCTCCGGACACTGCGAGAGGGCTGTACGAGCAATGATCACACGCACGGCACAGCGGACACACCAGGAACCGCGGTGTTGGCCGTCGAATGGCGTTAGCTGCGCAGCATTTGTGCACCGCCGCCGTCAGTGTCAGCCAGTTTGCCGTGGCATACGGAGCTCCATCGCAGTCTTTAACACTGGTAGCATGCCGCGACAGCGTGGACGTGAACCGTATGTGCAGTTGACGGACTTTGAGCGAGGGCGTATAGTGGGCATGCGGGAGGCCGGGTGGACGTACCGCCGAATTGCTCAACACGTGGGGCGTGAGGCCTCCACAGTACATCGATGTTGTCGCCAGTGGTCGGCGGAAGGTGCACGTGCCCGTCGACCTGGGACCGGACCGCAGCGACGCACGGATGCACGCCAAGACCGTAGGATCCTACGCAGTGCCGTAGGGGACCGCACCGCCACTTCCCAGCAAATTAGGGACACTGTTGCTCCTGGGGTATCGGCGAGGACCATTCGCAACCGTCTCCATGAAGCTGGGCTACGGTCCCGCACACCGTTAGGCCGTCTTCCGCTCACGCCCCAACATCGTGCAGCCCGCCTCCAGTGGTGTCGCGACAGGCGTGAATGGAGGGACGAATGGAGACGTGTCGTCTTCAGCGATGAGAGTCGCTTCTGCCTTGGTGCCAATGATGGTCGTATGCGTGTTTGGCGCCGTGCAGGTGAGCGCCACAATCAGGACTGCATACGACCGAGGCACACAGGGCCAACACCCGGCATCATGGTGTGGGGAGCGATCTCCTACACTGGCCGTACACCACTGGTGATCGTCGAGGGGACACTGAATAGTGCACGGTACATCCAAACCGTCATCGAACCCATCGTTCTACCATTCCTAGACCGGCAAGGGAACTTGCTGTTCCAACAGGACAATGCACGTCCGCATGTATCCCGTGCCACCCAACGTACTCTAGAAGGTGTAAGTCAACTACCCTGGCCAGCAAGATCTCCGGATCTGTCCCCCATTGAGCATGTTTGGGACTGGATGAAGCGTCGTCTCACGCGGTCTGCACGTCCAGCACGAACGCTTGTCCAACTGAGGCGCCAGGTGGAAATGGCATGGCAAGCCGTTCCACAAGACTACATCCAGCATCTCTACGATCGTCTCCATGGGAGAATAGCAGCCTGCATTGCTGCGAAAGGTGGATATACACTGTACTAGTGCCGACATTGTGCATGCTCTGTTGCCTGTGTCTATGTGCCTGTGGTTCTGTCAGTGTGATCATGTGATGTATCTGACCCCAGGAATGTGTCAATAAAGTTTCCCCTTCCTGGGACAATGAATTCACGGTGTTCTTATTTCAATTTCGAGGAGTGTATAAGACCATGTAGCAAAAATTACAAACAAAATTAGGGACAGGAGTCTGAAAATCTATGGTTACATTCAAACAATGAGTCCTAGCAGGCTCACAAGAAAAACTGTTCAGCATTCTGAAAAATTTGAAGACAGTCTCAACTGGTTTAGGAAAGGGCTTGAAGACCTGGAATAAACTGGCATAAAAAAGCAAGAGACTAAACAAAATTTAAATGTTCGGAGGTCTCCAAGACGAAACAGTTCCAAAACGAAACGAAAGAAAATGGAAACCTGAAGAGAGGAAAGAAAAAGAAGAATGAATAGGTGGAGTGCAGGAGAGTGCGTAAAGCTAACAACGTGGTCAGCTGGCCTGTTACGAAAGAAGAAGTTTTGGAATCAGTAGTTGAGTTCAATTTTTTAATATTTTAAATATGTTCATGTATTTCACTTTCCATACGATAACTATAAAACTATATTTTTATAAAAACACAAGGTAATAAACAATTGCATTTATGAATTATAAATGTGCCAGAGTACTTAAACAACATCAACAAAACGTTACAGAAGGTGGTTAGCAACAATAGTAAATAAAAGTTTAAAGATTTGTTATTAATTAATGTGTGAAAAGCTATTAAAAGATTTCAATCCAGAAATTTGCAACGTGAACAGCATTTTCTTTAGCAGTATGATGCTCTGTACCCGTGGTCTAGGGGTAGCGTCTTTGATTCATAATCAAAAACGTTTTCGGTCCCGGGTTCGATCCCCGCCACTGCCTAAATTTTGATAAATAATCAGCATTGGCGGCCGAAGACTTCCGGCATAAGATGTCAGCCTCATTCTGGCAACGGCCTTGTCAAAGAGGGCGGAGGAGCGAATAGAGGTTCAGGGCACTCTCTTGTCCTAGGGGTGGGAAATTGCCCCTAAAGGCGGAAGAATCAGCAATGATCAACGACATGAGGATGCAGAAGGCAATGGAAACCACTGTATTAAAGACACGTAACGTGTATCCACAGGACATGTGGCCTGTAATTGAAGGAGTGTCATGATGATCTCTCCATTGTCAAAAGATTCCGGAATAGTCCCCCATTCGGATCTCCGGGAGGGGATTGCCAATGGGGAGGTTACCATGATAAAAAGATTGAATAATCAACGAAAGGATAACGTTCTACGAGTCGGGGTGTGGAATGTCAGAAGCTTGAACGTGGTAGGGAAACTAGAAAATCTGGAAAGGGAAATGCAAAGGCTCAATCTAGATATAGTAGGGGTCAGTGAAGTGAAGTGGAAGGAAGACAAGGATTTCTGGTCAGATGAGTATCGGGTAATATCAACAGCAGCAGAAAATGGTATAACAGGTGTAGGATTCGTTATGAATAGGAAGGTAGGGCAGAAGGTGTGTTACTGTGAACAGTTCAGTGACCGAGTTGTTCTAATCAGAATCGACAGCAGACCAACACCGACAACGATAGTTCAGGTATACATGCCGACGTCGCAAGCTGAAGATGAACAGATAGAGAAAGTGTATGAGGATATTGAAAGGGTAATGCAGTATGTAAAGGGGGACGAAAATCTAATAGTCATGGGCGACTGGAATGCAGTTGTAGGGGAAGGAGTAGAAGAAAAGGTTACAGGAGAATATGGGCTTGGGACAAGGAATGAAAGAGGAGAAAGACTAATTGAGTTCTGTAACAAGTTTCAGCTAGTAATAGCGAATACCCTGTTCAAGAATCACAAGAGGAGGAGGTATACTCGGAAAAGGCCGCGAGATACGGGAAGATTTCAATTAGATTACATCATGGTCAGACATAGATTCCGAAATCAGATACTGGATTGTAAGGCGTACCCTGGAGCAGATATAGACTCAGATCACAATATAGTAGTGTTGAAGAGTAGGCTGAAGTTCAAGACATTAGTCAGGAAGAATCAATACGCAAAGAAGTGGGATACGGAAGTACTAAGGAATGACGAGATACGTTTGAAGTTCTCTAACGCTATAGATACAGCAATAAGGAATAGTGCAGTAGGCAATACAGTTTAAGAGGAATGGACATCTCCAAAAAGGGCCATCACAGAAGTTGGGAAGGAAAACATAGGTACAAAGAAGGTAGCTGCGAAGAAACCATGGGTAACAGAAGAAATACTTCAGTTGATTGATGAAAAGAGGAAGTACAAACACGTTCCGGGAAAAACAGGAATACAGAAATACAAGTCGCTGAGGAATGAAATAAATAGGAAGTGCAGGGAAGCTAAGACGAAATGGCTGCAGGAAAAATGTGAAGACATCGAAAAAGATATGATTGTCGGAAGTACAGACTCAGCATACAGGAAAGTCAAAACAACCTTTGGTGACATTAAAAGCAACGGTGGTAACATTAAGAGTGCAACGGGAATTCCGCTGTTAAATGCAGAGGAGAGAGCAGATAGGAGGAAAGAATACATTGAAAGCCTCATGGGGGTGAAGATTTGTCTGATGTGATAGATGAAGAAACACGAGTCGATTTAGAAGAGATAGGGGATCCAGTATCAGAATCGGAATTTAAAAGAGCTTTGGAGGACTTACGGTCAAATAAGGCAGAAGGGATAGATAACATTCCATCAGAATTTCTAAAATCATTGGGGGAAGTGGCAACAAAACTACTATTCACGTTGGTGTGTAGAATATATGAGTGTGGCGATATTCCATCTGGCTTTCGGAAAAGCATCATCCACACAATTCCGAAGACGGCAAGAGCTGACAAGTGCGAGAATTATCGCACAATCAGCTTAACAGCTCATGCATCGAAGCTGCTTACAAGAATAATATACAGAAGAATGGAAAAGAAAATTGAGAATGCGCTAGGTGACGATCAGTTTGGCTTTAGGAAAAGTAAAGGGACGAGAGAGGCAATTCTGACGTTACGGCTAATAATGGAAGCAAGGCTAAAGAAAAATCAAGACACTTTCATAGGATTTGTCGACCTCGAAAAAGCGTTCGACAATATAAAATGGTGCAAGCTGTTCGAGATTCTGAAAAAAGTAGGGGTAAGCTATAGGGAGAGACGGGTCATATACAATATGTACAACAACCAAGAGGGAATAATAAGAGTGGACGATCAAGAACGAAGTTCTCGTATTAAGAAGGGTGTAAGACAAGGCTGTAGCCTTTCGCCCCTACTCTTCAATCTGTACATCGAGGAAGCAATGATGGAAATAAAAGAAAGGTTCACGAGTGGAATTAAAATACAAGGTGAAAGGATATCAATGATACGATTCGCTGATGACATTGCTATCCTGAGTGAAAGTGAAGAAGAATTAAATGATCTGCTGAACGGAATGAACAGTCTAATGAGTACACAGTATGGGTTGAGAGTAAATCGGGGAAAGACGAAGGTAATGAGAAGTAGTAGAAATGAGAACAGCGAAAAACTTAACATCAGGATTGATGGTCACGAAGTCAATGAAGTGGAGGAATTCTGCTACCTAGGCAGTAAAATAACCAATGACGGACGGAGCAAGGAGGATATCAAAAGCAGACTCGCTATGGCAAAAAAGGCTTTTCTGGCAAAGAGAAGTCTACTAATATCAAATACCGGCCTTAATTTGAGGAAGAAGTTTCTGAGGATGTACGTCTGGAGTACAGCATTGTATGGTAGTGAAACATGGACTGTGGGAAAACCGGAACAGAAGAGAATCGAAGCATTTGAGATGTGGTGCTATAGACGAATGTTGAAAATTAGGTAGACTGATAAGGTAAGGAATGAGGAGGTTCTACGCAGAATCGGAGAGGAAAGGAATATGTGGAAAACACTGATAAGGAAAAGGGACAGGATGATAGGACATTGCTAAGACATGAGGGAATGACTTCCATGGTACTAGAGGGAGCTGTAGAGGCCAAAAACTGTAGAGGAAGACAGAGATTGGAATACGTCAAGCAAATAATTCAGGACGTAGGTTGCAAGTGCTACTCTGAGATGAAGAGGTTAGCACAGGAAAGGAATTCGTGGCGGGCCGCATCAAACCAGTCAGTAGACTGATGAAAAAAAAAAAAAATTAATGTCTTCGTGTTAACACGCTGCAGAAGAAACAAGCAGGAGGACAAGTACAGGACAAGATTTTCACTCTGCAGCGGAGTGTTCGCTGATATGAAACTTGGTGGCAGATTGAAACTGTGTGCCGGACCGAGACTCGAACTCGAGACCTTTGCCTTTCGCTGAGCTACCCAAGCACGACTCACGCCCCGTCCTCAGAACTTCAATTCTGCTAGTACCTCGTCTCCTACGTTCCAAACTTTACAGAAGCTCTCCTGCGAACCTTGCAGAACTAGCACTCCTGAAAGAAAGGATATTGCGGAAACATGGCTTAGCCAGAGGCTGGGGGATGGGAGAGCTTCTCCAAAGTTTGGAAAGTAGGAGACGAGGTACTGGCAGAAGTAAAGCTGTGAGGACCGGAGTTCGAGACTTGGTCCGGCACACAGTTTTAATCTGCCAGGAAGTTTCAAGTACAGGATAGTTTGTGGCTCTCTGCAGGCTCACAGATCGGTTTTGTCCCAAAGGAGGTTCCATCTTGCCATAGACAGTTTCGTTCTTCTTACTCCGCTCCTTACACTAAGAGGTCTCCCAATTTTTCAATTCACATTTCCGCCTGATGCTTGGGCTCCTTTAGGAAAGGTTGATGACTGTAGCTCCCGACCCGCCAGGGCTGCTTCCTGGACTCGGGTAGGCGCGCCGGCCCCCGATCGAATCCGACCAGCGGATTAACGACGATGGCCGATGTGCCGGCCAGCCTGGATGTGGTTTTTAGGCGGTCTTCCACATCCCGCTAGGTGAATACCGGGCTGATCCCCATGTTCCGACTCAGTTACACGGCTCGCAGACATCTGAACACATTCACACTAATCCATGGATTACACTCGTCGCAGACAGTTGTGGTACATTCATTCCGTTCCGGGGGGTACGGGGTGGCGGCATCCGGCCACCCCTTAAACATTAACATGCCAAATCCGATTAACGATGGCTGACCCTGCGTAACTGCGGGACAAGGCTCAAGTGACAGAGTAGTTCAGAATAGAAACTCTAGCTCCCCACAGATGGACACCTGATGCACTACGAATGCTCTCGAAAGGATTTGTATAGCTGGAGAAGTTTTTTATGGACTTCAGTTTCTGTGTAGGCGGCTGATGTCCGAACCACAAGGTGGTCTTTGTCACGATCCGTCTTACACCTTTCTGGATTTTGCGACTACATCGCTTCATGCTAGGGCAGATGAAGACAGCGACTACACAGAGAGGAAAAGAACTAAACGGAAGGGCAGGAAATGATCCTGGTTCGCTGCAGAAGTGAATGAACGTCGAAGGACGCGGAGAGAAAGAGGTGTCGGAGAGAGGCGTGGGTCCCGGGGTCGGAAGCTATTTGGCGAGTGTGGCGACCGTGGTACGTGGCCTGCATGGTACGGCGCCCACCGTCGCATTCCTTGATGCTCCGCCAAGGCGAGCCGCGCTTCCGCGCCAGCTGACCACGGCACGGCGCAGCCCGGCACCTGCACATCTCCCGGCACTTCCAAAAGCAGACACACAGACACCTAACGGAACCTGCGCTTCTGCACCGCGACCTGCTCCTCTTGCACAGAATAGTGTGTGGAATGCACAGGACAGGGCGTTTGGCGCGAAGCTGTCCTTGAAGTAACCGATTGTGATACCAATTGTTGCTCGGAGTGCTGCTGCAGATGCAGTACGATACGCCAGAGCCGTACGCCAAATACATCTACATCTACATCCATAATCCGCAAGCCACCTTACGGTGTGTGGCGGAGGGTACCTTTAGTACCTCTATCGGTTCTCCCTACTATTCCAGTCTCGTATTGTTCGTGGAAAGAAGGATTGTCCGTATGCCTGTGTGTGGGCTCCAATCTCTCTGATTTTATCCTCATGGTCCCTTCGCGAGATATACGTAGGAGGGAGCAATATATTGCTTGACTCCTCGGTGAAGATATGTTCTCGAAACTTCAACAAAAGCCCGTACCGAGCTACTGAGAGTCTCTCCTGCAGAGTCTTCCACTGGAGTTTATCTGTCATCTCCGTAACGCTTTCGCGATTAATAAATGATCCTGTAACGAAGCGCGCTGCTCTCCGTTGCATGTTCTCTATTTCTTCTATCGACCCTATCTGGTACGGATCCCACACTGCTGAGCAGTATTCAAGCAGTGGGCGAACAGGCGTACTCTAACCTACTTCCTTTGTTTTCGGATTGCATTTCCTTAGGATTCTTCCAATGAATCTCAGTCTGGTATCTGCTTCACCGACGACCAACTTTATATGATCATTCCATTTTAAATCATTCCTAATGCGTACTCCCAGATAATTTATGGAATTAACTGCTTCCAGTTGCTGACCTGCTATATTGTAGCTAAATGATAAAGGATCTTTCTGTCTATGTATTCGCAGCACATTACACTTGTATACATTGAGATTCAATTGCCATTCCCTGCACCATGCGTCACTTCGCTGCAGATCCTCCTGCATTTCAGTACAATTTCCCATTGTTACAACCTCTCGATATACCACAGCATCATCCGCAAAAAGCCTCAGTGAACTTCCGATGTTATCCACAAGGTGATTTATGTATATTGTGAATAGCAACGGTCCTACGACACTCCCCTGCGGCACACCTGAAATCACTCTTACTTCGGAAGACTTCTCTCCATTGAGAATGACATGCTGTGTTCTGTTATCTAGGAAATCTTCAATCCCATCACACAACTGGTTTGATAGTCCATATGCTCTTACTTTGTTCATTAAACGACTGTGCGGAACTGTATCGAACGCCTTGCGGAAGTCAAGAAACACGACATCTACCTGGGAACCCGTGTCTATGGCCCTCTGAGTCTCGTGGACGAATAGCGCGAGCTGGGTTTCACACGATCGTCTTTTTCGAAACCCATGCTGATCCCTACAGAGTAGATTTCTAGTCTCCAGAAAAGCCATTATACTCGAACATAATACGTGTCCAAAATTCTTACGTCGGTCTTCCCTCTTCGTTGTCCCACGTGGTCGTCCGGAACTCGACCGTAAATTCTCGTGAGCACCGCTGCCGGCAATCATGTACAGTGGCTACATTCCTGCCAAGTCTTCCCGCAATATCGCAGAAGGAGCACCCAACTTCTGGTAGCCGTGATCCACGACCTCGTTCAGACTCAGTGAGATGTTGATAATGACGTCTCTGTCGCCTTAAAGGCGTTGTTGGGCAACGTCAATTCACCACGTCTAATATTAGAAGGTGGCAGGGGTAAAATACAGGGAACGAAAGGCTATTTACAATTTGTAGACAAACCAGATGGCAGTTATAAGAGTCGAGGGACATGAAAGGGAAGCAGTGGTTGGGAAGGGAGTGAGAGAGGGTTGTAGCCACTCCCCGATGCTATTCAATCTGTATATTGAGCAAGCAGTAAAGGAAACAAAACAAAAATTCGGAGTAGGTATTAAAATCCATGAAGAAGAAATAAAAACTTTGAGGTTTGCCGATGACATTGTAATTCTGTCAGAGACAGCAAAGGACTTGGAAGATCAGTTGAACGGTATGGACAGTGTCTCGAAAGGAGGATATAAGATGGACATCAACAAAAGCAAAACGAGGATAATGGAATGTAGTCGAATTAAGTCGGGTGATGCTGAGGGAATTAGATTAGGAACTGAGGGAATTAGATTAGGAAATGAGACACTTAAAGTAGTAAAGGAGTTTTTCTATTTGGGGAGCAAAATAACTGATGATGGTCGAAGTAGAGAGGATGTAAAATGTAGACTGGCAATGGCAAGGAAAGCGTTTCTGAAGAAGAGAAATTTGTTAACATCGAGTATAGATTTTAGTGTCAGGAAGTCGTTTCTGAAAGTATTTGTATGGAGTGTAGCCATGCATGGAAGTGAAACATGGACGATAAATAGTTCCGACAAAAAGAGAATAGAAGCTTTCGAAATGTGGTGCTACAGAAGAATGCTCAAGATTAGATGGGTAGATCACATAACTAATCAGGGGGTATTGAATAGGATTGGGGAGAAGAGGAGTTTGTGGGACAACTTGACTAGAAGAAGGGACCGGTTGGTACGACATGTTCTGAGACATCAAGGGATCACAAATTTAGCACTGGATGGCAGTGTGGAAGGTAAAAATTGTAGAGGGAGACCAAGAGATGAATACACTAAGCAGATTCAGAAGGATGTAGGCTGCAATAGGTATTGGGAGATGAAGAAGCTTGCACAGGATAGAGTAGCATGGAGAGCTGCATCAAACCAGTCTCAGGACTGAAGACCACAACAACAACAACAATATTAGAAGTAACCAACGCTCATGACCGTTACAGCGTGTATTTAAAGCAAACCCAATTTGTATCCTAATAGTGGCGCTACTAGTTCCACTATTATATATATAATTGGTGCAAAATCTGAATAGACACCACTTTCAGATATAGAAACACGCCTACCAACTTCTGTTTATGCTGCTCAACTCCTCCTTGGTGTTGCGATTTTTTTGTCGTCAGTGCATTTGCACAATTGTAAGGAAATGCAGAAAGACTTGGAACTAAATTTCCCCATTGTGTAATGAATGGTAACTCTGTTTACATACTGATAAACGTATGATAATGCCTGTAACAGAAAGAAAGAACCATGTAGTACTTCGGGATTAGAAAAAAGTTAAACATGTCGTTCCTCGCTAGACCATTGTGCAACGTGAGTGTCGCAATGTCAGAAAACGGCACGTGTTAAAATAAGAGGAGAATCCTAGAGCTCGGCAACTGGAAACGTTCTCCAAAGTTGAAGTACACGGGTCAGTACGATACTTGTGGACGAAACGTGTGAATCGCCCACAGATTCACCCTGAGTTTCTGGCGTATATAGACCAAACGCAATGTCGCGTTCAGACTCAGTGAACTGATGCCAATCATTCGACCAAGGCCACAGAGATGTTGGCGGTGCTGATCTGGATGCAAAGCCATCGACCACAGGGGGCCATGTACTAGACGAAGAACAACTGTTACCATGAAAACAAAATAATACATGACGGCCGAGTCAAGAGGAACGTAAGAAGCTGCGTAGCTCCGGCAAAACGAAGATTCCGCGCCGAAAGAAGTCTGCGAATCTCAAACGTCGGCCTTAAAATGGGAAAGAAATTTCTGAGAATTTACGTCTCGAGAACTGTATGAATGTGAATCATGGGCTAGGGGAAAACCGGAAACGAACTGAATCGAAGCATTCGAGATGAGGTGTTACAAAAGCATGCTCAAAAATTAAGTGGAGTGATAAGATAAGAAGTGAGGAGAGTCCCCGCAGTATAGGCGAACGATGGACTATGCGGAAAACGCTAACTGAGAGAAGGAACAGGATGGCAGAAAATGTGTTGAGACAAGAGGGAATAATTTTCATGGAACAAGAAGGAAGCAAAGAGGGTAAAAACTGTAGAGGTTGACGGAGATTAGCCGTAAACCCCCGATTCCTTAACAAATCGAATTATTAGATATTAAACAGCCTCAAACTTCTGATTGCTTTACAAATGAGTTAATGTGTTAAATATGTGACGTTAAGCATGTAAACGAGAAAAAGTGTAGAAAAGGTTTGAAATTATGTTTAAAATTTTGTAGACAGTCGCTAAGCGCTATCATAATCAACCACTGGATGAGTATATTCTGGGTAACTCAGATTCCGAAAGCTGGTTTTTTACGCATCTCAATATTTATGACATATCTTCTGAAACCTACATCGTACAAGTATGTAATTTTGCAAGTATATTCAGTGCTATACATGTGGACATCGTCTGTGAAAGGTATTGCGCGTACAGTCAGCAGTAAAGAAGTAAGAAATTAAAACATTACGGCTGATGCGGCAGTTTTACTGCTTGAATAGCGAAGGCAGTAAGCCATAAAGAACTCTGTCAACTTGTGGGTGGTCCCACATGTTTCGACTACGCTGCAGAAGTTTCGCTGGGAAGCCCTTTCATGTCCTCCGTACAGTCCCGATCCCTCCGCCTGCGATTTCCATATTTTCGGAGCTCTGAAAAAAGATGTTCGTGGCCCTCAGTTTTCTTCGGACGGCTGGGTATAGTAATTCTTTCGTAGGCAACGGAAAACATTTTTTCCGTGAAGGCATTGACCGTCTTTTCTCACAGAGGGATAAATTTATTAACAGTTACGGTGATTAGTTTTGAAATAATGAACGGTTAACGTACTTTTTTCCATGTGTCTCGTTTTCGTTTGACTTCCCCTTAGAGATACAACAAGTGTTGGATATCAATCTTGATTTCAGATGAAGAAGTTGCCACAGATGGGGAAACAGTGGCGACCCGCGTCATACCAGTCGGATGACTGATTAAATCTCACCGAATAACTGATTATCACCCTACATAAATCGAAAAAAAAAAGATTACTGCTGAACTCCATCATGCAGAGTGTCCTATTCCATGTAGTTCCCTCATATTTGTCAGCATGTTATTTTATTCTATCTCTGCTTATTTTCTCTTAGAATGGACCGACACAGTTTGGTTTCCTCTCTCTGACGTACTTCAGAATTCCCATTTCCTCAACTCTTTCGAACACTTCATTAATCCTTACTATATATAACCATTTGATTTTCTCTATTCTTCTCCACAATTCGATTTCAAAGCTTACTAAATATATTTCATCCTTCTTTTTTAACGTTCAAGTTTCTGAGCCGTAGTACCTGCACTCTAAATACAGTGTTTTCCAGATATTATTCGTAGATCAGTTCCTGTTGCTCTTGTCAGTAATCATATTTTTCCAAATGCGTCTCTTCCCAATTCTTTCCCAATTTTCTGTTTCTCTACGGCATCTCCGAACTGTATTAAGCGAGCTTCTTTAGTGGAGCCACTGACTTTCCCTGTGGCTTTACACTAATTGGGATGAGTGTCCTTGCTATTTTCGTTACCGTATTTACTTCTTGAGTATGTTGATCCACATTGCAAATTTTTTCCATTTTTTATCACTGCTTCCAACATTCTCTGAAAACCTGTGATGGCTGCTCGATTGCATATTTAATAGCTTTCTGTCGTCGTATTTTTATTCCGCCCATATTATACATGGCAACATTCGAAAGCTTCTCATCCAGTGTTAGGAAGTTCGCAAACCTTCATCTCTACCGCGAGCTGAGTACGGTACCAAATCAAGATGAGCTTTAAATAGAGTAAAAGGCGGCTATTTTAACAGAGTGACACTTCGCTAATTGATCACTCAGCGGAAGGCGTTTAATTCTTCCCTTGCCTGAGAAGGCAATCATTGTTTCATCGTAGAGTACGAAACTGAATCCCAACGGTGACTGGCCTAGACACTTTGATGTCACAGTCTACTCGAATTCTGCTGCGGCCGACTTTGAACAGGCAGGCATCTCCCACGAGAACGGTAGGTCTCCGCAGTCCATCTCTCGGTGTGACCTCTCTCGGGGAGTTGTTGCGAGCGCATTTTCAAGCATCGACGGCGCCGGCAAAGTGCCCGTTGGTGGGAAAGGGGCATTCCTATGACGCGCCGCACCGCCAGACGCTCGCATTACGCCCACGCAGCAGCAGCGCAATCAGAGAAGCCGCCGCCAGCCGGAGCCAACGGCCTGCAGCCGCATCAAAACATCGATTACTGCAAGGTCGATAGTACCTGGGCGTCTTCCATGGGGCGGGAGGCACGTTCTGCCGCGCTGTCCTGCTTTCCTAGGCCTCGGGTTACCAGTGATTCTAGAAGCAGCGGCGGGTGTACCGGTCGCGTCCGATTCGAAGGCACAGCGGGAGAGTGCAGTGGCGACGGCACCGCACAAAAAGTTGGAAGAGCTCACCTTGCACACCGACGAAAATGCACTGAGAGACACACCTCCTCCAAAACTTGGAGTCGACAGAAAGATGAAGGGAATGGTTGAAACACCTAGCCCTATCGACATCGAGAACTTTATTGGCAGGTTGTATAGAAACGTGTAACGATTATGATCCCCCTAAGAGGCCATAAAGCAGCTAAACTGTCACGATTTCTCCTGAAAACGCTCAGCATCTGTCCAAGCTGAGGAGCGGTTGGACGCACAACCACGTACCGTGTGTGCACTAACAAGGGGAGGCCACTATGTTTGGAACGCTGATTTACTTCAAACTTCGTACAATCGTAGTTAGGACAACAAAATGTGCAAGCAGTAGCGTTATTGAGAAAAACGCAAGATAATTTCGTTCGTCAAATATGTATTTGTGCGTGGCCGTTTTTACCAGGAAGTGGCGGCAGCTGAGTGGTTAGCGTTCAAGCCCCGTAATCGCTGGATCGAGTCCCGTTCGTCATTTTTTTTATTTTTAACACAGTCATTTTCTTTACTATTTACATTACAATTGATATAATAGGAAAAATACGTGTAATCGGATGAACTTTTATTAAATTTACAATGTTATTTGGCAGTCTACAAATTTTTACTATCACAAATAATATAATATCCATAACTATCGACTAGTAAACGACCAAACGCATAAAGTGATACTGAAAACGTATGAGAATCCCTTATACCTGGAAGGAGTCCGAAACTACTTGTTACCTCCAAGTTTTGACTTGCACAGACGGCTTTCGAAAGATGTACAATTAATCGTCGCTTTCGACATTACGAGTACAATGGCTGGATGGTATTTTTCGTAAAAACATGGAAAACATAAAGTTAAACAGCATCAGCTGCATTGAATAAATGCCGCTTCCGCATACGCAAGGTCTTTTGAGGTTTTCTGTGGAAAAACAAACCTATCTTTCAGCCGATAATCTGGAAGCAAACCATGCATAACGCTGCATTTACTCAAATATCAAATAGTTCAAATGGCTCTGAGCACTATGGGACTTAACATGTGTGGTCATCAGTCCCCTAGAACTTAGAACTACTTAAACCTAACACACATCCATGCCCGATGCAGGATTCGAACCTGCGACCGTAGCAGTCGCGCGGTTCCGGACTGAAGCACCTAGAACCGCTCGACCACCGCGGCCGGCCCTCAAATATCGGCGCTGATAACTGATCATGCAGTATCGAGTGTATTTTAATAGCGCCTTCACGAGAAGCAATTTCTCGTTCTTTTTCGATTAAATACGAACAATTTTGAAGACACGGACAAGCATACATTTTCGGTATCACTTCATGTGTTTGGTCGTTTACTAGACGATAGTTATGAATATTATATTATTTGTGATAATACAAATTTGTAGACTGCCAAATAACATTGTAAATTTAATAAAAGTTCATCCGATTACACGTATTTTTCCCATTATATCAATTGTGATGTAAATAGTAAAGAAAATTGTGTTAGAAATAAAAAAAGACTGACGAGCGATTACGGGGCTTGAACGCTACCCACTCAGCTGCCGCCGCTTCCTGGTAAAAACGGCCACGCACAGGTATATATCTGACGAACGAAATTATCTTGCGATTTTCTCACTACGCTTGAGAAGTACGCGCTACTGCTTACACATTTTGTTGTCCTAATGGAGTACTACGAGTGTACGAAGTTTGCAGTAAATCTGCGTTCCAAACGTCGTGGCCTCCTCTTGTAAGAGATACTGTTCCTGTTATACTGGTGCACTGCGTTCACCCCTGAGGTGTGGGCCGGGAGTCATCCTATTATTATTATTTCGGTATGTCAAAACGAGGATACAATGGAATTATGAATGTCTTACAAAAGCTTAAGTACAATATTTACAGATAGTATTTTAGATAATATACTGCCAAATTAAAAAGCAAGATCCCATGTTTTCAGCCAGTTCACATCATCATAGATGGCACTGTTTACATCTTCCTCCTTGGACACTATAGCCATGTGCTGGATGGTCTGCGGCACATTGTCACTGTCGGAGAATGGATTTTCAGCTTTTCTCCAGTTGCAAGCCGGAATTTACACCTTTTATGATTTGTCCAAATTCTATTTAAAGATGCCCATTCCTTTCTTGCTAAAGAGAAACCAGACAGAGAGCTGCATGGATTGTTGATCAAACATAGGTGTTGAGGATCTGAAGAGATCCATTCTTCATGCCATGTCTCATCAGAGTCGAGATTTGATCTCATGAGTTTCTCCCAAGCTTTCGTGATGGATTCCTGAATTTCAGTCTCTCTGGTTTTCTGGGGTTTTAGCTTTGATGTAATGGCAAAGCGTTCATTTTTATTAGAGGACAAAGAAGATAACCTTGTGGATACCTGAAGCACACGTCGTTTTCATCTGGATGAATACCAAAAGCTATCGGGATGAGTAGTTTACGACATAATTATCAACTGTTCATGCACGCCATGCTAGGTGGGGCACTGAGCACTTCCATTCGAGAGGAGGGCTTAAGATTCTCCCTAGTCTATCGAGTAAACAGGTTTTCGGCTTTTAACGCTTGTGGAAAATGCTAATATGGCTTCTTTGTAAAGAATTTCTTTCTCATCCTTCCCCAGTCTCGAGCCTTTTCATTTTTTACTCACTCTCACTCTCTCTCTCTCTCTCTACACACACACACACACACACATATATATATATATATATATATATATATATATATATATATACAAAGAAGCCATATTAGCATTTTCCACAAGCGTTAAAAACCGAAAACCTGTTTACTCGATAGACTAGGGAGAATCTTAAGCCCTCCTCTCGAATGGAAGTGCTCAGTGCCCCACCTAGCATGGCGTGCATGAACAGTTGATAATTATGTCGTAAACTACTCATCCCGATAGCTTTTGGTATTCATCCAGATGAAAACGACGTGTGCTTCAGGTATATATATATATATATATATATATATATATATATATATATATATATATATATATATATATAAAGAGAGCTGGTCGGAGTGGCCGAGCGGTTCTAGGCGCTACAGTCTGGAACCGCGCGACCGCAACGCTACTGTCGCAGGTTCGAATCCTGCCTTGGGCATGGATGTGTGTGATGTCCTTAGGTTAGTTAGGTTTAAGTAGTTCTAAGTTCTAGGGGACTGAAGACCACAGCAGTCAAGTCCCATAGTGCTCAGAGCTATTTGAACCATTTGAACCAGGAAGGGAAAATCTACTACGGAAGACTTTTTTTGTGACATGGCGCTTAATAAAAGAAAGTAGCCTGAATGAAAAGAAAACTATCTTCCTAGTATTTGTGGACCTAAAAACAACTTTACAGTATAAAGTGGAGTAATATGTTCATTAGAAGATTGGATTAAAGTACAGAGACGGACGAATAATCTACACTATGTACAGACCCCAAGGGATGTGAGAGATACAGAAGAGAAGTTTGTTTTGAGAAGGGTGTAGGGCAGATCTACAACCTATCTTCACTAGTGCTAAATTTGTACGTCGAAGAAGCAACGATGGAAGAAAGAAGGGGAATAGATAGGCCAACCAGTGCTAAGATCCCTTTGGTCCGGATGTAAGGAAGACGCAGGAGACGTGCCTAGGGGGGGTAAACTGTATGCCTACAACAGAAAATGTTTTGAAGATCAACAGTGTAAAGAAGAAGATGAAGAAAATGTGTAGTAAGGGGAGTAACGAACAACGGAATTGGCATATATACGAATATATATGCCACTAGATCTGTAGATCTGCCCTACACCCTTCTCAAAACGAACTTCTCTTCTGTATCTCTTACACCCCTTGGGGTCTGTACATAGTGTAGATTATCCGTCCGTCTCTGTACTTCAATCCAATCTTCTAACGAACATATTATTCCACCTTATACTATCGTAAGTTTTCTTTGCGTGCACAAGTACTAGAAAGATAGTTCTTTTCATTCTGGCTGCTTTCTATTACCAACCGCCATGTCACAATTATTTCTTCCGTACTAGGTTTTCCCTTCCTGTAACCAAATTGTCCTTCCTCCAGCATGTCTTAAATATTTCTTTAAATTCCCCCGTGTATTATTCTGGCCATCAGTTTATAACTATGATTTATCAGTATCAGACAGAGATCACAAGCGCAACTTTGAAAACAAGAGTCTAAAAACATAGACAATTTTACAAAAACTTGTTTACAGGGTAACACAAAATTGGTTCAGATGGCTCTGAGCACTATTGGACTTAACAGCTGAGGTCATCAGTCCCCTAGACCTAGAACTACGTAAACCTAACTAACCTAAGGACATCTCACACATCCATGCCCCAGACAGTATTCGAACCTGCGACCGTAGCAGCAGCGCGGTTCCGAACTGAAGCGCCTAGAACCGCTCGGCCAGAACGGCCGGTAGGGTAACACAAAGCAAGGCTGCAATGTGCTACAAGGCCATTTTGACAGTCGCTATGTACTTTTCTAACCATGTAGTGCTACTTTCCACTTCGTGGAAGAAATGAAATTACGTCCAGAAAGTCTTTAGCCGCTTAAGACTGCTTCAGTTCTCATTGAATTACTATGCTTCATTATTTCACCCGCACTGCAGAA
This sequence comes from Schistocerca serialis cubense, assembly GCF_023864345.2. Lineage (NCBI taxonomy): Eukaryota > Metazoa > Arthropoda > Insecta > Orthoptera > Acrididae > Schistocerca > Schistocerca serialis. The sequence goes on from NC_064645.1 coordinate 402,690,976, forward strand.
CTCATTTTTAGAAACATTCTTGTAGATGGTTCAGTTCCTGTCACAAAAACCTTGATAGGATTCTGTTGTCATTACAGCTACATTAACGTTTACATCTTTTTAACTGACTTCGCTGAGTGTTTTTGGTGAAAATTAGATTTATCAAACAAGGAAATACACTTTTGCATTTGTTTCACAACATTTGGTTTTACACGTCCTTAGGTGCCATGTCAATGCCCGTTTTCTTGTGGTACTGTTTCAAAGATTTTTTCACTTTCTCTAGTACATTTCGAGACAAGGAACCCATAACCACCAAAAACTTAATGGTAATTACAAGTACATCAAGATTTTACAATATACAACATAGAAATTATGTGATGATTTGAGATGCAGATGTTGTAATAGGTAATATACTGAAGGTTAAATACAGAGTTTCACACTACACAAAATTGACAACAGGATAGCATTTACTTTACAACAGAAAGTTAATACTGTGTCAGTAATTTTCACTAAACATAAGACTGGAAATTTTGATTCTAATTATGTAACCGAAAAAGTTCACTAGTACCGAACGAACAGAGGTCCTAACGTGGAGACGAAATTTCTCAGAATGCACATCTGGAGCAGAGGACTGTATGGAGCTGAGCCATGGACTGTCGAAAAACCGAAAAAGAACAGAACCAAAGCGTCTGACATGTCTTGTTACAGAGGGATGATGGACATGAAGGGCGCTGATTCAGATAAGAACCGAGGAGTTTCCACAGAATCGACGAGGAAAGAAAACACTGACTGGAATAAGGGAGGGGATGATGGTACACGTGTTATTATACCATGCAATAACTTACATCTTGCTAGAGGGAGCTGTGAAGTCAAAGACAGTAGTGGAAGACAGATACTGGAATATATACAACAAATAACTGAGGACGTTCGGTGTCAGTGATACTCTAAGATGAAGAGGTTGGCACCGGAAAGTAAATCATGACTGATAGCATCAAACTAGGCGGCAGACTGATGACAAGAAATAAGATCAAAACTTTCCAGCAGGATCATCTCATATTTATATTTTGTTGCAGTCGAGCGACAGTCTGTTTCCGGTAAGCCACATGCAGAAGCTACCCACATGTTTTGTAACGCAGCCGGCCTGTGTGGCCGACGGTTCTAGGCGCTTCAGTCTGGAAACACGCGACTGATACGGTCGCAGGTTCGAATCCTGCCTGGGGCATGTTTAATATTTTTTTTTGTGGTATTCAAAAAATTTAAAAACCTCTCTCACACCGGCCTGATTTAGCTTCACTGATCAGGATAGTAAAAATATGCGTATGTTAAGGGAATTTTCATTCACAAAGCAGGCTTATCACATTCACACAGTTCAATACTGTTCTACCCTGATTAAATTGAGCTTAACTTAAATCCCATAAGGCAGTGAAGCAATTTCGAAGTCTCGGTGCGACGAAAATTGTCAGTCGATCTCCTGAAAACATTTGTAATAATTATTAACTTTCGGTGATCACATGGGGAAGACCGGAGATCTGCTGGTAAGACCGTGTTAGCCTATTTATTTGAAGTAACTGGATATCTTGAGCATACAAAACGGCAAGTTCGTCCAGTGTAAATCAGACGTTCCCCACTGATCCCGTGCAACACAGCGTAGTAAGCAGACACTGTCAATAATAATCAGTTAAATAATACGCGAACACACTTACTTTAGTTTAGTTCATGTATTAAATTCCTTCTCATACAGAATCTCATCAAGATGGCGACTAGCTCAACAATATATACATATACATCCTCCTTCTTTCACGGCTAATCGGCAAGCATTGCCTCATTCTTTTCATAAGAGAAAACAGATAGCAGAGAAGCTATTCCATGGAGTAAATGGACGCTCCAAGGAATAATAGGGCTTGAAACTACTTTGCATTGATAATCATCGTATGTTAAAGTTTAGGCATCGGTAGGATAAGAAGAGATATTTCGAGATATGTACTGAGTTATATAATTTATAAAATTTCTGAAAATATCGCGGAGAGACCGCTGCAAGAGACATTACACACGGATGTGTGCGATGTCCTTAGGTTAGTTAGGTTTAAGTAGTTCTAAGTTCTAGGGGACTGATGACCTTAGATGTTAAGTCCCATAGCGCTCAGAAGTTTCGCGCAGATTCATTTTCCCCCAGCAGAGATAAGGCAGCAGGAGCTGCTCCCTATCTGCGTCTCGTTCTTGTTTTAGTGTTCTCGGGAAGCCCGCTCTGTTAGAGGAATGCAGCCGATAAAACTGTTTCGAAACTGACGGCTGAGAGCGGTGGCTGAGGTCACGCGACCTTCTGTTCTCTAGCGGAGCACCGACCGGGGGACACAAGTATTGGCAATGAGCTGCCTCTCCACAAAGGAGCTCCTACCACAAAATGCAGGGGGCAAGTGCCGAACACAGGGCGAAGTTGACGCAGCCTCATCTGGTCATCGGTGCGGAAAAGGTTGCGCAGTTAGGGAGGAGGCTCGTCAAGACTTTCAGACAGAAACACGGAATGCTGGCGGAGGAGACACCTGCTGAGTCAGCTGCTCAAAGATCGCAGGCGTTCATCCCACTCCGCGTTCCTCAGTTAGCCCTCCGACTTATTTGGCTGCTTCGTCCCTTCCTGTCTCGTGCTTATATCTTATCTCTACGTGCCTCCCATCCGCGTACGTACTCAGCAAGCCACCGTACAGTGCACGGCGGAGTGTACATCCAACACCGACTCAAAGGAAGGCCTCGGCGCTTGTTGGTGACGTCACGTCAGCTAGGCGCGGCGAACGCCAGGTCTGTTGCAGGCAGAAACGCCTGGGCGTGCTTATCACTATAAATCTCTTATTTCTGGACAAAATGTTTGGTATTGTTTTGGATTCTGCAGTTTTATTTAGATGAAAGATTTTCTTACTATCGTAAACCTACAAATGAAGATCATAGTTCTGTATTACTGAATCCTGTCGAAACAAACGTAGATCAATATGAGAAGTGTTTTGCGGCATTGCAAGCTTCGGAAATTTTACACTGAAGTAACAATATTTACTTGATTCATTTTGTTATCGAAACTTACCCCAACTTTACAATGAACTCGTTTCCTTTATTTATTTATTTTCGTTTGACATCGTCACTGGAAATGTGAACTAATTTACATGTGTAAATGTCCAACTGTTGCCAGTCATTAGATTACAGTCGTTTCCAACGAAAGGAATTCTAAATAGGAAACAAAATAGCTTCATACATCGAAATTACTGCTGAGCTTAAACTTTTTTAAACATGCACATTAGAAAAGATAAATATTGCCCTCTTGCAACTGAAAGGAGAAACTTTACAAGATAAAAAAAATTTATTTGATAAAACAAGTATCTCTCTTTTGCCTCTTCTTCTGTCCCCAACCCCCTCCCCCAACGTGTACAATCGCAAGGTATTTCATTAACATTCAGTGCTCCTCACAGCATAGTCAACCAAGATACCTAAGGAAGGGCTCCGATATGTTCACAGTTTCTTGTAAAAGCAACCCAGTACAAACGTAACTTCCTCAGATTTACAAATAGGGTAAAGAAGCACGAATTCTATTGCTGCTGCACCATGAAGTTGTTTTTGTATGTCAATCCTTAAAACAGGTGGCAATTTAAGTTCAGGAGTACACTATTTGTTAAGAAGTGTAATGAATTGCACAATTAATTGATTGCAGAAATCTCTCAGAACAATGTGTGTTGGTCAACTACCGCCAATAGTTTCACATTTTCCTGTGTCGGAGAGGGAGACACCACCATTATGAGTATGCCTGCAACAGACCTGGCGTTCGCCGTGCCTAGCTGACGTGACGTCACGAACAAGCGCCGAGGCCTTCCTTTGAGTCGGTGTTGGTATATCGCACCACTATTAACGATTTCATTCCATTTGACTGCTGAGCGAGAGAAAAATGAGTGTCTATAAAACTCCGCACGCGCCCTAATGTCTCTTGTGTACTCTGATGATTATACGTGAGATAACTGTGGTAGGAGCGCAATAGCTGCACTGTCTTTTCCGAATAAAGGTTATCTAAATTTAAGGGGGATCACTGCTGTCAGTTGGAGCGGGACATTAAGCGGAATCAGCGGCGACGAGCGAAAATGAGTACCGGACCGGGGTTCGAACCCGGGACCTCCTGCTTACTAGGCAGGTGCGGTAAACACTGCGCCATCGACACAGCATTATCGCAACTGCACGGGCTATCTCCGTACGCCTCACAGCCGATCCACATTCTCATCGAAATGTACCGCTGTAGCTGACAGCAGTGATCTGCCTTCAATTTACATACAGTGTTTCACAGCTTCGGGATATGCGTCGTCCGTCCTTCCGAAGGAACAGACACCACAATTCAAATAGCTGATAAGCCTGGTTGGGCAATGGATCCACTTCCCTCAGTGCGAAGGCGCAAATACGTCCGGTACACATTTTCGCTCGCCACCGCTGATCCCGTTTAACGACCCGCTGCAGCTGACGAACAGTAATCTCCTTTCAGTTTACCTATAGTGTTCCACAGGTGCGGGATCTGCTTGATGTCTGCTCTTTCGAAAGAACAGACACCACGCTTTCAAATATCGAAATTTACCGAACAGTGCTTCGTAAGGACTAGGTCGTCTGTCTCGCAAGGATTCGCATTCAAATTGCACGAGCATTTTTGTTACACTTTCGTGTAGATTATACCGACTGTTACGATCGTAGCAGCGGGCCTCTGAATTCGTTTGATGTATGACGTCATTCCTATTTGATAAGAACTTCGAATATTGGAAGAGAACTACAGTTCCTTTAAAGATGCTTTGCACTTTCAAACAACCCTTGCAATAATTCTTCTACGCGTCTCAGTAATACTAATTTTATGTGCTCGTCCCATTTCATATCGCTTCGTACTATTATATCTAAACATTTATGCGATGTTGCGTGCCCAAGATGTACACTACTTATCTTGTAATCAAATGTTATCGTGTTCTTTCTCTTAATTATAGGGGCTACTTTACATTCAATCACATTTGAACAGAGCTGTCATTGGTAACACAAATTAACATTTGGTCCGACTTTTTTTTTTTTTTTTTTTTTACATTTCCCTAAGATCGTTCAACGGCAATGCTTTCCCACAACAGCAATCGGCCACAGCATACCAGAGTGATCAATTGTGAATCGTTTACTGTTCCCAACAAACGCCAATCTTCTTACACTTCCACTGTGCAAACGCGTAAGAGCTTTTTTTTCTTTTTGGAGATAGTGCGTTTCAGTAATAAAAATAATACTACCCTCTTACTAAGAAGATGATTAATGGAATATATGAATACATCAACACATGGCTCGAGATGAATGGAGTACCACTTAATTTTGATAAGGCTCAGTGTATACAATTCAGTACTTCTCACAGTCCTCCACAAGCCTATAATTATAATCCGTTTAAATACTGAAATACAAAAAGCATTTAGTATTCAGTTTTTGGACCTACAGATAGAACACTACCTGGACTGGAATACCCACACTACCTTTGCAAAACTCAACTGCTATAAATCAGGAAATGAAGAAATTAGTGTATTCTGCACGTTTCAGGTCACTAATTAACTGTGGAATCGTTTTCGGGACAACACAACGCACAGGTATTATGAACAAAACACTGTCTCGATCGCGTTTTTTTTTTTTTTTTTTTTTAATTTCAATCTTCATGATCTTCATTTTTACTTTTAGATACTTACGTCTGCAGGTTCCCGAAATGGCACAAATTTGAAGAAAGGCGGCACTGCGACGCAGAATATTTAACAGATATTGTTTTGTAGCTTACGAAAGAAACATAGTTTAGATTTTTTGTTAACTGGAATACAGGGATATTGTTTTCAGAACATAGGAGCGTTTCTCATGTTACTTCTGGAACATCCTGTAAAGAAATCTTTAAAAGGAAAGAAAATACTGTTGATTCTAATCGACATTTAGTGACCAGGTGCGTAAATAATAAGAAAGATGAGGTGACTGATCAATTTATTATTTTACCGATTTTTGTTCTCGTGCGCTGCACAACGTCATTAGCTTTCAGATTAAAGTAGTTCTTGTGACTAACATAATTTAATCAAAAATTCATTTCACATCTCTTCTAATACAAGAAACAACAGAAAACCATTTCCCTAGAAAAGGGCTCTAGGGACGAACAACAAACATTAATGCGAAGTAACTTGTGTTTCACAATAAACTTACCTAACGCGGCAGAATCGTACGTTATGCTTTGCGAAAAGTCGGTAGCGACAAATAACCAGTAAAATGTCTGAAAAAGAAGACAAAGCATATATTAGAAAAAGCATACGGTTGGCTACCTCGGTGCTACAATGATTATTTGAACCACCGACTTACACACACACACATACACACACGTACACGTTTAAATGTGTTGGTAGGAACACAACAGGTGTAGACGAGCTTTTTCGTAAGTGAGCAGAGGGACTTGTATTTAACAGCTTTTGGTTGTTTTCGGAAGTCTACAGGGCAAAGTAAGTTTTTGCACCGCCAATCTTCAGAATGAACTATGGGGCGGCCTTATATAATAATATCAGACAGTATATTTAGACAGTTATATCTTATTCCTTCAACAAAAACGATATATCGATGTGGAACGATTAATATCTCTAAGATTTCGCTACAAGTTCGCTTCATTAGCTTAGCAGGTAACCTAAAATTGGATAATCGACTGAACTGATAACATGGAAGAACTTTCCGGCAAACATACATTATTTGTCAGCATTTTAGCATCTTCCATCTTGCTGTCAGACCTGTCTGATAAGGAAGCAGAACTTATTATCTTGCAAGCAATATAGTTCATTAACGTACAATTTCGTAGAATTTTTACAAGGAAAAATCTTGCTTGTGTTGGACTAACAGTATCCAACTGTTTCGCCTGAAAACTCACAAAATATTTACGTCAGTCATCCCTGCACATTAACTCTCTCACTGGACTGATGGTTAATAACACGGTCTCATTCAAAAGCTGTTATATTCTCTCAGCGAACAGCAGATGTAAAAAAACTTAAAAATTTGAGTAATAAGCCACAGATTTTAAAACATAAGTCTAAATGCTTCCTCGTGATACACGCCTTCTATTCTGTACAAGCGTTGTCACAGCAGTTTAGAAGCCTTGCACTGTGATATCTATTGTAATATACAGTGTAATATTCTCATATGTTTTCAGCTATTGTAAATAATTCGCCTTTACTATACTGGGACAAAGATGAATAAGCGCACTGCTTGAGCAGTGAATAAGATATTTGACTCTGTCTTTAGTTTCATCTGTGGTTTACTTGCCAGTCAGTTGTGCAGCGCCGGGGCGTTCTTATTCGAGACATAGCAGCAAGCAGCAGAGTTTTTCGGAGGATCAGATCTGCTGTTTGTGAATATGGAAGAAACTGTCTGGTATACTTTATTATGGAGATGAAAACTCATTTATAATACTTTCTCGTTCTTTATATTTATGGAGAAGTTCTTGGAGGAATTTTAAAGGAAACGAAGGCATGCGCAAGAATGAAATGTTTTATGTTGTACATTCCTTTTTTGTCAATAATCAGAGTTTAACGTTTCAAGAAGGATTTTCTTTAAAAAAAAATCCACCTCCTTGATTCATAGTAAAGGTTTGAATATTTTGTCATGTGTCCATTGCACACGAAGTCACGATTGTTTCTGATAAGCAAAAACAAAAAATAATACTAGCGAGTAGTTTATTTTCTTTTAGCTGCTGCATCTACTGATTTGGATTTGCTTTCGAGAACTTCCGTACTCCAGACACAAAAAAAAACAGCATTCTGAGCAAGAGATACAGGTAAGTCACTATTGTTTCAGCGCAGATCTCACGTTGCGTTCTTGGGCAGACTGTGTGTAGTCGAGACCGTCATGCGTCGCGCAGATTAATTCTCATTGAACAATGTCGGTAATTTCGAAAAGAATTATTTCTTCCGAGGAGTGCAATAATATATTTCTGTCGATACTCCGTGTCAAACATTGCATTTCATATCACGCAACGTTTTTAACTTACTGCGATACTGAGTTTTAGTTACGTAGTTTTCATTGAGCACACAGTCAGTTTCTTTTGGGATTTAATTGGATTCAATTTCTTCATTTCAAAATTTTCATTTCATGAAGTTTAAAGTTTTATTTCACGACACTGTTCACATGGGTAACACAGGGACAACCAATAGTCAATGTTGCTCGCCAATTGAATGGGCTACTTAGAGAACACGTTATATGAAGGGAAGTTTTTGAAATCAATATATTCAGTTATCTCACACACAGACAATTTTTTTTATAGACAGCTTATAACAAGGGTTGGACAAAAGTGTGGAACCACACCGAGGAATGCATGACAACATAAATGCAAATGCTAACCAAGCCTGCAGGTTGCCTTGTTGGTTTTGGCCGCAAGTGTCATCTGTCCAATGTCCTCAATACGTTGGAAAGGTGAGCGGCTAATTGAATTCGAACATGGGGACATTCTTCGTGGGCGCTTCCGTAACCAAGGTATTCTAAGTATTTCGTTTTCCAAGAGGCACCGTGTCGAAGATTTTTGCCGCATACAGGGAAAGTGAAAAAACATCAGCAGCCGAGTCACATCGCGGGCGGAAACGTGTGTTGAGTGGTCCTGATTGATCGTTAGTGAAGAAAATTGTGACGAAAAATAAAGAGGACAACAGTTGTAAAAGTCTGCTGAACCGAACGTCGCTCTCGCGAACGCTGTCAGCACCAAAATAATATGCAGGGAACTGTAGGACAAGGCGGAATTCCAAAACCATACACCAGTGATGCAAATGCCCTGGTCAAGAAAACGTGGTGCCGAAGCCATAAAACTTGGACTATAAAGAAGTGGAAGCAAATTCGGCTTGATGAGTCATATTTCTGGCCGAGTTCACGTTCCACGAGTGAATCATGGAAGGGGTCCGACGACGGCTTGGACAGTCAGTAGTGATATTCCATGGACCCTATTGTCAGTCTGCGAGGTCGCGTTACTGCAAGGACAAAGTGAGAATTTTTGCTGACAAGGTCCTTCTCATGGCACAATGTTTGTTCCCCAATGGTTATGCTGTGTTACAAGACGGCAGAACCCCTGATCACTCGCATCGTCCAGGACTGGATTTGCGATAACGAGGATCAAATGTCACATCTTCCCAGACCACCACCGTAAACGGATCTCAATATTATTGAGTCTTTGTGGTCAACTTTGGAGAGAATGATGTGTGATGACTATCCACCTCCATCATCGTTACGTGAACTCGCCACTATTTTGCTGGAAGAATAGTATAAGACTCCACTGAAAATCATACAGGAACTGTGTCTAGTCTGAGATGACTGGAAGGTGTTCTGAATGCCAACGGCTTTCCTGCGCCGTATTAGGCATGGTAATGAGTAGTGTTTGTGGTGTTTCGGTATTTTTATCCAAGCCCTGTACATTGTTCCAATTTTTTTTAATTTTATAGTATCCTTTCTTTAGATTTCAATTTATTCATTAGCTTTCTCTGAACTATATGGTGACTACTCCGCTTCTGCTCACAAGGTCATGTGGAACCGGCGATTTAAATAAAATTAACCAGTTAGTTTGGTTCGTAGCGAAAGGGAATGTCAGGACAGATTGTAAAACAGAACAGAGCTTAAAAATGTCGATGGGCAAGGGGAATGAAACGGGAGAAAGGAAAGGTGTGTTCCGCATTGTGCTGCCTCACTTGTTAATACTTCAAGGTATACTTAAAACACCACCTCGGTTGCTATTAAGAAATATTTTAATCTCCACTAGCGACTGCATTCATTCTGAGGTGACAGATGCAGAGTGCCTTGGTACAGATGAAAACCACATGCTATTGAAACTTCTGGAGCAAAGCACTTTGTAAAAGCCTAGATACTTGTCACCAGCAGATGTTCGATGAACGTAGCTGGAAGTGGAAATTAGACCATTTCGTAACAGCAGCTGAGGTGGGTTCTACATGCACATGCTTTAAAGGAAGGGGGAAGGTGGGTAGGAGCTCAAGAGGAAAGCTTCTCTGTATACGACGAAAAAATTAGAAAAGATTAAACTAAAGGATGAAAAACGTACACTATTGGCCATTAAAATTTCTACACCAAGAAGAAATGCAGATGATAAACGGGTATTCATTGGACAAATATACTATACTAGAACTGACATGTGATTACATTTTCATGCAATTTGTGTGCATAGTTCCTGAGAAATCAGTCCCCAGAACAACCACCTCTGGCCGTAATGACGGCCTTGAAACGCCTGGGCATTGAGTCAAACAGAGCTTGGATGGCGTGTACAGGTACAGCTGCCCATGCAGCTTCAACACGATACCACAGTTCATCAAGAGTAGTGACTGGCGTATTGTGACGAGCCAGTTGCTCGGCCACCATTGACCACACGTTTTCAATTGGTGAGAGATCTGGAGAATGTGCTGGCCAGGACAGCAGCCGAACATTTTCTGTATCCAGAAAGGCCCGTACAGGACCTGCAACATGGGGTCGTGCATTACCCTGCTGAAATGTAGGGTTTCGCAGGGATCGAATGAAGGGTAGAAATTGAAATGGCTCTGAGAACTATGGGACTTAACATCTGAGGTCATCAGTCCCCTAGAACTTAGAACTACTTAAACCTAACTAACCTAAGTACATCACACACATCCATGCCCGAAGCAGGATTCGAACCTGCGACCGTAGTGGTCGCGCGGTTCCAGACTGACGCGCCTAGAACCGCTCGGCCACATCGGCCGGCAATGAAGGGTAGAGCCACGGGTCGTATCTAAAATGTAACGTCCGCTGTTCAAAGTGCCGTCAATGCGAACAAGAAGTGACCGAGACGTGTGAGCAATGGCACCCCATACCATCACGCCGGGTGATACGCCAGTATGGCGATGACGAATACACGCTTCCAATGTGCGTTCACCGCGATGTCGCCCAACACGGATGCGACCATCATGATGCTGTAAACAGAACTTGGATTCATCTGAAAAAATGACTCCATCCTGCTGCAAACGTCGTCGAACTGTTCGTGAAGATGGTTGTTGTCTTGCAAACGTCCCCATCTGTTGACTCAGGGATCGAGACGTGACTGCACGATCCGTTACAGTCATGCGGATGCCTGTCATCTCGACTGCTAGTGATACGAGGCCGTTGGGATCCAGCATGACGTTCCGTATTACCCTCCTGAACCCACAGATTCCATATTCTGCTAACAGTCATTGGATCTCGACCAACGCGAGCAGCAATGTCGCGATACGATAAACCGCAATCGCGATAGGCTACAATCCGACCTTTATCAAAGTCGTAAACGTGATGGTACGCATTTCTCCTCCTTACACGAGGCATCACAACAACGTTTCACCACGCAACGCCGGTCAACAGCTGTTCGTGTATGAGAAATCGGTTGGAAACTTTCCTCATGTCAGAACGTTGTAGGTGTCGCCACTGCCGCAAATCTTAAGTGAATGCTCTGAAAAGCTATCGGTTAAATTTCGCGTCTGTAGCACGCCATCTTCGTTGTGTAGCAATTTTAGTGGCCAGTAGTGTATAATAAAGAACGATGGTTTCTTGCCGAAATATTGTTGCCCGAATCTGGAAGCTGTTCGTTATGAAAACGGCGTTGGCGGCGATGAATGCGATGCAGGTGTTCGTAACGACGAATTTTAATTGAGTGAGGGGAAGGGAATCTCCCTGCCATTGTATTTGCTGTCTTGTGACTGCGGCGGAGTTCGTTAGGGTCAGACCTACCTGCGGCGAATCCGTCCCTCCCCTAGCCGCTGGTCAAAGGAACCAGAGCCTCAAAAGAGCGCGGCGTCCATCCGCAGGGCAGGATATTTATGACCGCGGAAAGACGTCTGCTCGCATCGCTGCACGGCCGCTTTCAATGCACCTTCCCTAGTGAGAGCGCGCGTGCGCGAAGGGTCGGCGGTCATCTCTTAGAACAGGTAGGACGGGCGCGCATCTTCTGTAACCGGAATCAGCGACTGGACAGCGGACTGCCACGGCAGCAGATGGAGTGCTTATGGGACGATCGTGTGCGACCCCGCGACTCGGCTGTGCCCTTGACCCCTGCCTCGGACATCCCGTGAGGAGTTAGTACGGCCGCCGGTCAGCAATTACACGGCCAGTCTGGGCCACGCGCCGGCAGTAGCCAGCCGACTGAGCCTGCTCCTGGAGTCAGTTGGACTGGTCAGTCGAGATCAGACGCTCTGCCTCTATCCGGCCTCCACGTGACCTCCACGTGACGCTGGAGCAGGGAGCTTACGGACGTGTCTGCATGTCGGTGGTCGCTAACTGGGGGAAGACTTTTGTTGGCTACGTGCTACGCGAGCGTGATGTCCTCAATGCCACGAACAGAGCAAACCGGATTCATTCGGTGTTTCTGGAGTCGCGATATACATCTCATTCAGTACCACATCGTCTCCATGTATGTTGTTGTTGTGGTCTTCAGTCCAGAGACTGGTTTGATGCAGCTCTCCATGCTACTCTATCCTGTGCAAGCTTCTTCATCTCCCAGTACCTACTGCAACCTACATCCAACTGAATCTGCTAAGTGTATTTATCTCTTGGTCTCCCTCTACGATTTTTGCCCTCCACTCTGCCCTGCAATACTAAATTGGTGAGCCTCAGAACATGTCCTACCAACCGATCCCTTCTTCAAGTTGTGCCACAAATTTCTCTTCTCCCCAATTCTATTCAATACCTCCTCATTAGTTATGTGATCTACCCATCTAATCTTCGCCATTCTTCTGTAGCACCACATTTCGAAAGCTTCTATTCTCTTCTTGTCTAAACTATTTATCGTCCACGTTTCACTTCCATACATGGCTACACTCCATAAAAATACGAGGTGCTTTCAAGTTCTAAGGCCTCCGATTTTTTTTCTAATTAAATACTCACCCGAAATCGATGAAACTGGCGTTACTTCTCGACGTAATCGCCCTGCAGACGTACACATTTTTCACAACGCTGACGCCATGATTCCATGGCAGCGGCGAAGGCTTCTTTTGGAGTCTGTTTTGACCACTGGAAAATCGCTGAGGCAATAGCAGCACGGCTGGTGAATGTGCGGCCACGGAGAGTGTCTTTCATTGTTGGAAAAAGCCAAAAGTCACTAGGAGCCAGGTCAGGTGAGTAGGGAGCACGAGGAATCTCTTCAAAGTTGTTATCACGAAGAAACTGTTGCGTAACATTAGCTCGATGTGCGGGTGCATTGTCTTGGTGAAACAGCACACGCGCAGCCCTTCCCGGACGTTTTTGTTGTAGTGCAGGAAGGAATTTGTTCTTCAAAACATTTTCGTAGGATGCACCTGTTACTGTAGTGCCCTTTGGAACGCAATGGGTAAGGATTACGCCCTCGCTGTCCCAGAACATGGACCCCATCATTTTTTCAGCACTGGCGGTTACCCGAAATTTTTTTTGGTGGCGGTGAATCTGTGTGCTTCCATTGAGCTGACTGGCGCTTTGTTTCTGGATTGAAAAATGGCATCCACGTCTCATCCATTGTCACAACCGGCGGAAAGAAAGTCCCATTCATGCTGTCGTTGCGCGTCAACATTGCTTGGCAACATGCCACACGGGCAGCCATGTGGTCGTCCGTCGCATTCGTGGCACCCACCTGGATGACACTTTTCGCATTTTGAGGTCGTCATGCAGGATTGTGTGCACAGAACCCACAGAAATGCCAACTCTGGAGGCGATCTGTTCAACAGTCATTCGGCGATCCCCCAAAATAATTCTCTCCACTTTCTCGATCATGTCGTCAGACCGGCTTCTGCGAGCCCGAGGTTGTTTCGGTTTGTTGTCTCAAGATGTTCTGCCTTCATTAAACTGTCGCACCCACGAACGCACTTTCGACACATCCATAACTCCATCACCACATGTCTCCTTCAACTGTCGATGAATTTCAATTGGTTTCACACCACACAAATTCAGAAAACGAATGACTGCACGCTGTTCAAGTAAGGAAAACGTCGCCTTTTTAAGTATTTAAAACAGTTCTCATTCTGGCCGTTGGCGTTAAAATTCCATCTGTCGTACGGTGCTGCCATCTCTGGGACGTATTGACAATGAACGTGGCCTCATTTTAAAACAATGCGCATGTTTCTATCTCTTTTCAGTCCAGAGAAAAAAAATCGGAGGCCTTAGAATTGAATGCACCTCGTACTTTAAGAAACGACTTCCTGACACTTAAATCTATACTCGATGTTAACAAATTTCTCTTCTTCAGAAACGCTTTCCTTGCCATTGCCAGTCTACTTTTATATCCTCTCTACTTCGACCATCATTAGTTATTTTGTTCCCTAAATAGCAAAACTCATTTACTACTTTAAGTGTCTCATTTCCTAATCTAATTCCCTCAGCATCACCCGATGTAATACGACTCCATTCCATTATCCTCGTTTTGCTTTTGTTGGTGTTCATCTTATATCCTCCTTTCAAGACACTGTCCATTCCGTTCAGCTGCTCTTCCAAGTCCTTTGCTGTCTCTGACGGAATTACAATGTCATCGGCGAACCTCAAAGTTGTTATTTCTTCTCCATGGATTTTAATACCTACTCCAAATTTTTCTTTTGTTTCCTTTACTGCTTGCTCAATTGTATAACATCGGGGAGAGGCTACAACCCTGTCTCACTCCCTTCCCAACCACTGCTTCCCTTTCATGTCCCTCGACTCTTATAACTGCCATCTTGTCTCTGTACACCCCTGCCACCTTCAGAATTTGAAAGAGAGTATTCCAGTCAACACTGTCAAAAGCTTTCTCTAAGTCTACAAATGCTAGAAACGTAGGTTTGCCTTCCTTAATCTATTTTCTAAGACAAGTTGTAGGGTCAGTATTGCCTCCCGTGTCCCAACATTTCTACGGAATCCAAACTGATCTTCCAAGAGGTCGGCTTCTACCAGTTTTTCCAATCATCTGTAAAGAATTCGTGTTAGTATTTTGCAGCCGTGACTTATTAATTGATAGTTCGGTAATTTTCACACCTGTCAACAACTGCTTTCTTTGGGATTGGAATTATTATATTCTTCTTGAAGTCTGAGGGTATTTCGCCTGTCTCATACATCTTGCCCACCAGATGGTAGAGTTTTGTCAGGGTTGGCTCTCCCAAGGTTATCAGTAGTTCTAATGGAGTGCACTTAAATAGGTTTGTGACTGGACTCAAAATTTATCGACAAGCAGGAAGCAGCACGGCCTCCTCGAAGGAGTGTCGTCTACAGTCGGTGAAGTAATATCTGTCGTGCCCCAGCGGTCTGTAAGAATCGGGCACCATTGCTGTCAATCAACATTAATGACTTACCAGATAGAAAATGATTTTTTAATAACTTTCATCCGATTGCATAGGACTATGTCTTCTACTTGAGTGAAGACGGAATCTTGGGATAATTTTAATTTAGCCATAGTCTCACAAAGTTTTTATTTTGAAATGAACAACCTGATTTTACAACGGTATCCATACAAAGCAGAACAAAGCTCCGCGTTCTGGCCTAGCCGAGACCAACCGACCGCCGTGTCATCCTCTACGACTGGCGTCATTTGGATAAGGTACGGAGGGGCATGGGGGGACAGCACACCCCTCTTCCGATCGTTATTGGCTTTCTGGAGCTTGGAGCCGCTATTTCAATCAAGTAGTTCCTTAAATAATATCACGAAGCTGAATACACCTCTCCAGTCCTCCCAA
Organism: Schistocerca serialis cubense; assembly: GCF_023864345.2. NCBI lineage: Eukaryota > Metazoa > Arthropoda > Insecta > Orthoptera > Acrididae > Schistocerca > Schistocerca serialis. The sequence goes on from NC_064645.1 coordinate 402,706,629, forward strand.
TAAGGAAAATCTGTGGCAGTTACGGGAATCGAACGCGAGTCCTATGAGTAGCAGGCAGACACGCTGACAACTGGTCTACAAAGGCGGACACAGAGCTATGGAGGCGAACATGCTCAAACGAGCTTGGGATAGTTCGTGCAATTACGTATGCCATCACAGTTTTAATTTTACTTTAACAAATGATCAGTTGGCCCTATAGCAGACGAACGTCAAATATACAGACGACAGTCAAACTCGTCCTTTACTTTTTCGAGTGTGTCTGGAGTTACTGCGTTCACTTATGTTGCTATCCGGCGTCACAGTTCACCCACATAGTAGTTGGTAGGGGAGGCGCATAAACCGGGCATTGCAACTCCCCTCTCCCCCCCCCCCCCCACCACCACTGGAAAAAAATGCTTACCGTAATCTCGGGTGGCTTTGGAGACAAATTGTGAATTGCGAGTTCCGTATTCCTCTCGTTGGCGATCCATCGTTGAGGCAATCCATTGCTCAGAATTTTTTTTACATGCAGGAGCCAGTGAGGTGACCCACCGACTTGAAATTTTCGGCTTGTTCTCGCAATTGTCGGAAAAAAAACAGATATCCAACACATAAATCATTCCTGTTGATTGTATGAAGCTCCACTAAGTTACTCTGTTGACATGTAGTCTCGTTGAATTGGATCGTTTCATAATACATCTCTTGTCTTCTGATAGTCACTGGCCTGGTAACGATTCATCTGACGATCATTTAAAACTGTGCCTGCACAAATACCACCACTGTAGTTGCTCCAGATTACGGATTGCTTGTTAGTTACTACCTTTTTTGGAATGTGTAAGGTGATGTGTAATACGACAAAAACATGTAATAATGAGGCGTGTTGCTTTCATGGCCAGCGGCTCTGTTGAGATACAAGCCTGTATTAATAACGTTGCCACGTCGAAGTTTAACATGACACGTAACTAAACCATGACTTTTTTGTAAGTATTAATTTATACAACCTCGCATTTCAGATGAATGTACTCTGAATTTCTGTTGCAGTTGCTCTTATCTGTTGTTCACAGATACTGTGAAAATGGTTTATACGAGAAATCGGTTGTAACACACATAATCAATTGCGTCACATGCTCTTTCCTACAAATTAGTTTTAATTACGATCGCAACAACAGAAACTACTTCTTTAATTTCTCGTTTGTTTGGAGGTCTATACTGCACTCCTGTTACACAGTGCAGACACGTAGTTGCAAACAAACCAAAAATTAAATACGTAGCTTTGTTTTCGCGGTAATAGTTACAACTATTATCAGGGCTGTGACATTTTGTTTCGGATACTCTATCTGTGTGCTAAAGCACTGTGGTGCTGGCATTTGAATGTACACTACCGGCCATTAAAATTGCTACACCAACGACAAATGCAGATGATAACCGGGTATTCATTGGACAAATATATTATACTTGAACTGACATATAATTACATTTTCACGCAATTTGGGTGCATAGATCCTGAGGAATCAGTACCCACAGCAACCACCTCTGGCCGTAATAACGGCCTTGATTCTCCCGGGCATTGACTCAAAAAGAGCTTGGATGGCGTGTACAGGTACAGCTGCCCATGCAGCTTAAACACGATACCACAGTTCATCAAGAGTAGTGACTGGCGTATTGTGACGAGCCAGTTGCTCGGCCACCATTGACCAGACGTTTTCAAATGGTGAGAGATCAGGAGAATGTGCTGAGCAGGGCAGCAGTCGAACATTTTCTGTATCCAGAAAGGCCCGTACAGGACCTGCTACATGCGGTCGTGCATTATCCTGCTGAAATGTAGGGTTTCGCAGGGATCGAATGAAGGGTAGAGCCACGGGTCGTAAGACATCTGAAATGTAACGTCCACTGTTCAAAGTGCCGTCAATGCGAACAAGAGGTGACCGAGACGTATAACCAATAGCACCCCATCCCATCCCGCCGGGTGATACGCCAGTATGGCGACGACGAATACACGCTTCCAATGTGCGTTCACCGCGATGTCGCCAAACACGGATGCGACCATCATGATGCTGTAAACAGAACTTGGATTCATCCAAAAGAATGACATTTGACCGTTCGTGCACCCAGGTTCGTCGTTGAGTACACCATCTCAGGCGCTCCTCTCTGTGATGCAGCGTCAAGGGTAAACACAGCCATTGTCTCCGAGCTGATAGTCCATGCTGCTGCAAACGTCGTCGATCTGTTCGTGTTTGAGGACACCATCGCAGGCGCTCCTCTCTGTGATGCAGCGTCAAGGGTAAACACAGCCATTGTCTCCGAGCTGATAGTCCATGCTGCTGCAAACGTCGTCGAACTTTTCGTGCAGATGGTTGTTGTCTTGCAAACGTCCCTATCTGTTGACCCAGGGATAGAGACGTGGCTGCACGCTCCTTTACAGCCACGCGGATAAGATGCCTGTCATCTCGACTGCTAGTGATACGAGGCCGTTGTGACCCAGCACGGCGTTCCGTATTACCCTCCTGAATCCACAGATTCCATATTCTGCTAACAGTCATTGGATCTCGACCAACGCGAGCAGCAATGTCGCGATACGATAAACCGCAATCGCGATAGGCTACAATCCGACCTTTATCAAAGTCGGATACGTGATGGTACGCACTTATCCTCTTTACACGAGGCATCACAACATCGTTTCACCAGGCAACGCCGGTCAACTGCTGTTTGTGTATGAGAAATCGGTTGGAAACTTTCCCCGTGTCAGCACGTTGTAGGTGTCGCCACCGGTGCCAACCTTGTGTGAATGCTCTGAAAAGCTAGTCATTTGCATACCACGGCTTCCTCTTCCTGTCGGTTAAATTTGGCGTCTGTAGCTAGTCATCTGCGTGGTGTAGCAATTTTAATGGCCAGTAGTGTACATCGCGACTGCAGACGTGTACCTGCAAATATACGAAAAATTATTTACTTCTCTCCCCCCCCCCCCCCCCCCCCCGGTCAAAAGATGAAGTTCGAGATTCCTCTTAGTGACAAAGACATGACAGAGCGTCCCACTTCAGCCAGCTATGTCTGGCAAGCTGGGGCTATGTCTGGCAAGCTGGGAGTGGTGGGAGAGCGACGCTAGCGCCACGCTGCGCGCGTAGCGGCTGCGGCGCCTCTGGGATGCTGCAGCAACGGTCGCTTCCAACGGATCGCCGAGTGACCGCTGCAACAGGCTGCAGAGGCGCGCAGAAGTGTGTCATGGAGCTTGTACTGTACTTTACTGTACTGTTTGTTTTATTTAGAACTAAGGCCCAGCAGTTGGCAAATTTCGAGCGCGCTTCCTTTCTGTCAAACTTGTTTTTATATATTTTTTTTTTAATATCTAGGGTGTCTTGATACATCTTAGCACAGTAATGATTACTGACAAAACTTGAGCCTTAGAGGCTCCAATCCGGGGGTTCTCTGGTTCCAGTGCGTGATCTGCTACTGCTTATCTATCCCTTTTGCCCATACACCAACTGCTTTCGTGTTCTTTAAGCTGGGTGTTGGGGTTTCATTTACTACACTACTGGTCATTAAAATTGCTACACCACGAAGATGACGTGTTTCAGACGCGAAATTTAACCGACAGGAAGAATATGCTGTGATATGCAAATGATTAGCTTTTCAGAGCATTCATACAAGGTTGGCGCCGGTAGCGACACCTACAACGTGCTGACATGAGGAAAGTTTCCAATCGATTTCTCATACACGAACAGCAGTTGACCGGCGTTGCCTGGTGAAACGTTGTTGTTATGCCTCGTGTAAGGAGGAGAAATCCGTACCGTCACGTTTCCGACTTTGATAAAGGTCTGATTGTAGCCTGTCGCGATTGCGGTTTATTGATCACGACATTGCTGCTCGCGTTGGTCGAGATCCAATGACTGTTAGCAGAATATGGAATCGGTGGGTTCAGGAGGGTATTACGGAACGCCGTGCTGGATCCCAACGGTCTCGTATCACTAGCACTCGAGATGACAGGCATCTTATACGCATGGCTGCAATGGATCGTGCAGCCACCTCTCGATCCCTGAGTCAACAGATGGGGACGTTTGCAAGACAACAACCATCTGCACGAACAGTTCGACGACGTTTGCAGCAGCATGGACTATCAGCTCTGACCATGGCTGCAGCTACCCTTGACGCTGCATCACAGACAGGAGCGCCTGCGATGGTGTGCTCAACGACGAACCTGGGTCCACGAATGGCAAAACGTCATTTTTTTCGGATGAAGCCAGGCTCTGTTACAGCATCATGATGGTCGCATCCGTGTTTGGCGAAATCGCGGTGAACGCACATTGGAAGCGTGTATTCGTCATCGCTATACTGGCGTACCACCCGGCGTGATGGTATGGGGTGCCATTGGTTACACGTCTCGGTCACCTCTTGTTCGCATTGACGGCTCTTTGAACAGTGTACGTTACATTTCTGATGTGTTACGACCCTTGGCTCTACCCTTCATTCGATACCTGCGAAACCCTACATTTCACCAGGATAATGCACGACCGCATGTAACAGGTCCTGTACGGGCCTTTCTGGATATAGAAAATGTTCGACTGCTGCCCTGGCCAGCACATACTCCAGATCTCTCACCAACTGAAAACGTCTGGTCAATGGTGACCGAGCAACTGGCTCGTCACAATACGCCAGTCACTACTCTTGATGAACTGTGGTATCGTGTCGAAGCTGCATGGGCAGCTGTACCTGTACACGCCATCCAAGCTCTGTTTGACTCAATGCCCAGGCGTATCAAAGCCGTTATTACGGCCAGAGGTGGTTGTTGTGGGTACTGATTTCTCAGGATCTATGCTCCCAAATTGCGAGAAAATGTAGTCACATGTCAGTTCCAGAATAATATATTTGTCCAATGAATAACCGTTTATGATCTGCATTTATTCTTTGTGTGGCAATTTTAATGGCCAGTAGTGTAGATGGCGCTGTGGTAGTTATGTCACTACAGTATCTGCTGGCAGACGACGTTGAAACCATTATCAGTCAATGTACTATCCCACAGCATATGCCGTCATCAGATCAAAATCGACGTCGTCCTTGCAGCTGTACTAATTTTTCCGGCAGCGTACTTTTGACGTGACAATTTAAACTTTACGACAAGCCCTAGTAAAAGTTGTAGCTGCGGCGTTAGTGACCGGGTTTACTACCGGAGATGAAATTGGTGTTTCCACTCGGTGGCAATGCCACAGAAGAGTATTCCTCTGGAGCGGCTGGAAAGGTCTGGCAAGCAGGAGAGTGCGGAGTCGGGAGCCTGCGGGGTAGCGGCTCTCCGCGCCCACCGCTGGCAGCGTCCGCGTGGCGGCGCGGCCGACATTCCAGGCGGCCACCTGACCTGGAGGCCGGGCCAGCCAGCCATCTGCCCTGATGCTGCGCCGCGCCGCGCTCGTGATTTGGCCGCAGACGCAGCGCCGGCCGCGGGAACCGTAAGGCCGGCCGCCAGGGCGCGGTGCGAATGCAAAGTGGTCGCACCGTCTCACCGGAGGGCGGCCTATCTGCGACCGGGCATCTGGTCCAGGAAGTGGCCCGGGGACAGCCGACACACTCGGCTGCCCGCTGGCCGAACTGGGCCAGGCCCCCCGCGCTGACCACTCGTTTCGGTGCGAAGTCTCCGAGGATGACAGGAGGCCGCATTTTACTGACTCATCGAGGTCTTCAGGATTGGGGTTACAGACCAGTAGGAGATGGGCAGGAAGAGTAAGTCGTTCCTCTTTCATGAAACCAGTCTAGCATTCTCCGTTCAAGGTTTCGCGAATCTGTGAGATAAAGAAATCGCCAACCCGTAGTTACGCTCCAAGAGGCACTGAGTGAGGCAGTATGGGGGTGTCATGACATAGTAATATTCTTACACACACACTCTCTGATACAGACACACGTTGTAATGTGGGATTGACAAGCAACGGTCGCGCGGGACGAATACGCCAAGGAGGCAGGGAATACTGTGTTGTCAGCTGAGAAGCAGTAACACCAGAGCGGATAGGTCAAGTGGAGATCAGTGACTTCGAACGTGGATTAGTCACTGGATGTCAAATGGTTCAAATGGCTCTGAGCACTATGGGACTTAACTTCTGAGGTCATCAGTCCCCTAGAACTTAGAACTACTTAAACCTAACTAACCCAAGGACATCACACACATCCATGCCCGAGGATGCAGGATTCGAACCTGCGACCGAGCGGTCGCGCGGTTCCAGACTGTAGCGCGTAGAACCGCTCGGCCACCCCGGCCGGCCACTGGATGCCACCGGAGTTACAAATCCATCGGGAACATTTGCACCCTTCTAAAGCCTCCCAAGTGGCTGTTGGTGATGACTTTGACAGGTAATTTGACTGTGAAGTGGAAATGCGAAGCTGCACCAAAGCCACGCAGACCTCATGAACTGACGGATAGGGACCGTCGAGGAAGGTTCTAAAAAGCCGCATCAAATCAGCCTGAGTTCCAAAGTGCTACCAGCAGTCTAGATCGGACAATGACGGTGCGTACTAAGGTAAAAATAATGCGGTACAATGGTCGTGTACCTTCTCATAAGCCACATATTTCTGTAGCCAGCGCTAAACGACGCTTGAAGTGGGGTAGAGAGCCACAGCACTCGAGAATGTACCAGTGGAAAGTAGTAATTAGGATCCATGAATCACGCTCCATCCTGTGGCAATCCGATGGAAGTCAAATGAAAGTTTAGGTTTCCACAGACCTTCTCAAGTCTCAAACATGTATATACGCATACGAATGAAAATTTGTACCAAGGCCTGTATTCGAATCTCCTGCTGACCAGGCAGATGCGGCAACCAGCATACCACCCTGGCACAGTGGTAGTTGAGTAAAGCCACTGTGCGAGGGTGGCGTAGTTGATAGCGCATCTGCCTAGTCAGCAGGAGACGCGGATTCGAATCCCGGCCTTGCTACAAATTTTCATAATCCGATGAAGTGTTTGGATTTGGCTAACGCCTGGACAACGTCAATCGCACCGTTTGTAGTGCCATCAGTGGAGCATGGAGCAGGAGGTTGTGTTCCGATATGGGGGTGTTTTGCGCGGCTAGGGCGAGGTTCCGCTATTGTAGGAAAACGCTGAATGCTGAAACATATGAACAAAATTTACACCGTTGTGTATTGCGTACGGTAGAGGGGCAGTTCAGAGATAATGGTTGTGTCAGCAGGATAATACACTGTCATAAAGCAACAAAAGTGAGGCAATGGTTTGTGGACGATAATATTCTTGAAATGGACTGGCCCGTTCAGAGTCCCGACCTGAACCCAATGGAACACTTTTGCGTGACTCAGAACTTTGACTTCGCTCCAGATCCCAGTATCGCTACTTTCTCTGGTTTCAGCTCCAGGGGAAGAACAGGCCGCAGATATTCAGACATATTACTGAAAGTGTCCCCCCGCAGAGTCCTAACAATCATAAAGGCGAAGGGTGGAGACACCCCATACAAGTGTCCACTATTAGGTATCCGGATACTTTTGACCAGACACTGTACCTGTATTATCTTTACTTTTGTACGTTTCAGTAACAAATATAAACTACAGTATGAGCTTTCATTATTTCGCCATTTCTGTCCGACTTATTTGTAACTTGTTAGACGCCACACTACTTGTAAAATCTCTTACATATGTGTGTCGTTATGACTTTAATGATAAGGTATAAAGAATGGCTGTTCTACATCTAAATCTACATTTATACTCCGCAAGCCACCCAACGGTGTGTGGCGGAGCGCACTTTACGTGCCACTGTCATTACCTCCCTTTCCTGTTCCAGTCGCGTATGGTTCACGGGAAGAACGACTGCCGGAAAGCCTCCGTGCGCGCTCGAATCTCTCTAATTTTACATTCGTGATCTCCTCGGGAGGTATAAGTAGGGGGAAGCAATATATTCGATACCTCATCCAGAAACACACCCTCTCGAAACCTGGACAGCAAGCTACACCGCGATGCCGAGCGCCTCTCTTGCAGAGTCTGCCACATGAGTTTGCTAAACATCTCCGTAACGCTATCACGCTTACCAAATAACCCTGTGACGAAACGCGCCACTCTTCTTTCTATCTTCTCTATCTCCTCTGTCAACCCGACGTGGTACGGATCCCACACTGATGAGCAATACTCAAGTATAGGTCGAACGAGTGTTTTGTAAACCACCTCCTTTGTTGATGGACTACATTTTCTAAGGACTCTCCCAATGAATCTCAACCTGGCAGCCGCCTTACCAACAATTAATTTTATATGGTCATTCCACTTCAAATCGTTCCGTACGCATACTCCCAGATATTTTACAGATGTAACTGCTACCAGTGTTTGTTCCGCTATCATATAATCATACAATAAAGGATCCTTCTTTCTATGTATTCGTAATACATTACATTTGTCTATGTTAAGGGTCAGTTGCCACTCCCTGCACCAAGTGCCTCTCCGCTGCAGATCTTCCTGCATTTCGCTGCAACTTTCTAATGCTGTTCTGGTTGTGTGCCATACTACAATTCCTCAGTCGGTTCTACGGTTTTCTTTTTCTGTCAGTTAACTCTTCTTTCAGCTCCGGAAATGATTTGTCAACGTGAATAACGCCACGATGTTCGTAGTCTACGATACACAGTAGTGTTTCCTGTAACTCGCTGGGAAAGTGAGTTCAAGCAGCGCGGAGCTCGAATCAACGTTCAAATTAACTACAGCTTTACCATTACAGATGCGACACAGGGTATGACTGCCGTAATCTTGCCAGGATAATTAAATAAAATAAAAGATAATCGAAATATTTGTTTGAATTAGTGTACAAAAGTATTATGATCCACGCAGGTTGATAGTATATTCTTCCTTCAATATCGAATTTTTTATGTTCCATGTCCGAGTTTGCGTAAACTTTAGGTATAAGATTGTGCCTTAAAGAAGTAATACAAAGAAATACAGAGAGTACAGTAAAGTAGCGCGAATATGGCGTCGACGAACGATTAAGAAACCTTTTGAGCAGACACTTTCTTAAAATGTTCTTTTATTCCCATAAACTACAGGGTTATTACAAATGACTGAAGCGATTTCACAGCTCTACAATAACTTTATTATTTGAGATATTTTCACAATGCTTTGCACACACATACAAAAACTCAAAAAGTTTTTTTAGGCATTCACAAATGTTCGATATGTGCCCCTTTAGTGATTCGGCAGACGTCAAGCCGATAATCAAGTTCCTCCCACACTCGGCGCAGCATGTCCCCATCAATGAGTTCGAAAGCATCGTTGATGCGAGCTCGCAGTTCTGGCACGTTTCTTGGTAGAGGAGGTTTAAACACTGAATCTTTCACATAACCCCACAGAAAGAAATCACATGGGGTTAAGTCGGGAGAGCGTGGAGACCATGACATGAATTGCTGATCATGATCTCCACCACGACCGATCCATCGCTTTTCCAATCTCCTGTTTAAGAAATGCCGAACATCATGATGGAAGTGCGGTGGAGCACCATCCTGTTGAAAGATGAAGTCGGTGCTGTCGGTCTCCAGTTGTGGCATGAGCCAATTTTCCAACATGTCCAGATACACGTGTCCTGTAACGTTTTTTTCGCAGAAGAAAAAGGGGCCGTAAACTTTAAACCGTGAGATTGCACAAAACACGTTAACTTTTGGTGAATTGCGAATTTGCTGCACGAATGCGTGAGGATTCTCTACCGCCCAGATTCGCACATTGTGTCTGTTCACTTCACCATTAAGAAAAAATGTTGCTTCATCACTGAAAACAAGTTTCGCACTGAACGCATCCTCTTCCACGAGCTGTTGCAACCGCGCCGAAAATTCAAAGCGTTTGACTTTGTCATCGGGTGCCAGGGCTTGTAGCAATTGTAAACGGTAAGGCATCTGCTTTAGCCTTTTCCGTAAGATTTTCCAAACCGTCGGCTGTGGTACGTTTAGCTCCCTGCTTGCTTTATTCGTCGACTTCTGCGGGCTACGCGTGAAACTTGCCCGCTCGCGTTCAACCGTTTCTTCGCTCACTGCAGGCCGACCCGTTGATTTCCCCTTACAGAGGCATCCAGAAGCTTTAAACTGCGCACACCATCGCCGAATGGAGTTAGCACTTGGTGGATCTTTGTTGAACTTCGTCCTGAAGTGTCGTTGCACTGTTATGACTGACTGATGTGAGGGAATTTCAAGCACGACATACGCTTTCTCGGCTCCTGTCGCCATTTTGTCTCACTGCGCTCTCGAGCGCTCTGGCGGCAGAAACCTGAAGTGCGGCTTCAGCCGAACAAAACTTTATGAGTTTTTCTCCGTATCTGTAGTGTGTCGTGACCATATGTCAATGAATGGAGCTACAGTGAATTTATGAAATCGCTTCAATCATTTGTAATAGCCCTGTAGTTTTCCAACATTTTCTGGCTCATCTCAACTTGAGGCACATGAAATTACATGTTTATTTTCTTAGCTTGATGGTGGATGCTAACTTGCGTTAGTATAGGCGACTTATTAGTTGATGTTCACCTGGCTACATCCACTATGATTACCAACTGGTCACAGATGATTCATTTCCCACTACGAATATAAACAAACATAACGCGAACCGACAAATCGCAGGGACGGATACGTGACTGGAAATGGATGAAAAAAGGCTCTATGAAATTGTGTCCGGAAATGATTCGTTAACACGATAGATGGCGCTGAAGAATGTCAGTTCCCCTGACCATGTGCCGTGTGTTCCTTGTGTGTTGCAGGCTACGTGATTCACACAGTATACTGTAATCAGCAGAATGGTCCAACATTCATGTCGGGTACAAGCACAGTGTTTGTGCACGGCCAAGCAAATGGAAACGGTCAAAAGGCAGCACAGCCTATACCAAAGTTCGTCTCAATATCCTGCAGAACGCGAGCCTCGAAATCTGGTGTACGTACAATACGCCGCCTCCCTGCACGTCCCTCTCTCCCGAAGAAGCCAAGATCACACAAACGCCCAAAAAGGGCTTGAAGGGTTGTGTGATGTGGTTGGTGTCTGTGAGGGTACTTGTTTTGGTATAGCCGTGCTGCCTCTCGACTGTTTCCATCTGCTTGGCGGTACACAAACAACGTCTCGATACGTATACCGGACCGCAACGCTGCTTACAGTACGCTACAATCACACAGCTTGCAACACACAAGGAATACAGGGGACTTCGTCAGACGAACTGTCATTCGTCAGTGCCATTTACCATGGCAACGATGCAATTCCGGACGCATGTTCACATGACCTTTTTTCCTCCATTCCCAGTCAGTAATCCATCCGGCAGTTTGTCCGTTTTACGAGGGTCACTCCAAAAGAAATGCACACTATTTTTGTAAAAATACAGTTTTCATTCTACATGTGTGAAAGTTTTACAGTATGTAGATACATCCTTCCCGCTTGTTTTCAAACTTAGTTGAACCTGTTCCCGTGAGTGGCGCCGTCACAGCACATCTTCAAGATAGCTGCTACACGTGACGTTCGTCAGAAGCAACGCGCTGTCATGGAATTCTTGTGCTGTGAAAACGAGACAGTGGGAAACATCCACAAGAGGTTGAAAAAGGTGCATGGAGGTGCTGCTGTCGATCGCAGTACAGTTAGTCGGTGGGCAAGCAGGTTACGTGATGAAAGTGGGCACGCCAATATTGAGGATTGTCCTCGCAGTGGCAGGCCTCGTACTGCACACACTCCAGACAATGTGCAGAGGGTTAACGAATTGGCGACTGCAGACAGACGCATCACAGTGAACGAATCGTCACGCTACGTTGGGTTAGGGGACGGAAGTGTTTGCAGAATAGCGAAAGTGTTGGCGTTAAAAAAGGTTTTTGCCAGGTGGGTTCCCAGGATGTTGACAGTGGCTCACAAAGAAACAAGAAAAACAGTATGCAACGAACTTTTGGAACAGTACGGGAATGGTGGAGATGAATTTCTTGGAAGAATTGTGACAAGTGATGAAACATGGGTCCATCATTTTTCACAAGAGACGAAGAGGCAATCAATGGAGTGGCATCATGCAAATTCACCCAAGAAAAAAAAAATTCAAAACCACACCTTCTGCTGGAAAAGTTATGGCCTCGGTGTTTTTCGATTTCGAAGGACTCTTGCCAAGTGGAACCACCATAAATTCTAATGCATATGTGACGACACTGAAGGAACTTCAAGCTCGACTGAGTCGTGTTCGACCACATCGGCAAAAGCAGGATGTTTTGCTGTTGCACGACAACGCACGGCCACATGTCAGTCAAAAAACCATGGAAGCGATCACAAAACTCGGATGGACAGCACTGAAACACCCGCCTTACAGTCCTGACCTGGCTCCATGTGACTATCATCTCTTTGGGAAACTGAAAGACTCTCTTCGTGGAACAAGGTTTGAAGATGATGACTCCCTTGTGCACGCGGCCAAACAGTGGCTCCAACAGGTTGGTCCAGAATTTTACCGTGCGGGTGTACAGGCGCTGGTTACAAGATGGCGTAAGGCAGGTGAGAGGGACGGGAATTGTGTGGAGAAATGAAAATATTGTTCCTAAAGGATGTATCTACACACTGCAAAACTTTCAAACTTGTATTACAAAAGATAGATTTTAAGAAAAATAGTGTGCATTTCTTTTGGAGGACCACGGTATTAATGCTCGCGCTGTATATACAGATCGTCACGAGAAATCTGCCGTGTTATGCTGTGCACCTGGAGCACGTCACAAAGATCTTCACTTAAAGATACTTCGCTCAGAAAAAATTATTTACCTTTATAGCAATAACTGACAGAAGGAGTTTTCAGAGACTGCGGTTAGCCGCGTCCTCAACGCCAGGCAATCCATCTACTGACGAATACGGTCTGCCGCATGCACTGGTTTCTACTGAACCTGACGTCAAGATGACACACCCTTTACAGGATTCAGTCCATTGACGGCGGCGTACGCTAATCTGACGATCGAGCCATTCACGCCGCCGCCAGTAAATCCCCTGCGAGGCAAAGCGCCAACTCGCGGGCGGAGCGACCGCGTATGCGGCTGGCTCTCAGGACGTTGCCACTCATAGCAATGCAGCGGCCCGCGCGAGACGTGAGGCTGCGCGCGTGGCGGGCATGGTCGATTGCCGGACCAGCGTCCAGCGGCCAGAGTTACAGCTTCCTCGTTGGCGATCCTTCTGAGTAGCGACTGCCGCGCGACGTAAACTCGCTTCGTGATGGACGCCTGGCTTCCCAGAGCACCGGCGCTCTTTCGGGAAGTCGGATGAGGGTCGGAGGAAACCTGCTCTTCATTTGCATCCCTCCCATTCTGTCCGGGCTTTCCCACGATCTCTCTGGACGGCCGCAGGCGACACGCATTATTATTGAATTATGTCTCAATTACTCCTGCCGCTCTTCTGTAGCGGAAGATCCGACTCTCACGGATTCTGCCCCGAGGAAGCTTAGCCGCCGTTCACAGCGGCTGCTTCCAACTCGAATGTCTTCACGTATTTACGTTCCTCTGTGGACTACGGGGGCGTTTGAAAAGTCCGTGTAAAGTCCGAGAGATGGCACCACCGGTGCGTATCGAGGTCATGTTTAGTTAGTCTCCATCTGCTTCTACATCTACATGGATACTCTGCAGATCACATTTAAGTGCCTGGCAGAGGGTTCATCGAACCACCTTCACAATTCTCTATTACTCCAATCTCGTATAGCGCGCGGAAATAATGAACACCTATATCTTTCCGTACGAGCTCTGATTTCCCTTATTATATCGTGGTGATCGTTCCGCCCTATGTAGATCGGTGTCAACAAAATATTTTCGCATTCGGAGAAGAAAGCTGGTGATTGTAATTTCGTGAGAAGATTCCGTCGCAACGATAAACGCCACTCTTTTAATGATTTCCAGCCCAAATCCTGTATCAAATGTTCAAATGTGTGTGAAATCTTATGGGACTTAACTGCAAGGTCATCAGTCCCTAAGCACACACTACTTAACCTAAATTATCCTAAGGACAAACACACACACCCATGCCCGACGGAGGACTCGAACCTCCGCCGGGATCAGACGCGCAGGCCATGACTGCAGCGCCTGAGACTGCTCGGCTAATCCCCGCGGCAAAATCCTGTATCATTTCTGTGACACTCTCTCCCATATTTCGCGATAATACAAAACGTGCTGCCTTTCTTTGAACTAAGCTTACACACTGGACAAACACACACACCCATGCCCGACGGAGGACTCGAACCTCCGCCGGGACCAGCCGCGCAGGCCATGACTGCAGCGCCTGAGACCGCTCGGCTAATCCCGCGCGGCAAAATCCTGTATCATTTCTGTGACACTCTCTCCCATATTTCGCGATAATACAAAACGTGCTGCCTTTCTTTGAACTTTTTCCATGTACTCCGTTAGTCCTACCTGGTAAGGGTCCCACACCGCGCAGCATGTTTGGGAAGAACGCACACCAAGTTTCAACCATATTGGTCTATTTCTTTGTGTTTGGCATTCGTGTGAATCAAGGAAGACGAGTGATTGTCAAAAAATGGAGGAAAAAGATTTTCGTGTGGTGATTAAACATTACTTTATGACAGGCAAAACGCCTCAGGATACTAAAGAGAAGCTTGATAAACATTACGGTGACTGCACCTTCGATTAGAACAGTTTATAAGGGGCTTCAAAATTTTCGGAGTGGCCATATGGGCGCAAGTGATGCTGAACGTTCTGGACGCCCTGTGAAGGTTACGACTCCAGGAATCATGGACAAAATCAATGATATGGTGATGGATGACAGAAAAGTTAAGATGCGTGAGATTGCTAGTGCTGTGGCATCTCGAATGAACGGGTACATAATATTTTGCATTAACATTTGGATTTCAGAAAGCTATCCGCAAGATGGGTTCTGCGATTGCTCACACTGGACCAAAACGGAATCGTATGAAGTGTTGCAAGGATTGCAGCTGTTCAGGAAGAATCCGCAGGACTTTAAGCGTCGTTTCGTCACTGTGGATGATACATGGATACATTACTATACTCCTCAGACCAATCAACAATCTAAACAATGTGTTACCAAGGGAGAATCTGCACCACACAAGGCGAAGATCATTCCTTCGGGCCGGCCGCGGTGGTCTAGCGGTTCTAGGCGCGCAGTCCGGAACCGCGCGACTGCTACGGTGGCAGGTTCGAATCCTGCCTCGGGCATGAATGTGTGTGATGTCCTTAGGTTAGTTAGGTTTAAGTAGTTCTAAGTTCTAGGGGACTGATGACCTCAGATGTTAAGTCCCATAGTGCTCAGAGCCATTTGAACCATTCCTTCGGCCGGAAAGGTTGCGGCGAGTGCCTTTTGGGATTCGCAAGAAACAATCCTCATTGGCTATCTGGAAAAGGGTAAAACTATTACAGGTGCATATTATTCATCGTTATTGGAACGTTTGAAAACCGAGCTGCAAGAAAAAACGCCGGCGATTGGACCACAAAAAAGTCCTTTTCCATCGCGACAGTGCACCAGCACACACCTCAGCAGTTGTGGTCGCAAAATTAATGGAAATAGGATTCCAACTCGTTTCACATCGCCCCTATTCTCCAGACTTGTCTTCCTCGGACTACTACTTGTTCCCCAATTCGAAGAAATGGCTGGCGGGACAACGATTTTATTCAAACGAGTAGGCGATTGCAGCAACTAATAGCGATTTTGCAGACTTCGACAATTTCTATTATTCGGAACGGACCAACAAATTAAAACAGCATTTGGACGAAGTGTATAAGTCTAAAAGGAGACTACGTCGAAAAATAAAGAAGGTTTACCCCAAACACGTAAGTAGTTTTTATTTTTGCAGGGACTTTTAAAACGGACCTCGTATCTGCGATGGTACGAGAGGCCTTCGATAAGTAATGCCAAAAAATGTTTCCTGAAAGCAGGTTGGTTTTGTTCAGGTTTCCAACACGCTATACTATTCCCCTCTGTTATGGCTACAAAACACTGTTTCCCAATGGAATCTACCTTCAATGCAACAGCCATACGCTGCCTTACTGGGAGGACCGGACGCTCGCGTAGTCGACGCAGGTCACAACGTGTTGCTGCATCAATGACCTTCCTGTCATCCACGTACTGTTTCTTGGGGAGTGCATCCTTCATTGGGACAAACAGATGGAATTCGGAAAATGTGAGATCCGGGGCACACACACCTGCGTACCACAACTAGTGGATGAGTTTGTCAGCAATACCAACAGAAACGACTAATTCAGCAGCGAGCTGCTCGATTGTGACCCACCGTCGGTCACCTTGAATGAGAGTGTCCTCACGTTATAATATTGCAGGGGTCATGGCTATGTGCGGCCGGCCAGCACGCGGGAGATTGGACAGGTTTGCGCGAACTTGTTGCGATGATGACAGACGCCTCGCCCAACGGCTCGCCGTGCTGTTGTTCACTGCCAGGCCTCCGTAGACATTCTGCAAGCGGCCTCCGTAGACATTCTGCAAGCGCCTATGAATATGTACGATGCTTTGGTTTTCAGCCAATATACCATACTATGCCCCATTATTTTTTACTACAAAACCCCACTTCCCAATACAATCCCCGTTCGATGCAACAGCTCTCGGCTTAGAACGCAACTCGGTTAGAACGCCATTTTGAAGGCTACGTATAGCGTTGCCACCTGTCGGAACTTCATGATACCTTAATCAGCTGAAATTATCAGAAAAAAAGTGTTGCATTCCTTATTTAAGGAGCCGGCCGCAGTGGTCTCGCGGTTCTAGGCGCTCAGTCCGGATCCGCGCGACTGCTACAGTCGCAGGTTCGAATCCTGCCTCGGGCATGGATGTGTGTGATGTCCTTAGGTTAGTTAGGTTTAAGTAGTTCTAAGTTCTAAGGGACTGATGACCACAGATGTGAAGTCCCATAGTGCTCAGAACCATTTGAACCATTTTTTGAACTTATTGAAGGCCCCTCGTATTACCTAGGAATTCTATACGGAACCTCATTTCTTCGGTCCAAAGTGTCCCTTCATCTCTGCATGAGTAGTGTAGCTTGTTTCCTGTATTGAAGCCTTGATTTCAGTTACTTACTCATATTCACTTCCTTCCATACCAAGCTAATTGTTCCTCGATGGTTCAGGTGTGTTCTGTCAGATCTATTCTTTCTCTTAGTCTTCTTGAACCATCTACATCTTTGACTCCCATTTCAATACATGAGTTACGCTATCTACCCATCTAATTTCTGTCACTTCTGTAACATCACATTCCAAAAACTTCTAATTAGCGCTACGTTTGAGTTCTATATAACGCTATATCTGATGCAAAATCGCAAATGTCGCGCAGGGAGAACCTCCGTGTGATCTCGAATTTGTCTCATTTCACCTTCATGGTTTTCGCGAAAGATGAACGTGGAACGAAGCAACATGTTAGTTGACTTTTCTAGGAACGCGCTCTCTCAGAATTTTAGCAGTAAACCCCAGTGTAATGCACAACGCCTCTCTTTTACTGTCACCCACTGGGGCGTTTTCTGTGACGTTTACGCGCTTACTGTACGAACCTGTGACGAAACGCGTTGCTCGTCTTTGGACTTTCTTTACTTCTTCTGTTAGTCCTATCTGGGACGGGTCCTAGACTGAGAATTACGTGAGTATCGGTTTTGTATGCTACCTTCTTCGTCAATGGACTTCACTTTCTGGGTATGCTTCCAATGAAAGTCTGGCATCTACCATATCTGCATACCAACAGGTAACAACTTTGGCCGAAGACAAGAGGCTGGAAATGGTAGAGCGGTGGATAGTGGAACCCCCTGACTGAAGAGTAACACGCAGTATTTAGGCTAAAGGGAGAATACCGGAGAATAACAGGGGCCTCCTTTAGCAGAGTACACTCGTCTGCAGGGCGGGCGGGAGCGGCGTAGCATATCGGAAACTCAGGCTCCTTCGCCGCCGCGCCCGCTTGCTTGTGTCATTACAAGGCACACCGGTTGCGCGAGACACGCAAAAACTGAGCCGTGCGCGTCTTCCCCGAGATAAAAGGCGCAGTGATAAACGGTGAGCGCGGAGCGCGGCCAGATGGAAAGGAACTCCGTTCCGTGCCAAAAAAAAACACCTCACAGGCCCGAAGTTGCACGGAGGGTGCAGGCGGCAGGTAGCGGAATACGAGGCGGGCCGTTTGGACAGGCTCTGAAGCGCCTAGCGGGGCGGCGTGCGCGCGCACCTCACAGATATTATTTATCGTCTAACGGCACGCGGCAAAGAACATCGTCCCTACACCGACAGACCGTAAATCGCCATAGGAGAGGTCAAGCGAAAGATTTACGCAGTGTCCGAAGTGTGTGCGCGCAGTTTGGAGAACGGGCGGGCGGAAACGCAATTATGACGTTAGCCCGAGGAGTGTACCTGGGTTTCTTGTGCATCTGCTTGACAAGACAGTTGGCGGTAGGCGTAGCAGCCGTGCGCACGGACGCGTACCTCGGACAACCCCAACGATCACCGGCTGAATTCGGAAAGTAACCTCTCTTATTTGTTTCTCGTACGGCGGTACAGAAAAAGAAAACAAGGTAATATAAGTGTGCGCAGCATATACGGACATGTCGGACGGTTGATGTTAAATTTGGACAAGAGGCTCACGTACTTTCGAGGTATAAGTGAACTACGCTATTCAGGAACGCTTTTCTAAGGAAATATTCATTGCAAATGTGTGTTTCTGGCGCTACGCAAGGGTAACGAAACTTGTTAAAAAACAATTTGATTGGTGAGTAAAAGCAGCCCAGTTGGACAACGAAATTTAAGAAAATGTCCAGGGCGAATTTTGCAGAACACCGTGGGAGAGAGAAAGAGAAAGAGAGAGGAGAAACCCTCCAAGTGTAGAGGGGGACGGTATGCTATTAGGCCTGAGGCGAAGATTTCAGATTAGATGAGATTAATTATTCATTCCATAGACCCATAACAGAGGGAATCTTCCTGGGTGTGGAACAAGTCAGATAAGCACTTTACAAAAATGTAATTAGAAAAACTTGAGTTTCATTAATTTTAATGATGCTCAGTCAATAAACAATAAAATTATGTACATGAATTAAATTTAAACTTCTAATATTTACAGGTTTAATACTTACATCTGCTTTCATTAAATCCATCATTCAGACATTTGCTAGTTTCTTGGCTATTAC
Organism: Schistocerca serialis cubense; assembly: GCF_023864345.2. Lineage (NCBI taxonomy): Eukaryota > Metazoa > Arthropoda > Insecta > Orthoptera > Acrididae > Schistocerca > Schistocerca serialis. The sequence goes on from NC_064645.1 coordinate 402,725,654, forward strand.
AACCAAGTATTGTCAAAAATTAAAGTGTTCATTTCAGTGATCCTCAGTTAAGAACAGTCAGATATGTAAAAGATTTAAAATTAAACTTCCACCATTTACAGACTTAAGACTTACATCTGCTTTCCATACATCGATCATTCACACAGTACGTAGTTACTTGGCTGTTACAACCAAGTATTGTCAAAAATTAAAGTATAATAAATTTTCATTAAAATGGTCTACTGCACTTGTTGAGAAACTCATGGATGGAATAGAAGGAGTTGGCCACCAAAAATTCTTTTAAATTCTGTTTAAATTGTGCCTTCTCTGAAACTAAACTCTTAATGGTTGCTGGTAACTTATTGAAAATATGCGTTGCTGAATACTGGACTCCTTTCTGGGCAAGAGTAAGTGATGCTGGAAAGCCTCTCAAGGCGTTCATTGCGAGCTTAACCAAATGGCTATCAGTTGTAGAGCAAGGGTCATCATAAAGTTTTATTTTCCACGTCGACGAAATGAAGTTACATATTTAAATTTTTGTTTGCAGGTAGATGTCTTCAGACCTGACGCGCGTTGAAATACCCGCACCAGAGTAATGCAGCTAGAGCGCCCAAAACAAAATGTCCGTAGGTTATGATAAAATGCCGTATCGCGCGGTAATGTGATTCCCACATTTCCGCTCAGGGACTGGTTATTGTGTAGTCCTAATCATCATCATTTCATCCCCATCGACGCGCAGGTCGCCGAAGTGGCGTCAAATCGAAAGACCTGCACCAGGCGAACGGTCTACCCGACGGGAGGCCCTAGCCACACGACATTTCCATTTATATTTGAAAGCCAACGACGCTGCAAAAATCCATGGCGAGTTGGTGAAAGTATATGACATAAATACACCATCATATCACACAATGATTAGGCGGCGCAGACGTCTCCAGTGTGGCCTGAATGACGAAGAACAAATTGGTTGACCAACTTTCTGCGGAGAACCGTGAATTCCAAGAGAGGTTGGGGCTCTGGCGTTCGATGATCGGTGCGTCATAATAGAGACGATGGCGGGAAAAGTGAAAATTAGACATGGATCAGTTTTCAGCATCTTACACGACAATTTAACACGACAAAAATCGCCATCCGCTAGCTTGTGTAACTATGATTTTATCTTGGAACTCTTCCATTTGGTCCGTGTTTGCACAGAAAGCAGTAATATCAGAAAATTGAGTCCGCCTTGATGCAAAACACCTTGTCATTCGTTTATTTCTTCATTCTCCCAAACGAGTTTCGGCGACAAATATCACCATCTTCGGTGGGGTTTTTTACTCTAACACATGCAGAAAATAGCATGGTTATACAAACACAGTAGCACGTTATTACATTTTTACTAACCGTTTTTTAAAGTATAGGTTTCATATGGACACTTTAGTATCGACACTTTTATACTACTAGTATAAAAGTGTCCATATGGAAACTATATTTTAAAAAACGAATAGTAAAAACGTAATAACGTGCTACTGTGTTTGTATAACCATGCTATTTTCTGTATGTTTTAGATTAAAAAAACCACTGATGTTGGTGATATTTGTCGCCGAACCTAGTTTGGGAGAATAAAGAAATAAACGAATAACAAGGTGTTTTTTTATCAAGGCGGACTCGATTTTCCGATATTACAGCTTGTGTAACTGCTCACACTCTTTTAAGGTCTGCCGAACAGAGACAGTGTTACAATTGTGTCAGCTGCAACTTTAGCTGCATAATCACCATGGACGTGTGCTGGATGTATAAATATTACACTGAGACAAATGAGCAAATCAAACAGTGAAAACAGGTGGGGTTCAACACTGCCAATAACGGCATTGGGCAAGGTGATGGGCTGCCAAGGTGATGGGGCTGCCATGTTGTGGAGCGAACAGATCATATTCGTAAGGGGCAAATCGTCGTAGAATAGCGCCGAAGTCTCTTGGCGAGGTTACGGGACACTAGCAATGCAATGCATCCGAGGGGATATTCTTACTCCACGACATCACAGTTCATTCTCCACAGGAAGCAGTCACACACTCTGCTTCTTTGGCGTATCAAATTTTTCCTCACCCCCTTCATGTTGTGTTGATTGCCGGCCGCGGTGGTCGTGCGGTTCTAGGCGCTCCAGTCCGGAGCCGCGCTGCTGCGACGGTCGCAGGTTCGAATCCTGCCTCGGGCATGGGTGTGTGTGATGTCCTTAGGTTAGTTAGGTTTAAGTAGTTCTGAGTTCTAGGGGACTGATGACCACAGCAGTTGAGTCCCATAGTGCTCAGAGCCATTTGAACCATTTTTTTGTTGTGTTGATACTAAATCTGGTGACCTCTTTCCTCAGTGGAAGGAAAGCAAAATATTTCGAAAATGACGACGAGATGATTTTCGAAGACTAACCAGAATGGAGACTTCTACAACCACGGTCTCCGTCAATTAATTCTTCTTTGGAAAAATGTGTCAGACTGAAGGATGAATACAGACATAAGGCCTAACTCCTTTATCAAGTTTCACGATATCGATGTATTCTGACACGATAACTTATTTAAACTTGACGACTACTCATAGCATGCGTGTTTGTGTCATCGTTCACTTCTCCACGTATTCTCGCAGACTGTAGGTACACGATGCAAGGGGATCGTACGGCCAGGTTTTAAACAGGCACTGTTCGCCGCTGAGAAGTTGGTATTCGGACGACCCTGCCGCCATTAGAATGATCGACCGTGACGGCGTCAGCAAGCGGCACTTCTGCAGCCTCCCGGGACACCGTGAAACGATTAGCTTCCGCGTGCAGCAAGAAGCGGCGGGACCGCGGAGTCTTTGTCTTTTTCGCGCGCCGTCTGCTTCGCCGTTTTTCCCGTGCCGTCATTTTTGCTCCACCCTCGGCGCGCTGCCTCCACGGTCCATCGCGTCGCCGCAGGGCCTCACCGCGTGACGTCACGAGCACGTTGTCTACCCAGCGGCGAGCCGACAGGTGCGTCCATACTCCGTCTCGAAAATTATTCCTCACTTAATGTTTCAAGTTAATTTGAAAATATATTACATTTTTCACACCAGTGGGCATGAGTACGTGGATCACTCCAAAAGAAATGCACACTATTTTTTTTAAAAAAACCATCTTTTATTCTATGTGTTTGAAAGTTTTCCATTGTGTAGATACAACCTTTAGGAACAATATTTTCATTTCTCCACATAATTTCCATCCCTCTAAACTGCCTTACGCTATCTTGGAACCAGCGCCTGTACACCCGCACGGTAAAATTCTGGACCAACCTGTTGGAGACACTGTTTGGCAGTGTGCATAAGGGAACCATCATCTTCAAACCTAGTTGCACGAAGAGAGTCAGTTTCCCAAAGAGATGGTAGTCACATGATCCAGGTCAGGACTGTAAGACGGGTGTTTCAGTGTTGTCCATCCGAGTTTTGTTCAAAAATAGTTCAAATGGCTCTGAGCACTATTGGACCTGCATTCTGTCATCAGTCCCATAGAACTTAGAACTACTTAAACCTAACTAACCTAAGGACATCACACAAATTCATGCCCGAGGCAAGATTCGAACCTGCGACCGTAGCGGTCTCGCGGTTCCAGACTGAAGCGCCTACAACTGCTCGGCCACACCGACCGGCCCGAGATTTGTGATCGCTCCCATGGTTTTTTGACTGACATGTGGCCGCGTATTGTCGTGCAACAGCACAACACCCTGCTTTTGCCGATGTGATCGAGCACGACTCACCCGTGCTCGAAGTTTCTTCAGTCTCGTCACATATGCATCAGAATTTATGGTGGTTCCACTAGGCATGATGTCCACAAGCAAGAGTCCTTCGGAATCGAAAAACACCGTAGCCATAACTTTTCCAGCAGAAGGTGTAGTTTTGAATTTTTTTTTCTTGGGTGAATTTGCATGATGGCACTCCATTGATTGCCTCTTCGTCTCTAGTGAAAAATGATAGAGCCATGTTTCATCACCTGTCACAATTTTTCCAAGAAATTCATATCCACCAATCACGTACTGTTCCAAAAGTTCTCTGCATACCGTTTTTCTTGTTTCTTTGTGAGCCACTGTCAACATCCTGGGAACCCACCTGGCACAAACCTTTTTTAACGCCAACACTTTCAGTATTCTGCAAACACATCCTTCCCCTATCCCAACGTAGCGTGACAATTCGTTCACTGTGAAGCGTCTGTCAGCAGTCACCAATTCGTTAACTCTTTACACATTGTCTGGAGTGCGTGCAGTATTGCCTCAATATTGCCGTGACCGCTTTCATCACGTAACCTGCTTGCCCACCGACTAACTGTACTGCGATCGACAGTAGCATCTCCATACACCTTTTTCTGGATGTTTCCCACTGTCTAGTTTTCACAGCATAGGAATTCTATGACAGCACGTTGCTTCTGACGAACGTCAAGTGTAGCAGCCATCTTGAAGACATGCTGTGACGGCGCCACTCACGGGAAAAGGTTGAAATAAGTTTGAAAACAAGGGGGAAGGATTTATCTACGCACTGTAAAACTTTCACAAATGCAGAATGAAAACTGTATTTTTACAAAAATAGTGAGCATTTCTTTTGGAGTGACCCTCGTAGAAAGATTTTTATGGCTGAATACCTCACTCCTGCTTCTGTCAGTCTGAGACTAATGTAAATCATTTCTCTATTTTGTATGTGACTGCTGTTTAGATTTTCGACTGATTGCTGATAACAAATTTCATAAGGCAGTAAATGTACTGTGAGCCACCTGCCAGTATTACCAACTGTTTAAAGTGCTGTGTACAAGAGGTTTTACAGTGCACGTTTCTTTGCAATAAAGACTTTCTTGCTGAATGAAGAGTTGTCCGAGAATAAGATAGCAAGACGTTGTGAATGTAAGCTGGAAAAGTAAGTCAAATTTTGGTATTTTCATCCAGTTTAAGACTCTCGAATATAAAAGTGAAAAGTATCGCCAGTACGCGAAAGCAAAACTGTAGAGAATGTGATCTACGAGAGCTGAATTTCGAACATAATACTGCGTTACGTAATGTCAATCGTATGGCATCGTCCCATTTAAACGTAATAAATTATCGCCCGTCACCAGATACCAATGCAACAGAAAATTTGGAAAATAAGTGCTCATCCCGAAATAATAAGTTACAAATACTCACAGTGAAATAACTTAGTCAGGGACATAAAACTGGCTTGAGAAGAAGCAGAGCCTGAAGCCACAGCTAATCTGTAACTAGAAACAAAAGGGTTGCAGGACAAATGCTAGAGGATGAGGTAAACATGACAATGAAGACTGTATAAAAACTTTCTGTATGCAATTCTTGTTTCTACTTCATTATTTAGGTTTGTTCAGAATTTTTTTGATTTTGCTTTATAGAAGAATACATTCTTAAGTCCTTTTAGAGAAATCATAGCCATTTTGAGTGAAATGTGATGCAAATTAAAATTAAGCGGAAAATATGGTTCTGTGAATGGTCATTCGACCACTGTACCCCTTTGAAAACACATACGACAATGTGTATCTGCATACAGAAAATGCAGCTTCATGAAATCGCTTTTGTACTAGCTTGGTAAAGTTAGTATCTGACAGGTCAATGATTGTTAAATACTTCGACCACAAACAATTTCGGCGTGCTTTAGGATCACCATTGGCCCAGTCACTCGACATCATACACTGCACGGAACTCCACGATATATTTGACGAAAGTATTCCTGCATTGATCTGTGTATTTGCAAATGAAACAAATCAGGAAGAATGGATGAGAAAGATAACAAAAGCTCTCAACGCAGTACAGAAATTAATGAACACAAGCCAGTAAAAAAAAATTGTGTTGATTGAAACGTGACTGTAATCAATACATTACAGGTACGAAAAAAAAAACGCCATCAGTCACAACTTTTCGTGTTTTATTAAGTACACGATGCATTTAGCACCCTGTGGGTCCTTCATCAGGTATAATTTGTCTCAGTATATGCTTTATTTTTTCTCTTAAATGAGGTGAAATGCATATTCCTGTCACGTAAGGGTCTGATGTTAGGTCACGAACTTCGTAAGTCAAACGTGGAAAATATGTGCGAAATAGTGGAAAAGATGAACAGTGTAAACTTACCACATAATCCAAGAAAAGCATTTTCAACGTTTCAGCAACAGCAAACATTCTTTTCTCCATCGTTTTCGTACATGTTACTTCATTCAAGAGGCACATTATCATACACATATTTGTAAACACTTCACAGATGTTTTTTACATGGTGTGGTCTAAGATGAATTTATTCGTAGTGCTAAAGATATAATTATTAAACAGGTGACTTATGCAGGAAATAACTTTAAGGTCTTTAAAATTACTAAAATTACTGTGGCTTGCGAAATCTGTTTGTTCATTTAACATCTTTTCTGGTTGGTTGATTTTGTTGGAGATATACCTCCACAAAATCAAACAACCAGAATCTATGTTAAATGAACAAACAGATTTCGCAAGCCACAGTTATTTCAGTAATTTTGAAGACTTATTCTAAAGTTATTTCCCGTATATGTCAATTATTTAATAATTATATTTTTAGCACGGCGAATAACTTCATCTTTGATCACACCATGTAAAAAATATCCGTAAAGTGTTTACAAACATGTGTATGAAGATATGCCTCTTGAATGAAGTGACATGTACGAAAACGATGGAGAAAAGAATGTTTGCTGATGTTAAAACGTTAAAAATGCTTTTCTTGGATTATGTGATAAGCTTACACTGTTCATCTTTTTCACTATTTCGCACATATTTTCCGCGTTTGGTTTACGAAATTCGTTAGCTAACTTCAGACGTTTTCGTGACAGGAATATGCATTTCACCTCATTTAAGAGAAAAAATAAAGCATGTATTAAGACAAATTATACCTGGAAATGCATCGTGTACTTAACAAAACCCGAAAAGTTGTGACTGAAGGCGTTTTTTGTTTCGTACCTCTTATGTATTGAATACAGTCACGTTTCATGCAACACAATTTTTTCCTGGAAAAAATAGTTCCAATTTTCGCCGCCAGGTGACAATCTGGCGCTGTACAGCCTCCCGTCGACGTCTCCCGTGCTCTTATGGAACAAAGTGTATAAGCATCGGTTATGCCTTTCGAATTTGTTTGACGTTTCTGCCCCCGTCCTCCTTGACCCATTACATGTGCAAACATTTCTGTACGTCTTCCTTGCAGTCACAGCGCCAGATTTGCACCCGGTGACCAAAGTTGCAACTAATTTTTTTCAAGTGTAAATCGGCTCCGAATTAATGCATTAGAATATCTACCGAGTTTCGCTGCCATACGATAATTACAGCCCACACTGGACCACTGTGGGTGGCTGCACTTTAATTGTAACCTCCGGTTTCTCGTAATGGGATACAAAGTTGCTGTGTGTGTGTGTGTGTGTGTGTGTGTGTGTGTGTGTATGTGTCGTGGGTTGGGGGGTGGGAGCATATAAACAATGACACTGATAAACAACTGTGTGAACTCGATTTTCAATGTCAAATAATTTAAAAATATTAGCCACATAAAAGGACGATGCACACGGCTATCCGTGCTGAATATAGTAGAGCGGTAGTTCCTGCCGGTTGCTGCGAGTAAATGGTGAGAACTTTTCCGCAGATCACCATTGTGTGGCCCAGAGGATCGGCGCCTGGGAAATTCAGGGGGCGACACATTCCTCTGTGACAATAGATCAGTGTGGGAAGGATACACGCTAGAGGGCGAAGCGCACCTGCGTCACCATCAGCTGTCCATTGTCCCGGCAGAGGATGCCGCGCAAGCTTAATCCCTCACCTCAGTTCGAGGCCACAGCGATGTATGCCTATCACGGGTCTGCTACATCCACACATAGCAGCGATTCCTCGTCACCTGTTTGTTGTGCGCATGCGCACCGGAACAACATTTGTCGGCGCGTTTACCACACCCGCCACACGGGTGACGCAATCATTGCCAAACTTGCGTAACGGACGTTGCTGGTATTTAAAACGAGCCGCCGAGCGAAGGACGCTTTTCTGCAGTCATCTGCAGATTTGCAAGTGACTTCTCTACTCTGTACACGCGGACTCGGGAAGAAGAAAGTGACCGCATTTTCGAAGTGGTGATTCACAAGGATGCGGAAGACCAAAAATCTGTAGGGTTACCCGTTGATTCGCATACCGTGTTCCGTAAATCCTGTCTCGAAGCAGAACCTTCAGAAACTGGAACGAGTCTAGCAGTACAATGAGTGGCGGAAATAGCCACTGCATGCTGCTTCACTAGACTAGACTAATTGTAAGAATAAGTTACGTCCAGTGCTAATCTTTTCGTACTGACAATGTAGGTTTTCTTTGGGCGTTAGGGTAAGAGTCCAGTTTCGAGTATTTAACAGATGACACTCATTACATCCTTCGGCCTACCGATCACTTATACACTGGTGTGCAAAACTTAAGGACGAAATTAAGTTTCACATAACGTGTCACTGCCAAGTAACATAGCTCTATGAATCTTAGACCATACGTAGAAAGAACTGCAACAGTACTTCATGTAATATTTCTGGCTTAGTCAGCCATCATATTAGACCCCAAGAAGCTGTTCCCAGAGCAGTGGAGATGCAAGAAGTATATAGATGACGAAATGTGGTGTGAGGTACCTGTGACAGATGTTAGATTCGGCACCATTCCCGTGAGAAAGACCGCCTGCATAATGCTACTGCTCTGTGATTGGCTGCTGTGTTCGGAGAAAGGGCGCCAAAACGTTAAAGTATAGTTATTATTATTAGTTAAACTACTCATTGGAATGACTGCACTTTTTAATATAAATATCTCTCAACAGCTGACTATCAATCAGTCATTTTAGAATTATTAAAAACCATTTAAATCAAAAACAAAAGACTGACGAAATTGGAGACGAAGCACTTCGGAAGCGTTCGGGTCAAGTCTTTTCTGGTATGGCGCGCGATGTGTTTCGGGCTGTTCGTCAGTCTGGATTAGGCAGTCGAGAAGAACAGACATGTTGTCTGTCGTAGGATGTGTTTCCAATTTTTATTTAAGTTCCTGTTCGTGACTCCGGATTAGGCAGTCGAGAAGAACAGACTTGTTGTCTGTCGCAGGATGTGTTTGCTAGTATTCAGTATTAAAAGATCACTCCGGAAGTCATGAGGCACAGACACGTGCCACAAATAGTGTAAAGATACATTTTCGTAAACATTGTGTTTCATCATGTACTTTGCTGTATCAGAAGGTGTTGTATTAACATCATGTAGTTTTCTGGTGTGGCTATATTAAAATACGCGAGTGGCATCCCAAATAAGTGATACATTATTTCAGAACAGAACCTCACCAAAAGTCAGTTTCAGCCTCAAGATACAGAACCTACGACCTGCGTGCTGTTTTCTGCGCTGGGGACATCAACTTGAAGACAGCAGTTTAGTGAACTATCACAGAACCTTCGTATTCCACACAGGGCAGTGGAAACAACTAGGCGCCTCACGTGTACTACATGCACAGAACAAATGTGCTCAGTGACACGTCATCTGCAGTAATGCAGAGGAGGTAAAGGAGGGTGATCCTTATTAACACCAACAATCAATTCATTCTTCCTTTCTTGCCATAATCACAGCACAGCACAGAAGGTAACTGAAAGAAATACGCAATGAGACGAACAGAAGTGACGCGTTTATTCAAAGATAATAATTACACCGAAGTCAACGCGATTCATTACAAAAGTCAGGGCATGGTTCTTAATAGGATGTGTGATCACCATGGGCAGCAATGCATGCCCGGCAAGGTCACCCATGCAGGCCACAAGGCTCGTAAAGAGAGCTTGTAATAGGGCTTTCCATTCCTCCACTAGCGCGGTTGCTGTATAGTCGTTGGTGCATGAAGTCAACAACGAATGCACCCCTGAAAAAACTCACATGGGGAAGAAGAGCAGTGGAACAATGACGTTGACCGCTGACCGTGAAGTGTTGAAAGATTTGGAGGTGTGGCCGAGCGGTTCTAGGCGCTGCAGTCTGGAATCGCGCGACCGCTACGGTCGCAGGTTCGAATCCTGCCTCGGGCATGGATGTCTGTGATGTCCTTAGCCTAGTTAGGTTTAAGTTGTTCTAAGTTCTAGGGGACTGATGACGTCAGATGTTAAGTTCCATAGTGCTCACAGCCATCTGAACCATATGAAAAAGCACATTATCGGTATAAATATAGATGTGTAATTCCTTCACTTATCTGGTTGCAAGGCCACACTAGCTGTCGATGACTCTTAAAAAATTACGTCATTGTACTGTGAAAGTCTGCAGTTCATCGCGGTAGATAAGAAACTTCCGCTTGTTTACCATATGGCAAAATACTCTCGTTTTTGCATGCTATCATTTGCCAAATATCGATTCGATATCTGTTTATGAGATATGAGGGGTGTATGAGTATTTCATTCTACGTAGCCTTATCGCTGGCGCCGGCAATCGCACTTGAGTGCACTAAAGAACATCAATTTTATCGTTACTGGTGATAGAGACTTCCTCCTACGACTAAAGAAAAATTCATTACATTAGTTAAATTTCATATGCACCAATTTCTGGTCTAAATGCTACACAACATTTACATCAGAATATGTAAAGTTTTATGCACGTGTACTAAAGCGATAGCAACTTTTAACAATTCATATGATGAGAGGTACAAAACTGTCTGTTTAGCATAAGATAAAGTACGTAGTTTTATACTGTTAGTGACTTGTCAGTGCTGTTGCAGGTGGATGTCTACCGCTTGTCCATAGCGTGGGCCAGAATCCTCCCAACTGGGGACATAAACAATATCAACCAGGAGGGCATCGACTACTACAACAACGTCATCGATGGACTGTTGGCAAATGACATCGAGCCCGTGGTAAGAATCAGGCTTTATTGTCTATAGTATATGAGTATTCATAGCGACCCCTATTTTTACTGCAAAAATCATGGTAACTTATTGCATAAACGAAATAATACGCACTTCGCCAAGAAGCTGACATACAAAAAGTATTACTGACGTAAACACCATCTTTTTTCCGAATAGTCTCTTTAAAATCGTGTCAGAAAGGCTGCAGGGCAGCCGGCGTGAGCGCCCCGTTCTCCCAGGGTAGCGCGTCACCCACCCCCGCATATTCAACGGACTTGGGTGAACGAAGCCAGTCACAGAAACCACCCGTTTGTGTACCTGCTGGGAGGTCGGATCGGCGTTTCCCAGAACTGTGGGTATCTCCACCAACGCACAAGTGGAGGGGGGGGGGGGGGGGGAGGGTGGTTCAGGTCTTCACGAGTCCGCCGAACATGTCCATGGGCCGTCTCTAAAATCTACATCTACATCCATACTCGGCTAGCCAGCTGACGGTGTGTGGCGAAGGGTACTTATCGGTATCCTCTCGTATGTGGCCGGCTAATGTACTGGCCTGCACATGGGGGATTGCACCAACAACCATCCAGCATTTGTCAACCCCGCTGGTTGAGGAATGGACCGCCCTACCATAAGAGCTCCTTACCAACGTCATGACTAGCATGGGAGCATGCATGGCTGTCCGTCGTAATCACACACCCCACTAAGAACCACGTCCTGCCTTTTTTTAATGTCCAAGGGAGCACTGTAAATGGCTATTGGGTTACAGTAGTCCAATAATTGTCTTTCTATGAGTGTCATTTGTTTTTCGCCTCATTGGGCTTTTGTTTCAGTTAAAATGGTTCAAATGGCTCTGAGCACAATGGGATTTAACATCTGAGGTCATCAGTCCCCTAGAACTTAGAACTACTTAAACCTAATTAATCTAAGGACGTCACACACACCCATGCCCCAGGCAGGATGCGAACCTGCGGCCGCATCAGTCAAGCAGTTCCGGACTGAAGCACCTAGAACCGCTCAGCCACCACGGCCGACTTTTTTTCTGTTAGCTTTGGATGCTATACCGTAGCAGTTCTTTCTATGTATGGTCAAGGTTCATCGAACTATTTTACTTGGCAGTTTCACAACATGCGAATGTTACTTCCGGCCTTAAGTGTTGCACACCAGTGTATATGTGCATGTTGACCCTAAACGAAAAAAAATATATATATATACCTTTCTTGTTAAGGTATTTAAAACAGGCTTATATGCTTTGCTCAAATATAGTTGTCACTAGTCCCTGTAACATATGTGTACTATCTCACTTTTTCTATTTATGGACCTACAGGCTATTGTACGAAGAAGGGCGATGATACAGCGGTTACTTCTAGAGTATTTTATGTAGGTATGTTGACGAAAAACTACTTTAAAATAGTTCACTGCTTTTTTTTATACTACCCACACGCTGCTTTTATCTAATTCTTCAAACAAAGCATTTGCTTTACAAAAGCTACCATCATCTGTTTATATACTATCAAAGTTTTGATCTGTTTACTGCAGGTAAACAGCATCGAACAGGTCCGTGTGCATGGAAAAAGATTTGAATTTTTCGGTTTTTCTTTATGTTTTTGCTCATGTAATGCATGACTACAAGAACCAAAGTTACTCGGCTATAGAAGGAGCTAATACAAACATACACACTTCAAAAAAAGTTTTGCATCACCTCGGTTCCGAGATTCCGGAACATTTGCAAAAAAATTGGAATAGAATTGCTGTACACACACTGGCACCTCTAATACCCAGTAGCACGTCCTCTTGCATTGATGCGTGCCTGTATTCGTCGTGGCATACTATCCACAAGTTCATCAGGGCACTGTTGGTTCAGACTGTCCCACTACTCAACTGCGATTCGGCGTAGATCCCTCAGAGTGGTTGGTGGGTCAGGTCGTCCATAAACAGTCCTTTTCAATCGATCCCAGGCATGTTCGATATGGTTCATGTCTGGAGAACATGCAGACGACTTCAGTCGAGCGATGTCCCTATCTTGAAGGAAGTCATTCACAAGATGTGCACGGTGGAGGCGCGAATTGTCGTCCATGAAGACGAATGCCTCGCCAATATGGTTGCACTATCGGTAGGAGGATGGCATGACGTATCACACAGCCGTTACGGCGCCTTCCAGGACCACCAGCGGCGTACGTCGGCCCCACATAATGCCATCCGAAAGCAGCAGGGAACCTCCACGTTGCTGCAGTCGCTGGACACTGGGTCTAAGGCGTTCAGCCTGACCGGGCTGCCTCCAAACACGTCTCCGACGATTGTCTGGTTGAAGGCATATGCGACACTCATCGGTGAAGAGAACGTGATACCAATCCTGAGGGGGTCCATTCGGCATGTTGATGGGCCCATCTGCACCGCGCTGCAGGGTGTCGTGGTTGCAAAGATGGACCTCGCTTTGGACGTCGGGAGTGAAGTTGCACATCATGCAGCCAACTGCGCACAGTTTGAGTCGTAACACGTCGTCTTGTGGCTGCACGAAAAGCATTATCCAACATGGTGGCGTTGCTGTCAGGGTTCCTCCGAGCCATAATCCGTAGATAGCGGTCATCCACTTCAGTAGTAGCCCTTGGGCGGCCTGAGCGAGGCATGCCATCGACAGTTCCTGTCTCTCTGTACCTCCTCCGAACAACATCGATTTGGTTCACTCCGAGACGCCTTTACATTTCCCTTGTTGAGAGCCTTCCTGTCACGGTATTGACCGTCTAGGCATGGTTGAACTCCAGACAACACGAGTCGTGTACCTCCTTCCTGGTGCAGTGTTACGCGTAACACTAATAATCTTAAAAAAGGCTCGCATTACAACAGAAGCGTTACAAGCAATCAAGCTTTATTCTTAAGATACACACTACCACAACAATCAGAATACATCATCGAATAAAGGCTCAAATCAGTTCGTAAGCAGAATGAACTTTTTTTCAGACTATCTTGCCTTCGTTTACTTTCCTTGGCTAACATCTTGCCAGTCAGCATATCAGCACCGATCACGCAGTTGCGCAGTTCAACGCACTGTACGATCACGATGGAGAGGGTGACCGACAAGAAGCCTGCCAATGGAAGTAAAGGAAGACGACACCGTACGAAATAAAAGTGCATTCTACTTATGGCTTTGTGCTTTTATTTAATGAAATATTCTGATTATTGTGATAGCGTTTAACTCAAGAAGAAACGCGTCAGTTCTACTGTGGTCAGATTTTTAAGATAGTTAATGTTATAAAAGTGGTTGAAACCAAAAGTTAACTCCTATTTTGTAGAATGTGATTTAAAGAACCGTAACTGTGGTACTGCGGCCAGAAACATCGCAACAGTATCCCTTGTTTTTTTTCTGATTTCCGTGCACTTTTTCTAGGCGTCTTCACGCACTGATATCTGAAAGAATACCCATCGGCTGCAGAAGACTGTTTAAAAAAAAAAATGGTTCAAATGGCTCTGAGCACTATGCGACTTAACGTCTGAGGTCATCAGTCGCCTAGAACTTAGAACTAATTAAACCTAACTAACCTAAGGACATCACACACATCCATGCCTGAGGCAGGATTCGAACCTGCGACCGTAGCGGTCGCTCGGTTACAGACTGTAGCGCCCAGAACCGCACGGCCACTGCGGCCGGCAGACTGTTTTCAATCGGACTTCTGTGTTAGGCCAAATAGAACAGAGACAGTTGTAGATGATCTCAGATAATTAATTCATTATAGTCTCAGAATGAGAGAATGGAGGACGACAGCTTTGTACACGGGTGTCCAATTTATCTTGACCACCCTAGATAACTGTTTGTCCAGATGCAAATTACAAAATGTTTCAAGCAAATGTTCTTTAGCCGTCAGGGGGACATCAATCAGTGTGATGGCCTTCGTTGTAGCTTTGTTTTTTACGAAGATATGAACAGTGGTACAACTTTTTTAAATGGCAACCTGTGTTTTTTATTCGGTAATTTATTTGCTCTCCTAAAGACCTATTCAAAAATGTATCACAGTGCACCATTCACTGAAACGCAACGTTATTAATTACATAACACAACATTGACGTTGAAGCTCCCAGCACTTAGTGCAGGTACTCGGGGTAATGGAACACATCCACGTGCTGACATTGACAGACAGATGTAAACGTAAGTAGAATGGACACCCGTCATTCCGTCAACCATCTTCAGTTGAAGTGTTCTGTGAATAGAACGTACACCAACGAAGAGAAGGTAGAAATGCTACTCATCTATGGGAAATGTAAGTTAGCAGAAAAGAACTGCCATACTGTTTTCTTATGTACGGGTACATTTAGTAGAGTAGTTTAGTCCTTTTAAATACTGTTGTGTAGAGTAGGCATACAGTAAACGCTGTCCTTCCTACAAACTGCATCGACATAACGTTTCTTTTATTGTTGTTGTTGAAGGTAGGCGAAATGCTAAGCAGGCAGCGGAACAGTACAGAAAGCGATATCCTCACAAGAACCCACCTTCCTGACGGATGTTTTCTCGTCTTGTTGCGACGCTTCAGGAAACGGTAAGTTCCAACCCATGAAAACGCAATCGTCGTAGCGCTCGCACAGACGAAGCTGCCGAAGTTACTGTTCTCGCTTCCGTTGCTATGAATCCACATGTGAGCACACGACAGCTTGAACACGAGATTGGCATTCCTAAAACCAGTGTACATCGTATTCTTACACGTCACGGTTCCATCCTGACCATGAACACCTACATCAAGAATTGCATGGCAATGATTTCCAGAATCGTGTACAGTTCTGCCAGTGGGCACAGCAGCAAATCCTCGCCAACCCGAACTTCTTCTGGTATGTTCTATTTACCGATGAATGTTCCTTCTCAAATAAAGGACAGGTAAATACAAGGAACATGCATTATTGGTCCAGCGACAACCCACGATGGCTTAGACATGTGGACCATCAGCGTCAATGGAAAGTTAACATCTGGTGTGGGAGGCTTGGTACTACAATTATTGGCCCTTATTTCATCAATGGCAGTCTAAACGGCAGACGAATTCTCCCTCCTCTTCTGGATGAAGTGCCGCTAAGAACCAGAAAGCTTATGTGGTATCAACACGATGGATGTCCAGCACATAATGTCTTGCGTCTACGTCATGTTCTGAAGCGAAGGTATCCTGCTAGAGGGATTGGTCGAGGAGGAAGAGCTGCTTGGCCTGCTCGGTCTCCTGATTTAAATCCTCTGCACTTTTTTCTTTGGGGGTGCACTAAACACGTTGTCTATCGCGATATTCCAACAACTCCAGAGGACGCCTTTGGCACAATTGTTTTATTAATCTCCATTGCATGATGTAATTTTAGATTTTTTACTTCTGATGAAGGTACATTTATATATACCGAAAACTTGGTCAAGAATTTTAATAAATTTTTATCCTGCAACTGTTTTGGCTGTCATTCTTTATCGTGGAAAATTATTTTAACTACTCGTAGTTTATTTTGGTTTTTTGGACTAAACTTTTTCGCAGCTGTTCTTCTGTGGTTGTTCCTCAGTGCTCAGTAAGCTCAGCAGCAATTGAATACAATTTGTAAATCACACTGAAAAAGTTCGGTAGCAAAAGTTAGCAGAGTAGACAGTTCTATTGAAACAAAATGTTCCCCAAACGAGGAAAACGATAGGTTAACATCTGGGAGCTCACGACAGTAGTCGATCTATTCGCTGTGGAGAAAGGCGCGCAGTTAAATCGACACTCGGGTGTTTTCAGGTTAACGAGTGGCCTGTGACAAATTGCCCCTGCTGTCACAGCAGGCGCCGTGCTGATGTTTGCTCCCCCACTAACCGCGAGCGCGCCCGAGCGTGAACTTGAAGCCGTGATGCTGCGAATTCCAGGTCTACCGAAGGCGACGCTGGAACAATTTGCCCGCAGTCCTAATCTCGCTGTTTCTTTAAGGAAATGAGAGCTGCTGGCGCGAATGAAAGACAACACGTACAAGGGACACTGCTGGCGGAAGTGTACGAGGGAACTGCTCAGTCCCGTGTTACAAAAAGAGCTTGTGAAAGTAGTGGTTCGAGTAATCCATTTTATCATACGGAAATTGGGTCCAGAGAATAAGAGACCTTACTACATCTAGCCCAAATATATACTGAGCGACGGGACATTCCAGTTCGTGAAAGTTTGTTTCGTTTATAACACAGCATAATGCTGTTTCCTCATTCCCTATATGCTGAAAAGAAAGAAACCGGTAGAAAGTTGCGTTCGAGAAAAGTTTACATAATCTGTTCTGAAGGTACTGAACCGGTCATTCCCATGTTCTTTGTGACGGCCGCGCGGGGTTAGCCGAGCGATCTTAGGCGCTGCAGTCATGGACTGTGCGGCTGATCCCGGCGGAGGTTCGAGTCCTCCCTCGGGCATGGGTGAGTGTGTTTGTCCTTAGCATAATTTAGGTTAAGTAGTGTGTAAGCTTAGGGACTGACGGCTTTAGCATTTAAGTCCCATAAGATTTCACACACATCAGGTGAGACGAATCTACGCACTCCAAGGGAAACCTAACAGTCCTCGAAAAGATTCCAGTACCTGATCACTAGAAAGAAGTCTGTACAGCGGTTAGAAACAAATTTGGAGACACAGCGAGAAATGCACGCTTGAACATACACTACTGGCCATTAAAATTGCTACACCAAGAAGAAATGCAGATGATAAACGGGTATTCATTGGACAAATATATTATACTAGAAATGACATGTGATTACATTTTCACGCAATTTGGGTGCACAGATCCTGAGAAATCAGTACCCAGAACAACCACATCTGGCCGTAATAACGACATTGATACGCCTGGGCATTAGGTCAAACAGAACTTGGATGGCGTGTACAGGTACTGCTGCCCATGCATCTTCAACACAATACCACACTTCATCAAGAGTAGTGACTGGTGTATTGTGACGAGCCAGTTGCTCGGTCACCATTGACCAGACGTTTTCAATTGGTGACAGATCTGGAGAACGTGCTGGCCAGGGCAGCAGTCGAACATTTTCTGTATCCAGAAAGGCCCGTACAGGACCTGCAATATGCCGTCGTGCATTATCCTGCTAAAATGCAGGGTTTCGCAGGGATCGAATGAAGGGTAGAGCCACGGTTCGTAACACATCTGAAATGTAACGTCCACTGTTCAAAGTGCCGTCAACGCGAACAAGAGGTGACCGAGACGTGTAACCAATGGCACCCCTTACCATCACGCCGGGTGATACGCCAGTATGGCGATGACGAATACACGCTACCAATGTGCGTTCACCGCGATGTCGCCAAACACGGATGCGACCATCACGATGCTGTAAACGGAACCTGGATTCATCTGAAAAAATGACGTTTTGCCATTCGTGCATCCAGGTTCGTCGTTGAGTACACCATCGCAGGCGCTCCTGTCTGTTATGCAGCGTCAAGGGTAGACGTAGCCATGGTCTCCGAGCTGATAGTCCATGCTGCTGCAAACGTCGTCGAACTGTTCGTGCAGATGGTTGTTGTCTTGCAAACGTCCCCATCTGTTGACTCAGGGATCGAGACGTGGCTGCACGATCCTTTACAGCCATGCGGATATGATGCCTGTCATCTCGACTGCTAGTGATACGAGGCCGTTGGGATCCAGCACGGCGTTCCGTATTACCCTACTGAACCCACCGATTCCGTATTCTGCTAACAGTCATTGGATCTCGACCAACGCGAGCAGCAATTTCGCGATACGATAAACCGCAATCGCGCTAGGCTACAATCCGACCTTTATCAAAGTCGGAAACGTGATGGTGCGCATTTCTCCTCCTTACACGAGGCATCCCAACAACTTTTCACGAGGCAACGCCGGTCAACTGTTGTTGTGAATGAGAAATCGGTAGGAAACTTTCCCCATGTGAGCACGTTGTAGGTGTCGCCACCGGCGCCAACCTTGTGTGAATGCTCTGAAAAGCTAATCATTTGCGTATCACAGCAAATTCTTCCTGTCGGTTAAATTTCGCGCCTGTACCACGTCATCTTCGTGGTGTAGCAATTTTAATGGCCAGTAGTGTAAATGCAGGTGCTAGCCAAGCACGCACATTGCGTCTTTGTGTTCGACCACCATCTGCACCTGTACGATGTCTTCAACAAGCTGCAAACGCCAATCGTGGTCAGTAGAGAGTTCTGT
This sequence comes from Schistocerca serialis cubense, assembly GCF_023864345.2. NCBI lineage: Eukaryota > Metazoa > Arthropoda > Insecta > Orthoptera > Acrididae > Schistocerca > Schistocerca serialis. The sequence continues at coordinate 402,744,597 of NC_064645.1, forward strand.
TTAGTTGTGAGTGCAGTATGTCGGAGGTGAGGGAATGCGACCGTCGGTAAATTGCTGGTGCTCCATCATCGTTACCTGAACAAGTCACAATTTTATAAGAAAAATGGTATAAGATTACCTTGAAAATCTTGTAAGACCTGTATTTATCCTTCTGGGACTACCGGGAGGTGTTCTGAATGCCAACGGATTTCCTACACGTATTACACATTGTAATGTATTGTGTTTGCATATTTTTGTCCTACCCATGTTCAAAGCTAACAGTCATGCCACATCTTGGAACTAGTTCCTTGCTACATCCGCACAAGTCTCTACAAAGGCAACACAACAAAAATTTGAACAAAAACGGTCACATGTTATGTGAAAATATTCATCAAAAAGTGAGAAGTAAAACAGATTAGAGAAACAGTTGACACGCCTATGAATGATGCTTGAAACCATGTACAGCAGCTGAGATGCTCATACAATAGCAATACAGGACACTGAGCCATGTAAACATTCTCTACAGACCTACTCTTTAAAAATCAGATTCGAAGTCAAGCATTCAACTTTAAATTCACAGTCGGCACAACATTTTCTGTACCTTATTATATTTCCTATTTTTAGACAAATCATTTCACAAAACATGAAGTTTTATCAATTTTTTTATTTTCAAGTTTGCTCACAGAGCATGAAATATAATATATTTAAATATCGATCGGTATTCTTTTATTATTAAGACCATATATATCAAGATAAAGCATATAAGTTTGAACTTATGCTGTGATGTGATATTTTTGACAGTTCATTTCGTAGCAGTAGCTGTTCGTGAAACATTTCAATTTTCCCTCAAATCACTAATTAAATTTTTGTTAATTGCCCTGATTACTTGCAGGTAATTAAATCTTTTTTTTTTCAAAACTAGGCCTCACACTGGTAAATCTTATACCCACATTTATTTCACACTCTTCTTTTGGCTATGAAAATTCGGACAAAAACCAATTGCACAATTTCTACGGAATCTTGCTTTTGCTTCGCTCAAACGTTTGATCATATATGTGATTGGAAGTGGCGTTGCCTAAGAGTCATACTCAGAATAAAAAAATGAAAAATAAAACTCCAAGTAAGTACGGAGAGAAATACTGTTTATCATCTTTATTTATGCCTCCCGCAGCTAGCTAATGGTTCCACGATTTGATACAAGGAATCCTCCTGCTATTCAAGCCTACGTACATTATGCAGTAACATAAGGAATGGAAATGGCTAATCGGAACTTCAAGCTGTACAAAATAACCACTCGGATGAAGTTTAAAATCAAGACCGCTTCCAACAACACTGCACTGAACTGTGAATGCGGAGACGTGGAGGGCATTAATCGCATTGTTTTTGGATTCTAGCTGAAAAGAAATTCAGACGGACAACCTTCTACAGATGCTGTGCAGTATGGGTGTCGATAGCTGGTCGTCACATTTTTAGCAAAGGATGTATCTTCAAACAAGTCGCAGGATTTCGTAACGCTGTTGGTGTGTCAGTATAACATCGGGCAGACCAACTTTAATAAGAGACCGTCCGTGGTCTTTTCGGGATCTTTTCAGAAACGCCTACAAGATCCAATGAATGGAATATTGGTTTCCTGAAAACGATAAGATTATTGAATAGACAGCCGCATCATCTGTGAAAAGCCTAAAGTTTTCAGTAATACTATCCGTTTACGCAATTATTGTACAACATTAAAGGCAACGGCCCTATTACAATGCCCTGGAGCACACAAGGTACCTCTTCATTGTACGAGGTGCATTCAAGTTCTAAGGCCTCCGATTTTTTTTTCTAATTAACTACTCACCCGAAATCGATGAAACTGGCGTTACTTCTCGACGCAATCGCCCTGCAGACGTACACATTTTTCACAACGCTGACGCCATGATTCCATGGCAGCGGCGAAGGCTTCTTTTGGAGTCTGTTTTGACCACTGGAAAATCGCTGAGGCAATAGCAGCACGGCTGGTGAATGTGCGGCCACGGAGAGTGTCTTTCATTGTTGGAAAAAGCCAAAAGTCACTAGGAGCCAGGTCAGGTGAGTAGGGAGCACGAGGAATCTCTTCAAAGTTGTTATCACGAAGAAACTGTTGCGTAACATTAGCTCGATGTGCGGGTGCATTGTCTTGGTGAAACAGCACACGCGCAGCCCTTCCCGGACGTTTTTGTTGTAGTGCAGGAAGGAATTTGTTCTTCAAAACATTTTCGTAGGATGCACCTGTTACTGTAGTGCCCTTTGGAACGCAATGGGTAAGGATTACGCCCTCGCTGTCCCAGAACATGGACCCCATCATTTTTTCAGCACTGGCGGTTAGCCGAAATTTTTTTGGTGGCAGTGAATCTGTGTGCTTCCATTGAGCTGACTGGCGCTTTGTTTCTGGATTGAAAAATGGCATCCACGTCTCATCCATTGTCACAACCGACGAAAAGAAAGTCCCATTCATGCTGTCGTTGCGCATCAACATTGCTTGGCAACATGCCACACGGGCAGCCATGTGGTCGTCCGTCAGCATTCGTGGCACCCACCTGGATGACACTTTTCGCATTTTCAGGTCGTTATGCAGGATTGTGTGCACAGAACCCACAGAAATAGCAACTCTGGAGGCGATCTGTTCAACAGTCATTCGGCGATCCCCCAAAACAATTCTCTCCACTTTCTCGATCATGTCGTCAGACCGGCTTGTGCGAGCCCGAGGTTGTTTCAGTTTGTTGTCACCGATGTTCTGCCTTCATTAAACTGTCGCACCCACGAACGCACTTTCGACACATCCATAACTCCATCACCACATGTCTCCTTCAACTGTCGATGAATTTCAATTGGTTTCATGCCACACAAATTCAGAAAACGAATGATTGAACGCTGTTCGGGCGCTGATAACCTCGCTGTTGTGCGCCCTAAAACACTAATCATCATCATTATTTGAACGCTGTTCAAGTAAGGAAAACGTCGCCATTTTAAGTATTTAAAACAGTTCTCATTCTCGCCGCTGGCGGTAAAATTCCATCTGCCGTACGGTGCTGCCATCTCTGGGACGTATTGACAATGAACGCGGCCTCATTTTAAAACAATGTGCATGTTTCTATCTCTTTCCAGTCCGGAGAAAAAAAATCGGAGGCCTTAGAACTTGAATGCACCTCGTATACAGAAGACTTCCCACCAACGATAACGTTCTGCGTCCCACCAGTGAGAAGAGTTTAAATTCAGTCGCATATCCGTCTCTCGTTAGTGTGATGAATGCCAACTTGCTCTGAACGTAGAAAAGTGTAAGTTAATGCGGATGACTGGGGAAAACAATCCTGTAACGTTCGAATACAGAGATAGTAAGGTGCTACTTGATATAGTGATACCGATTAATCGTCTGTGTGTAATGTTGCAAAGAGATATGAAACGGAATGAGCACGTCAGGCTGGTACTAGGGAATAGGAAAAATGGCTCTGAGCACTATGGTCATCAGTCCCCTAGAACTTAGAACTACTTAAACCTAACTAACCTAAGGACATCACGCAACACCCAGTCATCACGAGGCAGAGGAAATCCCTGACCCCGCCGGGAATCGAACCCGGGAACCCGGGCGCGGGAAGCGAGAACGCTACCGCACGACCACAAGTTGCGGACAGGGAAGAGGAACGCTCTACATCTTTGTATTGGGAGAATTTTGAGAAAGTGTAGCTCATATACAAGGTGGACAGCGTATAGAAAGCCTATGAATTATTGAGTACTGTTGGAGAGTTTGGGATCACCATCAGGTCGGATTAAAGAAAGATATCGCAGCAATTGAGAGGCGTGCTGCTGTATTTGTTACCGGTAGGTTCCATTATCAAGTAAATATTACGGAGACGCCTAGTGAACTCAAAGGGGAATCCGTCGAGGGAAGACGATGCTCTTTTCGCGTGGCACTATTGCGGAAATTTAGGGAACCGGCATCTGAGGCCGACTGCACTACGATTTTGCTGCCGCCAACACACATTTCGCTAAGGACTGCGAAGATAATATCGAGGAATTAGGGCCCGTACGGAGTTTTTAATAGGTAGCCGTTCTTCCCTCGCTCTGTTTGCGAATGGAACAGAAACTGTGGTACGTGATACCTTCCGCCATTCACCGTTGGGTGTCCTGCTCAGTATGGGTGTAGAGGTAGATTTAGATGAAGATGTAGATGTTCGGTAACTGGCGCGTAGGGAAAAATACGACTTCGCGCTCTTCCCCGTCCGCCTCTCTCCCCCCCCCCCCCCCTCACCCCATTGTCGGCATCAAATCATTGTTTGTTTAATCTTTGCCCGTTTTTTTCGTTTATCGAGACGAACACTTCTGTACAGTGAGGTACAAAGTACACATTTTAATAACTGTTCTTTGTATGATACAATTCAAAATATCTACATCTACAGGGACACTCTGCAAATCACATATAAGTGCCTGGCAGAGGGTTCATCGAACCACCTTCACAATTCTATATTATTCCAATCTCGTATAGCGCGCGGAAAGAATGAACACCTATATCTTTCAGTACGAGCTTTGATTTCCCTTATTTTATCGTGGTGATCGTTCCTCCCTATGTAGGTCGGTGTCAACAAAATATTTTCGCATTCGGAGGAGAATGTTGGTGATTGGAATTTCGTGAGAAGATTCCGTCGCAACGAAGAACGCCTTCTTTTAATGATTTCCAGCCCAAATCCTGTATGATTTCTATCACACTCTCTCCCATATTTAGCGATAATACAAAACGTGCTGCCTTTCTTTCAACTTTTTAGATGTACTACGTCAGTCCTATCTGGTAAGGATCCCACACCGCGCAGCAGTATTCTAATACAGGACGCACAAGCGTAGTGTAGGCAGTCTCCTTAGTAGGTCTGATACATTTTCTAAGTGTGCTGCCAATAAAACACAGTCTTTGGTTAGCCTTCCCCACAACATTTTCTACGTGTTCCTTCCAATTTAAGTTGTTCGTAATTTAGCTGAATTTACGGCTTTTAGATTAGACTGATTTATTGTGTAACCGAAGTTTAACGAGTTCCTTTTAGCATTCATATGGTGACCTAACACTTTTCGTTATTTAGCGTTAACTGCCACTTCATTTAGTTTGGCAAGACTAGGGCCATCAGGCCTTCTCTTACATCTAAGCAAGAATTCTACACGTTTTGCATTACATTCATACTATAAGCATGTTGTAAGGTACATCAAACATATACCATTATAACGCATTTAATAATTACTGTACTGAGGAAGAATAAAATACATTCAGTGCACAGTCGTTGAAGGGTATAACAATAGGTACAAGTTGCAGGAACCTAGATTTATACTCTGTGGTCTAGCAGCAATGGGTATGAGAGGGTGCAAATAGAAGGGAAAGAAAAACGTGCTAGACCACAATTAATGGTGATGAGGGAGAACAAAGAGGCGTGACTGAGAAATGAAATGAGCAAGAAGCGCAAATGAGAGAAGATAAGTGAATGTACGTCTTCACGACTACTCTGCAATTCACAGTTAAGTGGCTAGCAGAGAGTTCATCAAAGCACCAATTTGGCTCCACTTTTCCATCGTTCCAATCCGGCAACAGTGAGCGGGAATCCGATACACTTAAACCTTTCCGTGCGAGCTATGATGTCCCTATTATATTCCGATGATCATTTCTTCCTACGGAGGTAAGCGCCAACAAAATATTTTCCCATTCGGAGAGGGAGTACGCGATTGAAATTTCGTGGAAAGATCTCGCCGAATCTTAGGATGCCTTTTGTTTTAATCATTTGTACCAACGCACCTCACGTATTATACCCGTGACACTCTCTCCGTGAGTTCCCGATAATACAAGCATTTGCTTTACTGTTTGACTGAGAGAAAACTGGCCATATACGTTAATTTTTGGGGCAACGCTTTGAGGGCGACAGAAGGACGTGTTTCAGCTTCATTTTAAAAGCAACACGGCGTTTAGCTGTGCGCAGAATGCAGTGTAGCTTGTTGCACATGGGGACGTCAGCAACATAAAAGCAGTTTTTGTGTACATAGACAGAAACAGCGAGTGAAAATTTGTACCAAGACCGGGAATTGAACCCGGGTCCTGTTTACTAGGCAGGTGCGTTTTTTTCGCTTTTTCCTTTTTTTCCGATATTGTTCGTTGTATTTGTTCGATGCGGATGTCCCATGACACCCGTTCAAGTTCAGTGTTGAGCAGCTGACTCAGTTTTTTTTATTACAGAGGGGAGCTAACCCTCTGACCGAACACGCTGAGTTACCGTGGCGGCAAAGGTGCGTCAGAGCTACGACACCATCGTACAGCTGTTTACACAACTACACGGATTACCCAGGCACGCCTTCAAATCAAATGGCTCTGAGCACTATGGGACATAACTTCTGAGGTCATCAGTCCCCTAGAACTTAGAACTACTTAAACCTAACTAACCTAAGGACATCACACACACCCATGCCCGACACGCCTTCCTCTTCGACCCAAATTCTCAGTGCCGCCCCAGTCCACCCCTTACACACGAACAGAACTGCCGAGGCTTTCCATGTTTTGAAACAGCACCTCAGCATGCAACATAAACGGGGATCTACACTGAAATCCACATGTAGGTGCTTATACACATAAAATGACAAATCGGCAGGTAAACAATACTCATGGTGATGCAGTAAAGTATATTCCATCTTCTTGGCACAGAGCCAGTACCCAGTATTATGTTTGAAATAGCTAACAAGGGAACCTCCCCATCACACCCCTCTCAGATTTAGTTATAAGTTGGCACAGTGGATAGGCCTTGAAAAACTGAAAACAGATCAATTGAGAAAACAAGAAGAAGTTGTGTGGAACTGTGAAAAAATAAGCAAAATATACAAACTGAGTAGTTCTTTGGAAGATACGCAACGTCAAGGAAACTGGGAACGCAAGAGCGCCGTGGTCTCGTGGTAACGTGAGCAGCTGCGGAACGAAAGGACCTTGGTTCAAAACTTCCATCGAGTAAAAAGATTAGTTTTTTATTTCCAGTTTATGTGACAAACTCTTTATGTTTTCATCACTTTTTTGGGAGTGATTATCACATCCACAAGAAAACCTAAATCGGGCAAGGTAGAAGAATCTTTTTACCCCTTCGCCAAGTGTACAAGTTAGGTGGGTCGACAACATATTCCTCTCATGTGACGCACATGCCGTCACCAGTGTCGTATAGAATACATCAGATGTGTTTTCCTGTGGAGGAATCGGTTGCGATCAAATGTTTTCAGTTCCCATTGGAGAGGCACGTCCTTTCGTCTACTAATCGCACGGTTTTGCGATGCGGTCGCAAAACACAGACACTAAACTTATTACAGTGAACAAAGACGTCAATGAACGAACGGACAGATAATAACTATGCGAAAATAAAATTTTCACTCCAGGGAAGACTTGAACCAAGGACCCCTCGTTCAACAGCTGTTCACACTACCACCGGACCACGACGCTCCTGAGCTTACTACGTCCATTATGTTGCCTATGTGACCCGTGGACTACTCAGTCTGTATATTTTGCTTATTTTTTCACAGTTCCACACAACTTCTTCCTGTTTTCTCAGTTGATCTGTGTTCAGTTTATCAAGGCCTATCCACTGTGCCAACTTATAACTAAATCTGAGGGGGGTGCGATGGGGAGGTTCTCTTGTAAGTAACTTCCTGTGCGCCATCTGAAGATGAGCCTGAAAAGGTTCGAAAACCGGTTCATGGAATGAATAAATATTTCAAACAAGTGAATGGTTGCATTTTTATGTATTTACGATGTCAGAGACTTTACTGGCCTCATACAAATATGCTTTTGTGTATATAGACAGAATATAGACGTTCGATGCTGAGAACATGGAGAGCCTCGGAAATTCTGCGCGCGTGTACAGGGGAATTCAAAGTAGACTGGGGCGGCACTGAGAATTTGGGCCTTAGTACAAATTTTCATTTGCCATTGCAGTCTGCATATTAAAAATCATATCTGCATGAGACCACTCTAATATTGTGTCATTTCATTATAAAAGAAGTTTGTGAATGTTTCTGTTTCATGGAAGGTCACAGATTGGTTCCTAGATAAGTGAGACTTTGTGTTTCGATTACGATGAGATGGAAGGCACTTAATCTCTGATGTAAGTTGGTTCAAATGGCTCTGAGCACTATGGGACTTAACTTCTGAGGCCATCAGTCCCCTAGAACTTAGAACTACTTAAACCTAACTAACCTAAGGACATCACACATATCCATGGCCGAGGCAGTATTCGAACCTGCGACCGTAGCGGTCGCGAGGTTCCAGACTGTAGCGCCTAGAACCGCTCGGCCACCCTGGCCAGCCTCTGATGTAAGTACTGGGGTACTTCTGTACCGAGGAGACGATGAAGTAGACACAGCGTGTGGTTGTCACATAACTCGTCCGGCCTCAAATCATTTAGCTGGACATATGTAGCGATGAAACGGTCAAACAGACGGGAAGTTGTAAATGCGCGGCCACAAGCATTTATTGACAGTTCTAGCCGTCTAGTGTTCTCACTACTCGTCGGATGTCATCGTAATGGTGGAGGTTCGACAGAATGAGTGATTTCACAAGTTTATCGATCAACACGTAGTTCAACGTAACGTTGTTTGCAACTGTGACGAAACTGCCTTGTTCTTTTTAGTTGTTTCATGGCCGATCAATGCAAAGCCGTAAATAACAAATAAATACAATTAAAAATAGCGCAAAATATATTGTTGAGTCTTTCGTTGCGTTGGTTCGCTTGGCGTAAGGAGAGTGGCTCCATGTAGTAGTCAAAACAAAGACACAGGCATCTCTACCCCAGGGAGAGGTAGGTCTTACGGAACTGTTGCCTAACGCAGTTCTACCCGAATATTCTTTCGATTTTATTTCATACATCCTCCCTTCCCTATTTTCTCATTTTAATGCCGGCCAATAATTTCCATTCTTCTTCTTCGTCTGCTTATTCCCCCTCTTTCCGTTTTCTTTTCCATTTTTTTCCGCTTGCCAGAAAACTGTGCCCCACCCCCCACCACGGCGGCCAGGCCACGCTTACCTGGTTGCCATATCCTGGTTACGCAGTGTGGTGTCACCGCCAGACACCACACTTGCTAGGTGGTAGTTTTAAATCGGCCGCGGTCCATTAGTACATGTCGGACCCGCGTGTCGCCACTGTGTGATCGCAGACCGAGCGCCACCACAAGGCAGGTCTCGAGATACGGAATAGCACTCGCCCCAGTTGTACGGACGACGTAGCTAGCGATGCACACTGACGAAGCCTCGCTCATTTGCAGAGCAGATAGTTAGAATAGCCTTCAGCTAAGTCAATGGCTACGACCTAGCAAGGCGCCATTAGTAACATTGCATGTATCTAAAGAGTCTCACTTGTATCGCCACAATCTCCAGATGTATACAAATGATGGATTAAAGTTAAGTATTCCAGCAGCTACGTACTTTTCTTTACAGCATTCATTACGTATCCTGTTTCAGACCTCACGCCATCCTGCTTTAGCTTAGCGCGTGCCTTTCGGCTTCCTCTCATTGTGTCTAGGCTGTCTTGTCTAGACACAACACGCAGTTTTCTCTATGTATGAGACTTGTCGAAGGGTGTGAGCTGAGTTTCGCGTCATCGATGTTTACAGAATCTACTCTTACTTCCATGAAGAAGGCTCCTCTGTTCCCGGTTGCTCCTGAGTGTTCGAACTCGAAATACGTCTAAGCTTTTGCTGTAAACTGAAGTCAGCGATATACGCTGTAAAGACTATGCCTGTATGGAGGAGCGGGGAGGCGTTTACAGACGAATCAGGGGTCTCTCAACGAGTTCGTTGTTCCTCGGAAAGACCCGGCGGCCGCAACCGCGCCTTTTGTTCTGTTCTGGAGGAGAGCAAGCGCCGGCGGCGGAGACGTCCTAGCGACTGCATTAATGCCGTCGTCGTTCCATTGTCTCGACATTTGGCGCGGTGCGAACGGTAAACGGTGGAAGCACCAGCAAAAAAGGGCGAAGAGGTCCGCCGGTGTGACTATGAATGCAGTACGGCCGTAATTAGCTGGGTACCACGGCAGCAGCGCGAACCAGCTGAAATCTCTGTCGTCATTTCAGTAAAACCCTTGTGGATGTGTGACAGCAACACATGTGGCCAAACTACTGACATTTTGTCTGATGCCTGCAGCAGTAATTCTAACGTCGGTAGTTTTCTCATATATGATGTGGTCACAAACCCAGAAGAATTTTACTGGAGTGGTCTCAGGATGCGAAAGTCTACGCACTTCATATGTCTGCCGTCACTTCTTCTGAAACGCCATGCCGGCCCGAGTGGCCGTGCGGTTCTAGGCGCTACAGTCTGGAACCGAGCGCTGCTACGGTCGCAGGTTCGAATCCTGCCTCGGGCATGGATGTGTGTGATGTCCTTAGGTTAGTTAGGTTTAATTAGTTCTAAGTTCTAGGCGACTGATGACCTCAGAAGTTAAGTCGCATAGTTCTCAGAGCCATTTGAACCATTTTGGAACGCCACAGATATTTCGCAAATAAATGAAAAGGAGCTGCCACATGGGGAAGGTGACTTCAGAGGTACCGCAAGGACCGTTACTGTTCACCGTATATATACAGGGTGTTACAAAAAGGTACGGCCATACTTTCAGGAAACATTCCTCACACACAAAGAAAGAAAATATGTTATGTGGACATGTGTCCGGAAACGCTTACTTTCCATGTTAGAGCCCATTTTATTACTTCTCTTCAATTCACATTAATCATGGAGTGGAAACACACAGCAACAGAACGTACCAGCGTGACTTCAAACACTTTGTTACAGGAAATGTTCAAAACGTCCTCCGTTAGCGAGGATACATGCATCCACCTTCCGTCGCATGGAATCCCTGATGCGCTGATGCAGCCCTGGAGAATGGCGTATTGTATCACAGTCGTCCACAATACGAGCACGAAGAGTCTCTACATTTGGTACCGGGGTTGCGTAGACAAGAGCTTTCAAATGCCCCCATAAATGAAAGTCAAGAGGTCAGGAGAGCGTGGAGGCCATGGAATTGGTCCGCCTCTACCAATCCATCGGTCACCGAATCTGTTGTTGAGAAGCGTACGAACACTTCGACTGAAATGTATAGGTGCTCCATCGTGCATGAACCACATGTTATGTCGTACTTGTAAAGGCACATGTTCTAGCAGCACAGGTAGAGTATCGCGTATGAAATCATGATAACGTGCTCCATTGAGCGTAGGTGGAAGAAACTAAAATGAGCTTTAACATGGAAATTAAGCGTTTCTGGACACATGTCCACATAACATCTTTTCTTTATTTGTGTGTGAGGAATGTTTCTTGAAAGTTTGGCCGTACCTTTTTGTAACACTCTGTATAAATGATATGGAAGAATTTATCGGACGCTCTGTAATGCTTGTCGTGGATGATGGCGTTGTTTATAGGAAAACCAAAAAAGCGGAAAACTGGAACGAAAGATGACTTGAACTGCAGAGAATCGACGCTTGGTGCGGTACTGCATTTGGCCATTAACATAAACGAATGTTAGTACACTACCTGATCAAAAGTACCCAGGCATCAGTCAGTTTTATGATGTCCTGGAATCTGCTGCAGACACTTTCAGTGAGGTGTCTGAGTGTCTGTGGAGAAATGGCAACCCATTCATCCTCAAGAACCGACCAGGGAAGGTAGTGACGTTGGAAGCAGGGGTCTGGGGCCAAGTCGACGTTCTAACTCATCCCAAAGATGATCAGGTCAGGACTCTAGATAGCTCAGTTCCATTTCAATAATGTTATTGTCCAGAAACTATTGCCTCATATACACTATGCGATCAAAAGTATGCGGACACCTGGCTGAAACTGACTTACAAGTTCGTGGCGCCCTCCATAGATATTGCTGGAATTCAGTATGGTGTTGGCCCACACTTAGCCTTGATGACAGCTTCTACTCTTTCAGGCATACGTTCAGTCAGGTGCTGGAAAGTTTCTTGGAGAATGGCAGCCCATTCTTCACGGAGTGCTCCACTGAGGAGAGGTCTCGATGGCGGTCGGTGAGGACTGGCACCAAGTCGGCGTTCCAAAACATCCCAAAGGTGTTCTATAGGATTCAGGTCAGGACTCTGTGCAGGCCAGTCCACTACAGGGATGTTATTGTCGTGTAAGCACTCCGCCACAGGACGTGCATTATGAGCAGGTGCTCGATCGTGTTGAAAGATGCAATCGCCATCCCCGAATTTCTCTTCAACAGTGGGAAACAAGAAGGTGCTTTAAACATCAATGTAGGCCTGTGCTGTGATAGTGTCAGTGAAAACAACAAGAGGTGCAAGCACCCTCCATGAAAAACGCGACCACACCATAACACTACCGCTTCCGAATTTTTCTGTTGGCACTGCACACGCTGGCAGATGACGTTCACCTAACATTTGCGTACCTACTCCCTGCCATTAGATCGCCACATTGTGTACCGTGATTCGTCACTCCACACAATGTTTCTCCACTGTTCAATCATCCAATGTTTACCCTCCTTACACAAAGTGAGGCGTCGTTTGTCATTTACCGGCGTGATGTGTGGCTTATGAGCAGCCGTTCGACCATGAAATCCAAGTTTTCTCACCTCCCGCACAACTGTCATAGTACTTTCAGTGAATCCTGATGCAGTTTGGAATTCCTGTGTGATGGTCTGGATAGATATCTGCCTTTTGCACATTACGACCCTCTTTAACTGTCGGCGGCCTCTTGTCAGTCAACAGACGAGGTCGGCCTGCAAGCTTTTGTAGTGTACGTTTCCACTTCACTATCACATGGGAACCAGTGGACCTAGGGATGTTTAGGAGTGTGAAAATCTCGCGTACAGATGTATAACACAAGTGAGACCCAATCACCTGACCACGTCCGAAGTCCGTGAGTTCCGCGGAGCGCCCCATTCTGATCTCTCACGATATCTAATGACTTCTGAGGTCGCTGATACGGAGTACCTGGCAGTTGGTGCAGCACAATGCACCCCTTATGAAAAATGTATGTTTTTTTTCTGGGGGGGGGGGGGGAGGGGATCTGGGTACTTTTGCTCACATAGTTTATGTGGCCTTTTGGCAGGATGGACTTTCATGCTGATATAATCATGTTCTCAGAACTGTTCTTCTACTGTAGGCAATACTACACAGTGTTGTAAAATGTGCACATATCCTTCGTATTTAGCGTTTTCTTATGCGCTACAGGCAGGCTACGTTCTCCAGGCATTCGCCAAAACCCAAACCTTTCCGCTGCACTGCCACTGTGTATAGCGTGATTCACCACTCCAAATGACTCGTTTCCTGCCATCCATGGTCCAACGGCGTCGCTCTTTATACCGACTCAAGCATCGCTCAGCACTGATCACATGAATGTATGGCTTATGAGGAACTGGTCGACCAGTGTCCACTCCCTAGGCACAGTCACTGTGCTAACTGCATTACTAGCACTAATTTGGAACTCATGAGGGATTCCTTCCGCTGATAGCTTGCGATTTTTATAACCACTCTGTGCAATGTTCGGCGATCTATGTTTATCAGAACATGAGTTCTCCCCGGACGTGGTTTAGCTGTGGTTGTTCCTTCAAGTTTCCAGTTGACAATCACATCACCAACGGTCGACTTGGGCGGCTTTGGAAGGGTTGAAATATAGCTGATGGGTTTGTTATGAAGGTGACATCCAATGACTTTTCCACATCCGGAGTCATTCAGTTATCCTGACCGACTCATTCTGCTGTTATTCCTCCTGTGCTGACAACAAAATACTGGCGGATCTGCCTCTCGTGACATATAGTGGTCAATTCCGTATTACACATGTGTCCCTTGATAATTTTAAGGAGGCAGTGAATTACGCTTAAACAGGCGAACAGATCCATTACTGTTCGCTAGCCCTGCTGATAACAAGGCACTAGAAAGAGTAGCAGGCGCAAAATACCTGGGTGCAAGTGTCCGGAGCGATATTAAGTGAAATGATCGCATGAAGATGATTGTAGGAAAAGGCGATACCAGACCCACATTCGTTCGAAGTATCCTGGAGAAATGTAGTTGGTCAATGAAACGAAGTGACTAACGCAATACTCGTTCGATCGATTCTTCAGTACTTCTGTTCCGTCTAGTATCCTCACCACGTAGGGTTAATAGATGACATAAAGTATATCTAAAGAAGAGAGACGCGTTTCGTTGCGGGTTCGTCTAATAACCACGAGAGAGTTACGGAAAACAGATCAAACTCCAGTGGCAGAAGCTACAAGAAAACCGTTGTAACTTATTCAGAGGTTTACTATTGAAATTCCGAGTACCTACGTTCCAAGCGAAAGGCTATTTACAATTTTTACAGAAACCAGATGGCAGTTATAAGAGTCGAGGGGCATGAAAGGGAAGCAGCGGTTGGGAAGGGAGTGAGACAGGGTTGTAGCCTGTCCCCGATGTTATTCAATCTGTATATTGAGCAAGCAGTAAAGGAAACAAAAGAAAAGTTCGGAGTAGGTATTAAAATCCATGGAGAAGAAATAAAAACGTTGAGGTTCGCCGATGACATTGTAATTCTGTCAGAGACAGCAAAGGACTTGGAAGAGCAGTTGAACGGAATGGACAGTGTCTTGAAAGGAGAATATAAGATGAACATCAACAAAAGCAAAACGAGGATAATGGAATGTAGTCGAATTAAATCGGGTGATGCTGAGGGAATTAGATTAGGAAATGACACTTAAAGTGTAAAGGAGTTTTGCTATTTGGGGAGCAAAATAACTGATGATGGTCGAAGTAGAGAGGATATAAAATGTAGACTGGCAATGGCAAAGAAAGCGTTTTTGAAGAAGAGAAATTTGTTAACAGCGAGTATAGATTTAAGTGTCAGGAAGTCGTTTCTGAAAGTATTTGTATGGAGTGTAGCCATGTGCGGAAGTGAAACATGGACGATAAATAGTTTGGACAAGAAGAGAATAGAAGCTTTCGAAATGTGGTGCTACAGAAGAATGCTGAAGATTAGATGGGTACATCACATAACTAATGAGAAGGTTTTGAATAGAATTGGGGAGAAGAGGAGGATGTGGCACAACTTGACAAGAAGAAGGGCCAGTTGGTAGGACATGTTCTGAGGCATCAAGGGATCACCAATTTAGCATTGGAGGGCAGCGTGGAGGGTAAAAATTGTATAGGGAAACCAAGAGATGAATACACTAAGCAGATTCAGAAGGATGTAGGTTGCAGTAAGTACTGGGAGATGAAGAAGCTTGCACAGGATAGAGTAGCATGGAGAGCTGCATCAAACCAGTCTCAGGACTGAAGACAACAACACACAACACACAACGTTCCAAGCAGAGTCAAGAACAAATCATTTGCTCCAATATACGTATATCTTTTGAAATCACTATGATGAGAAAATCATAGAAACTTGAGATCATAAGCAGACTATAGTATCTGTTCGCGACTGGAACAGGACAGGGGTAATACCACAGTGGTACCAGAAGTACCTTCTGAAACACATCGAAAGGTAGCTTGCATAGTACAAATGTAGATAATGATATACACAAGCCATGCAGCAACAACATCGCTTTGATTCGCTAAAAGAGTAGTTCAGGCAGATGAAGGAAACTTACGGAAAGTATGCACTCTATTGAACCGCCGACTGAAATGATGTTAGGTTTCATTCAAAACCATTTGTTTCAGAGATCTATATCGATCTTCAGTGTTGTACTTTTCTCCACTCATCCTCGAATATTTTGCTGTTTCTTGAAGTAGGGTACATTTTACGCTGAGTGTGCGATCACCAACACCCCACCCCTTCTCTTCTCAGAACCAAACGATCCGAAGGTAGAAGACGCACACTCAGAGCTAGCTGTACACAGGATGCTCTCGAATTTCGTATCTCGGCTATTAGCCGAGCTGTTTGAAGCGTCAGCACTTCAGAAGTTCTTCGGGCCACGCTGAGTCAACGTCCCTCCTCTCCAATGGCCAGAGGTACGCACTGTTCACAGACCTTACTATTGGTGGCAGTGCTTTCAGTCAATCTCCCTTTGTCGAGCAACGGTTTGCAAATAAATTATATCTTATTTCAGAATAAAAAATTTAGGAGGATCTTCCACAACAAATAGTGAGATCGACATATTGGGGATGCTTTGTATGCTATTTCGAGACAACATTCTTTGTAAGTACATGAAAATTTGGTGAATTTCAGATGCCTTTCAATCGTTCAAACCACATGCTTGTATTTTTTTCGTCTGGTAGTAACTGTATCTCCTAAATTGCAGAATTCACGCACGGAAGCATCTTGTTACTAAAGATGTGAAACAATAACTTCGATTACAGCAAAAGCTTGTCTCTTTCAAACACATTAGGAAACAAATGGTTGCCAGAATGACAGTTCCTTTATTCTGAAACAATACACAACGAGTTTCATATGTGTTACTAGTATGATGTACTGAGACGTGTAGTAATAGTCTATAGAAATTGTGACGACTAGCTAAGTTTTGCAGAGTTCTCCCTTATCTTGTTGTTTACCGAGAACGCGTATCCAAAGCTTGTTTTCTATACAAATCTGATACTTCGTAACTTAATTTCGTTTTTCATCTTTCATAATATGGATTAAAGACTCTTGGCACGTCTCCTCATTTCTTTTATCTATTGAGGTCACATAGATCCATACGGTAGGTACGATTCGGCTACTTAATAAAAAAAAGATAGGAAAGAAACTAACGGTGTACCATTCACACAATGCAGCTGTTATAAAAGTGGCCCTTTTTAAACAAGATCTGCAGACAATATATGGTTTACACTTAAACTTAGCAAAACACGTGAATTTTAACTGTCTCAAATTGTAATGCAGTGACGAGCCTGTTAACCATGAATCTCTTGGGTCCAGGACACTAAACTACTATGCACAGAGAAACTACTTACTGGACCTGTACCAAAGAATACGAAAGTTAAGAGTCGTTGTGCAGCACCTCATAAGAAGGTATAGAAAGCACGCAACATAATGAAGTTAGAATAGAAACGAACAACTCCCTTGAAAAGGATTAACAATCCAGGAATACGTACTTAAAAATTACTGAACATTGGAAGTAAGGCGCTGGTATTTTATATGTTTAGTAAAAAAAAAAATTATTATACACTGCCCTACAGGAACTAGTGATACTGTTTCAAAAGTTTTCATCCGTATTTTTAGTGTGCTATCGGAGAAAAGTCTACAGTTATCAAAGAAATTATCCTGACAATTGATTCTATAGGAAAATACAAGGCTACTATAAATGATGCATTCCTTTTGAAAGATCTATGTTTTCAAAATTATTACATGTACAAATATGATTGAAGCACGGACAGAACAGTAAACTCACCAAATAAGCAATTTAAACTCTATAAATGTTCTATGAGTGCCTTTCCGGTCACACGACACACGTCCAACCGATAGTCAAGTTCTTTCCATACCAAAAAATCCTTTCAGTCGTCATCATAGCAGCATTGATTCGTTCTCTGGGCTGCTTTGTCGTTGAGTAAGTGAACGTGGCCCTTAATGTACCCCCAACGGTAAAAGTGAAAAAGCTTCAGGTCAGGCGACCTGATGGGCCAAATGAACAGAGCAACATCATCACTATGCCTAATCCAGCGATGCGTAAGTTCATCATTCAGGTAGCGACGAATTTCGACGTTCCAATGACGAGGGTGCCTCGTCTTGTTGGAAGATGTAATTCTCAGAATAAGCAGTTAGTCGTGGAAACAACCACAACGCTACATATCAACAAAAGAGGTACCCATCACAGTCTTCTCACAATAGAAAAACGGCCCATACAGCTTTGTCAGTGAACTGCACAGGAAACATTATGCTTCGGCGAATCCCTTTAATGCGCCACAGTTTCGTGAGGATTTCCAGTGTCCCATATTCTCACACTGTTGACAATCATCTTTACAGATAAATGGAAACCTGCTTCGTCACTGAATATGAGCTTGTAGGAGAAATGTTAATCATCAAGTTGTTCCCGCACTGTGATGCAAAACTGGAGGCGCCGGCCACAATCCTTCGCATGAGCTGCAGACCGTACCATTTGAAATGTAATCGCCGTCGAAAATCTTCGGCATTCCAAGTTTGTGGCTTGCACAGACATTTGATTTTTTTCGGACTGGGTAAGAAATTCTGATGGTAGTAACAGTTCTAACATCTAGGTCAGAGACTAGGAAGATAACCGCCAGTCAACGGAGGAGACCGAGCGAGCTGGCGCAGTGACTAGCACACTGGACTCGCATTCTGGAGGACGACGGTTCAATCCCGCGTCCGGCCATCCTGATTTTGGTTTTCCGTAATTTCCCAAAATCACTCCAGGCAAATGCCGGGGTGCTTCCTGTTGTGGCGTAACAAGACAGCTACGCCACACTGAAGTAGCCGAAAGGCACGCGTTAATCTCACGTAGGCTAGGGAGAGGTCTTGATGATACAAGTGAGACTCTATCTTAAAATGGTTAATGGCGCCTTGCTAGGTCGTAGCCATTGACTTAGCTGAAGGCTATTCTAACTGTCTCTCGGCAAATGAGAGAAAGGCTTCGTCAGTGTAGTCGCTAGCAAAGTCGTCGTACAACTGGGGCGAGTGCTATTCCGTATCTCGAGACCTGCCTTGTGGTGGCGCTCGGTCTGCGATCATACAGTGGCGACACGCGGGTCCGACGTGTACTAAAGGGACCGCGGCCGATTTAAAGCTACCACCTAGCAAGTGTGGTGTCTGGCGGTGACACCACACTTCCTTTGAAAGGGCACGGCCGACTTCCTTCCCCGTCCTTCCCTAATCCAACGAGACCGATGACCTCGCTGTTTGGTCTTCTCCCCCAAACAACCAACAATCAACGGAGGAGAACTGAAGAAGCGGAGATGAGGCTCCTAAGACTACTAGCGGGTCACAAACTCACTGACTGGATAAAGAATAGTGAAATCAGAAATGAACTGGGTGCCAAAAGCATACCCCAGAAAACAGAGAAGTATAGAAAGAAATGGCACGAACAAATTCTAAGGATGTCAGATGAACGATTAGCCTACCTAAATCAATATACACATATACACGTAAGGGGAAAAGAGATGTTGAGCGCCCAAAGAGCAGACGGAGAGATCAAAAAATAGTCAAATGGCTCTGAGCACTATGGGACGTAACTTCTGAGGTCATCAGTCCCCTGGAACTTAGAACTACTTAAACCTAACTAACCTAAGGACATCACAAACATCCATGCCCGAGGCAGGATTCGAACCTGCTACCGTAGCGGTCGGGCGGTTCCAGACTGTAGCGCCTAGAACCGCTCGGCCACTCCGGCAGGCCGGAGAGATCAGCTGCAGTCTGTTTCAAATTGGAACAGACAAGAATGCCTAAACCAAAACTGATGATGATGATGATGTGATCATCGACGAGAGTAGCTAGTGGAGAGTTTGAGGCGATTTATTAATTGTTAGAGGTGTATATATTCCAGTCCAATGGTCGGAAGTTGTAATCTTTCAGAAAGTACTTGGAATGCTACAGGGCTTTCAATAATTGACAATGGGTTAGTGAGAAATTGACTTGTGGAGCGAAGCGTGGCTGGCGATTCTTATTCAAACTACGTGCAGCAGTGCTGAGAAATAATCTGGTCCCAACAATAAACGTTTCCGCTTCACTCTGTGTGCCGGGCTTTGTGGCCGAGCGGTTCTAGGCGCTTCAGTCCGGAACCGCGCTGCTGCTACGGTCGCAAGTACGAATCCTGCCACGGGCATCGATGTGTGTTTAAGTAGTTCTAAGTCTAGGGGACTGATGAACTCAGATGTTAAGTCCCATAGTGCTTCGAGCCATTCGAAGCATTTTTTTTCACTCTGCGCCGCAGTACATTGTATAGCTTGTCTTGCAAGACGTACGTTTTTAGTCCCGCACGAAAAAGAAGATGTCAACAGTTTTGATGTGTTACGGACGCTGGCTGCACCCTGTCTTTGATGTTCCCGTAACGTTATCTTTCAACACGATAATGCGCTGTCCTGAGCTACCTCGAACAGGGAATATTTCTACATGGTCAGTACGTTCTCCAGATCTCCCACACTGAACCCATCTTGTCAATGGTTGTACAAAGAGAAGCCAGACACTGCGGTTGATGAGCTCTGGGGATTCGAGTTGAAGCAGCACGGAGTGACGTAACCGGCGCTCTCATCAAATCTCACGTCGACTAAATGCTCAGCTGGGTTAGAACCATTGCTACCAGACACAGAAGATGGGTATACTAAATTTACCACCTACTACATCGCCGAATCACGTACAAATATACACTACTGGCCATTAAAATTGCTACACCACGAAGATGACGTGCTACAGACGCGAAATTTAACCGACAGGAAGAAGATGCTGTGATACGCAAATGATTAGCTTTTCAGAGCATTCACACAAGGTTGGCGCCGGTGGCGACAACTACAACGAGCTGACATGAGGAAAGTTTCCAACCGATTTCTCATACACAAACAGCAGATGACCGGCGTTGCCTGGTGAAACGTTGTTGTGATGCCTCGCATAAGGAAGAGAAATGCGTACCATCACGTATCCGACTGTGATAAAGGTCGGATTGTAGCCTATCGCGATTGCGGTTTATCGTATCGCGACACTGCTGCTCGCGTTGGTCGAGATCCAATGAGTGTTAGCAGAACATGGAATCGGTGGGTTCAGTAGGGTAATACGGAACGCCGTGATGCATCCCAAGGGCCTAGTATCACTAGCAGTCGAGATGACAGGCATTTTATACGCATGGCTATATCGGGCCTTGCAGCCAAGTCTCGATCCCTGAGTCAACAGATGCGGACGTTTGCAAGACAACAACCATCTGCACGAACAGTCGACGACGTTTGCAGCAGCATGGACTATCAGCTCGGAGACCATAGCGGCGGTTACCCTTGATGCTGCATCACAGACAGGAGCGCCTGCGATTGTGTACTCAACGACGAACCTGGGTGCACGAATGGCAAAACGTCATTTTTTCGGATGAATCCAGGTTCTGTTTACAACATCATGATGATAGCATCCGTGTTTGGCGACATCGCAGTGAACGCAGATTGGAAGCGTGTACTCGTGATCGTCATACTGGTGTATCACCCGGCGTGGTGGTATGGGGTGCCATTGGTTACACGTCTCGGTCATCTCTTGTTCGCATTGACGGCACTTTGAACAGTGTCATCATTCGATCCCTGCGAAACCCCACATTTCAGCACGATAATGCACGACCGCATTTTGCAGGTCCTGTACGGGCCCTTCTGGATACGGAAAATGTTCGACTGCTGCCCTGGCCAGCACATTCTCCAGATGTCTCACAAATGGTCAATGGTGGCCGAGTAACTGGTTCGTCACAATACGCCAGTCACTACTCTTGATGAACTGTGGTATCGTGTTGAAGCGGTATGGGCAGCTGTACCTGTACACGCCATCCAAGCGCTGTTTGACTCTATGCCCAGGCGTATCAAGGCCGTTATTACGGCCAGAGGTGGTTGTTCTGGGTACTGATTTCTCTGGATCTATGCACCCAAATTGCGTGAAAATGTAATCACATGTCAGTTCTAGTATAATATATTTGTCCAACGAATGTCCATCTGCATTTCTTCTTGGTGTAGCAATTTTAATGGGCAGTAGTGCTTATGAGGAAAATTTCGTTATATGTTGTTCTTCCCTTGTAGTGCTATTTTGGGGCCCAGCAGTATAGAGTCTGTGCGTTGGTTTGCACGTAATTCTCGTGATGTTGTTTGTGAAAAGTACGATGTGTTTCGCAGGAAGGATGCTGGTTTGTGAAGTTTGTTCTTATCAGGATGGCAACATGCCACGTACCTCGCGATTGACAATAAGGAGAGAGATGCGTGGGAACACTTAGCGGCGGACAGGGTATGTGTGAGGCCACCGCCAGCTCCGTCGCCTTCTCTCATTCTAGGTGCTGCGTCGCCGGCCAGTAGCCGAGCCCTGTGATGGCCGCAGTCAGCACGCCTCGACAAGGCACGGCGGCGCAGCAGTTCGTTTACCCCTGAGCGGCGGCCGCAGTCAGCAAGTTGCTGCAGTCGCAGCTGAGGCCGCCCCTCA